>NW_021628937.1:2712550-3312550 GCF_002157705.1 Plasmodium gonderi
CACAAAATAAATTCTGAACAATTAGGATTAATTGGAGGAAAGAAATACAAGTTTCGTGTTGAATATTTCCATCTAAGTAGTATTAAACATGATTACCCTGACACTGCACATATTATTTTGTATTGGAAATCTGATAACATAGTTGAAGAAATTATTCCAACTAATTATTTTTTTCAAGGGAATGTAACAACTCCATTACGAATTACACATTTAAAAGGTGATGAATATGAAATAATGTTTCTTGAAAACGGGATGTATGCTTTTATGGATTCAGAAAATTATGTAGTTGCTGATATTCCATCTGTTTATGAAAAATCAAGGTGCATAATTACATCCCTTTCTAATAACAATAAAAGTAGCATACAATTTAGGATAAACACAAATAGCATCATCTTTGTCGCTATACCAAAGGATCTAAAGGAAATTCCTCTAAACGATGTAACAAAAAAAAATTTTGAAAATACGAAAGAAATCTTATCAATTTATCAGGTTAACCAAGAAAATAAGACGAACGCATCTGAACAAAGAATATATAATATATACTCATCTGAATATTTCAACGGAGATGTTATTATAAATTTCACGAAACCAACACCATTTCTTATCTTTTTACAACAACATGAATTACATTCCACAAATAATTGTATAGGATATGTTCAGATAGTTTCACTTACAAATTCTGTACATGTTAATTCTTGTTATACCTCATCATATGAATCTCAAAAATTTGATTGTAATGCTGGATTTAGTGGAAATAATGAAGACAAAGAATATTCAACATGGAAAACGGCATCTGATAAATCGCTAGGACAATACTTAAGTGTGAACTTTAAATACGAGATAGAAATTCATTCATTCACTTTTAGAACACTGTCTTCACTGGAAAATCCAATTACAGAATTGACTTTATATTTTCCAAATGTAAAAACACCTGAAATATTTGCAATATCTCCAGGGCATCATCACTACAAGATTAAGAATCCAATAAAAACGAAAAGTGCAAAGGTGGTTATATCCAAAGTAAACGATCCAAAACACCAGAGTGGTGGTAATGTATCTTTTTATGGAATCCCTTGTATAGATTCAAAACGTGAGCAAACAAATGTTGAAAAAAAAAAACAATCTGAAATTAATATATTTTTTACAAGTAAAAATATTAACATGTCATCAAAACCGTTGAATTCGATAATTGATAATGGAAAAAAAAAAGATCAATATGGATATTTTAAATATGGTTGGGAAAAATTACCTACCCCCGTGGAATATGAAAATCCGGATAAAAAGGACCTCACTCATGCAGGTATTTCTTTCCGTCCTTTGGAATGTAAAAATAACAACGATGTTTGTGATGCTTCTAATACATGGTCAATTGACTTGCTCCACAGCGGAACATATTACATCGCAATCGAAATAGGATCCCCAATTGGTAGACAAGAACTAAATTCTATCAAAGTTAATGGGGATGTATTTATAAATAATATGTTCTTAAAGCCTAAGCAGTACAGTAAAGTTACCTCTGATATCATCATCTCGGAAAATAAAACCCTCCAGATTTCCACTAGTACGAACACTGTTATACAGTCTATACAACTTTTATTTCTGCACAAATGATCTAGTAGTATGTTGTGTACAGAGGGCTGAAAAGAAGCATTCTTTTTAATCTTTTTGATACATTGTATTTTTTTTTTTTTTTTTTTTTTTTATGTATGTATGTATGCATTCTTTAGTACTGATATATTTTTTTTTTTTCCTTTTTTGTTCCCCTTTGTCCCATTTTGTGATTGTTTTTAAATTGCTAAAGCAGCGATTTTCGTTTTCTGTTCTCTATATATTACCAAATTTTTTACATAGAGAAGCACCTTTTTTTAGTAACTTTTTTTTCACATCCTTTTTTTTTGTTACCCATGAACGTGAACCATTCGTATTCTGGAAGTACATTAACGCTGTTTTATAAACAATCTCCGTCTGCATTTCTTCCCCACATTTTAATGTTAAAATTGTACGACTGGTTGATACGTTTAGCTTTTTCTTTCCAAAAAATGTAAGCACTGTCTAGTGCATATTTCGTTTAAGGAACACATGAGATATGACAAGGCAATACCATTTTGTGGACGTAGTAATGAATGAGCATTCATTTTCTGTGTCAAACCTCGGACTTACAATTACTTATACGCCGGGTTCTTCAGGGCTCCTTTTTGAACTAAGATAATTCGGTTGTATTCTGTTGTGCACTGGATTTGTTAAATTTGTAAAGGGACATATAGGGGTGCGTATGTATGCTCAGGAATGTATAATAGCATTATTGAAAGGGAATGCAAAATTCTTTTCTTTTCCTTTATGTGTACGTTTCACGAAATGAGTATGAATGGAAAACCATATTTCTCGATGTTCACATCATTTGCATTGTTCGTGATGTTCTTGCTGTTTGTACTGGCTATTTTTTTCATATAATTCATGTTGTTCTTTGAGATTTCTCTTTTTTTTTTTTTTTTTTTTTTTTTTTTTTTTGTTCCATCATAGATGCTAACCTTGGTACTGTAATACGTATTTTCCATAACATGAGAAAGCTTTGAAAGAGGGGATCGGGGGGTTCCCTTTAAAAAAGGGTAGGTTTTGAAAGTAAAAATTAAAACAGAAATAGAAAGCTATTTTTATTTTTTTTTGTGTACAAAATAATGAAAAATAATAGAATTCGTGGAAGTGATGCATTCAAGACTAATCCATGCGTTTGTCTTATAATTTATTTGAAACGGTAGGGAGAGGAGAAAAAAAAAAAAAAAAATGTATCGCATCTTAGATGCCGCTTAAAAATGGGATTTTAAAAATAGGGGGGTATATGCATATTACAAAAATAGAATTGTACCACACTTATTAAATAAATATACTATTATCTATGTGCTTTGAAATGCAAATAGGCTGTACAAATACAAAACAACTTTAATTGGTATACTAGCATTTTGAGTTTCTTTCTTATATTATAAGATGAAGAAAAAGGGACCTAACCAGTGAGCTAAGGAAAAATGGGGCACCGTAGGGGAAAAAAATAAATAAAAATAAAAAAATAATTAAAATAAAAATAGTAAAAAAAATTGAAAAAAAATGGTAAAAAAATAGTAAAAAAAATTGTAAAAAACATAGTAAAAAAAATTGTAAAAAATATAGTAAAAAAAATTGTAAAAAAAATAGTAAAAAAAATTGTAAAAAAAATAGTAAAAAAAATTGTAAACAAATTGTAAACAAATATTAAAAAAAATTGTAAAAAAAATAGTAAAAAAAAATTGTAAAAAAAATAGAAAATAAAACACACAACTGTACGGCGATATTGAAATGCATGGCGGCATATAAACGTACACACGACATACCCAATCCGTTAAAACGTTAAAACCGAGAAAAAAGGCCTCTTGACATGGTAACACAAAATGGTCGTAAAGGATTATAAAGACTTGAAATTTTATAATTACATTCCCGTAAACAAAGAACTGAAGAAATCATGTGTACCATGTCCGGATACAGAAGATTTTGAGGCCAAATTAAATCAAGAATTTGAGGAGCAAGTAAAAAATGCATTTCAAGGAAATGTACTTGACCGAATTGATGCAAAAAATATCAATGCTGATTTGAAAAGAGATTTAAATAAGAAATTAAAAATATTGTCAAAAAAAACGGATAAAGCTATAATTGAACTAGTTAAGAGGAAAATAAATGAAAATAAGAGCCGTAGAGGAGAAGGGTCATCCAACGACAACTATGAAAATGATGATAGAGACAAACAAAATGAAATTTCTAACACGACATTAAATTTTAATCAAAATGAAGATGATATGAACTATGGCCGTCTTCTGCATCAAGCTCTGGACAAGATGGATATAATGGATGACTCTGATTAAGGGCTTTTCCTTTTTTTTTTTATTTTTAATTTTTTTTAATTTTTCAACCCTTTTTCATTTTACAATAATTATATAATTCGACAGACTTGTATCAAATATGTGTGCTTCGCTCAGTTTTGCTTATTTTCTCATCGTCCAGCCCTCCTATGTACCATTCCTTATTGGGCGTTTTTCATAGGAAACTATTTATTACATATTTTAGCACTACCTTTTTTTTTTTTTTTTTTTGTAAAGCATGAAACCATCTAGCATATCATCATTATTAACTCATATCGTTGTACAATCAGACCATCGCAATTCCACATTATATGCATTGTTATTGATTATTTATATCAGGTGGATTATTTGGTTAGTTAAATGTGGTAACTTCATTTAATATTTTTTAAATATTACGTAAGACGCTTTTTTTTTTTTTTTTTTCCTATTTGTCGCTGCAAATAGTGATAAAGACACTGTTTAATAAGAAAAAAGCTTCATGAACATAATTTTTTTTTTATGAATTTAGAGGAATCATTTTACATGACAAAAATGCAAAAAAAAAGAAGAAAAAAAATTTGCTAAACGTTTAGGTAAATTCAACGAAAACTATTGTATATACATTATCCCAGCGGTATCTGCAGAGAGACCCCACCTCTATGGAGCACTTCGAATTTGCATCATTTTACAAGCATTCGAACAAATCATTCACATAACTCAAAAGCCAAAGTGGGAAGTAACACACCTCACGGAATAAAGCAGAATCAAGAACATGCTCATGCTTCATATCACATATGAATTCAGTGTATTTTTCCTCCCATATTTCACTTCTACATTTCTGAAGTGTGTTGGAATTTTTTTTATCCCTACTGAGTTTTCTATAAGGCGTATATATTTTTTGTGGCTTAATATATTTTGGTATTTTGGATACCAATTCACCAAGTTTGTATTTACTATTTATTAATATATTTGGGTTAAATAAAAGTTCAGAATTTTGTTGGTCATAAAATTCTGGCTTCTTTTTTGCAATACTTGGATAATTTCCTTCTTCCATTACTTCATCGTCCCATTCTTTATCTGATTTGGAGACCTTTAATTTAGAATCATTTGTATTTAAACTATTACTTATGAGTGCATTTTCGTTCACGTTGTAATCCATTACTGTCTTTTCCATTGGACAATTTTCTTGATTGTTTTTTGGGCTGTTGTTCAATTTGGATTCATTTTCTACATTTCGAGAGATTTGATCACTGTGAATGTTATAATTATACAATTTTTCGTGAGTGTCATAAAATTTTCGATTATTTACATATGAATTTGTTAAATAATTCTTGTCATCTATGTTTTCTATTCCTGTTTCGATGAACCTTACAGAATCATTTTCATTTGACTTGTTCCTTTCTGTTCTATTATTTTTTGTTGGAGAATTGCTGATGTAACTTTGTATGTCACCTTTTTCTGTATAATTGCTCAGGATTGAATATCCAAATATTTTTTTCTGTATTAAGTCTTTCTTAATTTTGATTTTGTACATATCCTTATTTTCATGCATATACAAATCATAAAAAATAAAAGTTTGTTTTTCTTTGTTTTCATCAGAAGATAAGCACAAATTAAAGTCATTTAATTTTTTTTTTTTTCTTTCCCTAAAAGTGTAATGATTTTGATAAACCATTCTTTCCTTCTGTATAAATGAGTTTATAAAATTACTCGTATATAAATTTATGTTTTTCGGTAAGTGCAAATTTTTTATGAGAGTGTCTATTTTATCATTGAATGTTACTTGTTCATTTTTCACTTTTTCTTTTTCTGGTTTATTTATTAGGCAAAATATATTATATAAAAACTTCATCGAATGGGGTAATTCGAAACGTACATAATTTCTTTGACGAGAAAATTTATTTGCGTTCGTTAAAATAGCTAGCTGCTCAACTTTTGATTTGGGATTAAAATTGTTTGGGTTATAACCTACATGTACATGCTCATGTAATATTTCTGAAATGTGCAACGATTGCTCTAAAACAGTTTTATCATAGTCATTGTAACTATTTGAAAAGGTGTAAAAAGTTTGATTATTCATGCTTTGCATTTCTTCCTTTATATGAGAATCATTTTCTATTAGGTGAATCTGTGAGTAGTTATTATCTACATATTTATTTTTTTGTAGATTAAAATTTTTACAATTGGGGAAATAATTATTCAAGTAATCCACGTCATCAATGTCGTCACCATATGTATATGCAACATCAACATTCCATGCATTTAATTCTACAAAAGGACAATGTTCATTATAATTTAACTTTAACAAAACAAAGGAATTATACCACAATTCTATTTCTAATATGCATGGGAAATTTGTCCTTATTAGCCAGATGCCTTTTTTCTTGTCTATCATGATAACAGATAATTTGTGTATCTCATGTAAGGGCTCATCCGTTGATATATTTTTTATCATGGAGCATTTTATTAAAAATAATTGCTCTTTATATGTGTTCTTATTTTTACCTTCATTTTTCCAGTCCGTGCTGAAATTATCAACATTTGAATTTGTATTCTTTTCTCCAACAACTACGTCATTATGTGTTAAATTAGAATATGTGAAAATATTTCTATTCTCCTGAGGGTCACTCTTCTTTTTGGAGGTTGTATAACATTTCTCTTCATTTGGAATCACTTCCTTATGGAAGTAGTTTTCTCCATTATTCGAATGATACTGGTCCTTTGGGGTATTTTTACATGATGAATCAGTTGCACCTTCGTCCTTATCGAGTTGTAGATAGTAACTATTTGTGCTCATATTATTTACTGTTATGGGGTTATCAAAAAGCAAATCAAAATCAAGTATTTGACATCTGACAACGAGAATTAATGCTGTTCTAATGGAGAGTGGTTCTAATGAAAATTCCTTTATAATAATATCTGAGATGTTATTCACATTTGAATGTAAACTTAAATTAACTTCCTTGGATAAGGAAGATTTCTGATAATTAATTAAACAACTATAAGATTTTTCATTTGCGAATTTTTTTTTTGATGGATAATAGCTAGCTGGTACAATGTAAAAGCTTGACCCAAGACAAAAGTGAAAATCAGCCATTTGAGAATGTTTAATAGAATTTAAATGGAAAAAATCTTCATAAGCATTATTCCAGTCTAATAGAACATCGGTACATATACCTATTGGAGGAAAAGAACATAAAAAACATAGAGAACCTGTTGGTTTAAAGCTAATGGTTGATATAACATAATCTCTTAAATATCTTCTACCACAAAAATCACATCTTTCAACAAATATATTTCCATGTATTTCGGAAATTTTGGAAAATTTTGTGCCACATCTATAATGTAATGAATCAATATTTTGTGTTATTAAAAATTTTATAATGTTCTTGTTCATTAATTCTTTTATCATGATATGCGTTTTCGTTGGTAGTGCTAAATGTAGGTCTACAACTTTTTTTTTTCTATTCCCAAATATTACATAATTTTCTTCTGACATGCCTTGTTTGGTTACCTCCGATGACTCTCCATCATCCAGCTCGTTTTTTCTACTGTTAATTTTGTCATCTATCCATAGGGATTCCTCGTCAAAATTAACAGTTGGATTTTCATTTTTAATACGCACATGATTGTTTTTTCTTTCTTGTTCATTTTTTCTCCTTCTGCCGTATGAATGGATCGTATCAAAATATTCATTTTTTATTTTGTCAATACCAAAATCATTGTCGCTCCTTTGTGCCTTGTTACTATTATGGTCATTTTCATCCTTCGAATCATTGTCTGAATGTTCATATACTTCCTTATTACAATTATTGAAAGATGTTTTAGGGATAAAATCTGTGTTGTTACAATAAGGTTCCACTTCTACTTTTGTATCCTTTGTGTGATATCCTGAATATTCCTTTGCACCACCTGTATGTACTTTAACAATATTATCACCTTGGTAAGAGCCTTCTGGCCTTACTGTTTTGATAAAATCGAATGGTAATTCCTCTGTTTGGTTAGTTGAACTACGTTTTGTGAGATCATCTGAGTGTTCGTATCTCCCATGCGAGCTTTTTCGTATCTTTTTTGTCTTAATGCTTTGGCTATTATAATTATTATTATTATTATCATTATTGTTTTTCTTAGCTTCTTTATCCTCCTTCACTTCCATCGCTTCTTTTTCCACCACCTCTTCTATTTCCATCATTTGCTTCTTTTCCAATTTTCTCTTTTTTTTATTCTGCCTTTCGGCTAAAAATTCATTTGTCCATATTCCTGTTGGCCCCCTAAAATCCTGTAACCCTGAGCTCGTAGATATACCTGCTCCAACATGTACAACAATATATTCACTTGTTTTTATTTTTTCTATTAATTCTATTATTTTCCTTTTTTCTTCTTCGGAATTTTCAAAGTATTCCTTTTCACCCAAAGGACCTTTGTTTTCGTTTTTCGATAGACGTCGCGCGTAATTCATGCAGCTCATTTTGTCACAAAAGTTGTAAAGCTGCTTGTTGTGTGGATACAACACCAGGAGAGAAGGAATAATAATCCTACGCGTAAAACGTTAAAATGGGTGTTAAAAATCGTGCTTATAAAAACTTTAAAATGTCAAAATGAAATGATATTATAATACAATCATGAGAAAGCACATATTACATTCGTTTGACTAGGTATTATGGTGTTCAGGTTTTTATGCTTATCGTTTTAACATGTCACATGTCAGTCCTACTTCCCTTGGAAGAGGTCGAATTACATATATGTTAAAATAATGATTCAGCAAAATGTCCTGAGTATATATTCTGTGTACTCCACTATTATTGCTAAAATAGTTTCCTCTTGGCTCACTTTTCATGAAACTGCTTAAATTATAAATCGGCAAAGATTTTTTTTTTTTTTTTTTTGTGTGTGTTTCTTCAAAGTTTAGACTATATGAATTTTATACAAATTGAAAATATATTTTTGTATTTCCACTTAATGCCTTTCACAAACTTAGCGTTAGGTAATGAAGTTATATGAGATACTTTTATTTGCAATTACGTTATGACCAATCCTGTTTTATACTGGGGAATTGTCCTCCTCGTTATATGTTTGTAACAATAATTGTAAGAATAATTAAGCGTATGTATAATTATACATTTTTAAGAAAATGCTCAGCTTCCTAAGTGAAACATGTTTTCCCTTCATTTTCACACCGATTAAAAAAATTCGCCAAAGGAACAATACGAGCAAAGGAAATATTACTTGACAGAAAAATAAATGGGATACCAGAATGGAATAATAAAGTAGGATAATAAAATGGGAGAGTAAAATAGGATAGTAAAACAGGATAGTAAAATAGGATAGTAAAATAGGATAGTAAAATAAGATGGTAAAATATAATAATATAAACACTACTTTCGTGTATATGAAAAATGGACTCACATCATAAACTCCTAGTTGAGCCTTTTTTATGTAATATAGAACCTGTTTAAATAATGAATTTCGCGAACTCATACGCTACTAGTTAAAAGCTAAATGGCTAAATATGAATGAGTCAAAGTGGAATCACACTCAGATTTGTTTAGAACCAAATTATTCAATCGAATGCATATCCCACTGGAAATTCATACTCGTTCTTAACGTAAAAAATTATGAATAAAGTTTCTCCTTTTATTCTTAGTTTTGTACGATACATATTAATCCTTTTAAGCATTGGACAAAAAGGGGAAGCAAGATAAGAAGCACAATAACGTGTATACTTCTATTTCGACGTTATGAATTGAATACCTATATATATATGCATAGGTACATACAAATATACACACGCAGAACACATTTTGGAAGTGCATTTTTGCTAATACTCCTTATCAGACAACGATGGCATGACAAAATTGGAAACACTAACTCTTTACAAAAATAACGCGATAAATAATTCGGCATTTTAGTGAGCATTCATTTTGATTAGAAAAATAAAATAAAATAATAATGTTGTGAATAAAATATATGACTTGTAACACAAAGAGGCTAAAGTTGTCTCGTTTCGCCAGAACAGACACACAGAAAAGATAGTTACATAGATAACCTTCTCGCTTTTTTTTTTTTTCAAAAGAATTGCTGAATTGATGTGTGTTCATTGAGACATTGTGGAAACATCTGTATTCTGCACACACACGTTCATTTTGTATACATGCATGTATACATATGCATATATGTGTAACATACCATCGTGTATTTATATACGTCATAAAAGAAACAAATGAAGAATGCCACTTCAGTAGGATTTTCGTAATATAATTTCAAATTGCACACTGTACCAAAAATAAAGTAGGATAGTCACACTGGCTAATAAAAAAAGCTGCAATTAGTGCACAGTTACGTAGGCTGTGTCGAATATGTAGTATCTTTCACAAAAAGAAAAGATATTTTATATTCACAAAAAAAAAAATAATGATGTAAAAATAACTCCTTGCCCGTACAACAGTTAAAAAATATAAAAAGAGTACAAAATAAAGTGCCCAAGTGGAATACATCAGAATTTGTCATTGACTTACTCGACGAAGTCAAATCCTTTGTTCTCTGTAAAAATAAAATAAATGTGATAATATAGGATCGGCACGCTGTGGTTAATCTCTGCATATATATATATATATATATATTCATCCACAGCTACCAAAAAACAAAGATCTTTCTTTTTTTTTTCCTTTTTTTTGTCTCATTTTTCGTTAAACCATCATTCCTAAGGTTAATGAAATATTCCTTCGCCTCCGATATGTTGTCCCGGAATTTTTTATACCTAAGTGAGTTTAAAATATATATGTATACTTATATTCCTGTGGACATTTGAACTTATTTAAATATTTTACCCAAAATATTAAAACTCCCCTGAAGCAATTAAAGCTGTCAATAAGCTACAACGTGCTTTATCGGGTCAAATCACGATTGGGAAACCTTGCATGGTGGAGAAATTCATAATCCGGATGTAGACTATTTTTGTAGACCTTCTTTTTGCAAGCTGAAATGGAAGAATTTAACAAATAAGGATTGAATACATTAAGAAAAAAAAAAAAGGATTATGCAAGATGGTGTGTATGGAAAAATGCGTTTAGCATTCAATGGTATATAAGCATGTAAACATAAGACGAAAAAAGTAAAATAAAAAATAAAATAATGAGAAACCTGCTATTGGACATTCGATTGTGTCTTTATTTTGCCTAAATAAAAATATGTACATATATATATATATATATATATATATATATATATATATATATATATATATATATATATGATGTAGCCAATTAAAGTACATTCCGATATATGCCTTATCTTCCTTTATTTTTTTTTTTTTTTTCCAGTAAATTAGACTTACATCAATCTAAGTATGAACGATTTCTCAAACGTGTGCACACAAGCTTTCCTATTTTTGCTAAATCTGAAATTGAGTTGATTATATAAAATTGTTCAATCAATTAACGTTATAAATAATAGAAATTTTTATGAAATTGCGTGAGGGTAGTTGATCTGCACCTATACTTGTGTTTTCATGTTGCAAATATTTTGTGGAGAATTTACACCACAAGTCGCTTGCATAATTCTGAAAAAAAGGAACATATTGAAATGCATATTGTTACCGTTGCGTCACTGGGTTCTCAAAAGGCATTTGTGATATTGGGCACTTTGTAGGAAATACCCCAATTTCTTCATCCACTACTAGTTCATCTTCATCGTCATCTTTTTGATTTTTTAAATGAAACTTGGAAAAATTAGAAAGGAAATATAAAAATGGATTGAAAATATAATCAAAGAACGTTATAATCAACTGGATGATCAGAAAAACAGGGCACGAAATCTAGAAACAAAGGCAGTGCTGATAATTTTATTTTATTTTATTTATTTTTTTTTTTTTTTCATTTTTTTGTATCACTACCCGTGCTAATCTAGATATATCCTTTTCGTCCGTTTGATTTCCTGAAATAATTGCAGAGGAAATACCATAAAGGTTGCCACACAAACTTAATTTATTATACACTCA
Source organism: Plasmodium gonderi (assembly GCF_002157705.1). NCBI lineage: Eukaryota > Apicomplexa > Aconoidasida > Haemosporida > Plasmodiidae > Plasmodium > Plasmodium gonderi. Next base: position 2,724,410 of record NW_021628937.1, read on the forward strand.
ATTTTGAAAGAAAAATCGATTCACAATTTTTGCATTAATAATGGCATAATATTTCAATTTGTTACATTATTTTGATCTATAAACATGAATGTATTTATTCAGACATAGGAAGTTATAGATGTAGGACATTTATGCACATATGCATAAAAATGCTACTTGTGCTTTTTTTTTTTTTTAGTACATTGCGGTAAAAACTTCTCATACCTTGTAATTTAAATTTCACATATCTGTTAACGAGCTTCAAAAATGACGCATCAATATTTAATTCGTCTGATGATTAAGAAATGTAAAAATGAAATATTGACAATATGACTGTGTTTTATGATATGTAACGGATATGTCCATAGGACACCAAAATGGGGAAAGACATTATAAGGTGTTGATTGCAGGAGACACGATTGTCATCTATTTTTTGACTATAAAATGTGTTTACCTGATCCTGAAAGAAAATTCGTAAATATATGGGAATAATTTTTAAGCATATGAAAAGGTTATAAATGTTGAAAGTGTTACAAATGTTAACACTGGAAAAAAAAAAAAAAAAAAAAAAAAATATTCCATTTTCATTTTAATGATCATTTACGAAACTTACGAAAATATTTAATCGAAAACAAAATGTTATATAGACTCTTCTGCAAAGAATTATGGTATTTCTGAATTTCTGTGGACGGTATATATTCTTCTTCATATTTGTCTAGGCTGTCCCAAATGTTCTTGAAGCTCGGGATCTGCAGAAGGTTTAATTAGCAATGGATTAACTTGTTGGCGTTTATAGTAATGTAAGAGTGAGAATTTAATGCAGAGTTCTGTTATGTTTCATATTTACAAGATCTTCCTCTGTTAATTCATCTTCGATGTTTGTTCGTTCCTATGGATGGTGTTAAAGCAGTTGGAGTGGTAATGTCTTGCACATATAAATATACACGTATGCACATATGTGTATATATACAAATCGTTAGATGTCCCCATTAAGCTATAATTGTTTATTTGCTTATTTGACTATTTGTTTATTTATTTAATTATTTATTTTTCACTCCAGAAGTTGTACCTCCTTTGACGAATCTCCTTGTTCGAACATTGTGGATACAATCTGCTTTCTCCTTTGTTCTAGTTTATCTTGAATGGATTTTTTTTTTTTTTTCTGTTTACCATATGGTTTAGTGCATATGTGCAGAATATCATTTATATGCCAAAATTTTTTATTAAGCAGATAGTTAAAAACGTAAATTGTCACTTGTAATTTTAATTAGTATAAAATAAAAACATAAAAAAAAGTATATGATTTTTATTTTTTTTTTTTTTTGTTGTTGTTGCATTTTACACATGTGTCTTTGTCGTTGCAGCGGTATACAGTTTAATCATTCTCCGTAAATATATTCGGTTTTTTACATTTTCAAAATTTCTTTTAAATATATATTTTTAAGCATAACTTACGTGTTATTTGACTATACTGTGTGCAAGTGCCAAATGAATAAATAACTATATTGAATGTTGGCATGTATCTGAGCACACTAACATATGCGTTATATACAAATTCACAAGGTATAAAAATATGCTTTGAAAAAAACTTGGCCGTATGTTACATATGTATATATATATATATATATATATATAAATACATATACACACACATGTATGCCCAAATTTAAAAAGCTTTCCCAGGTTCTTGCACTAAGCTTGCTAGATTTTTTATGAAAAAAATACTATTACACACTTTATCATTTATTTTCTCATTATATTAATTTTTTCCTTTTTCATAACCCCGCCCAAACAAGAAGTCGCTTAAGCGCAGAATAGGCAATAAGCACAAGAATTATATTCTCAAGCTATTAATGCCTTAATTGTTTTTCGACAAACTAAGATTTGACTTTAATGTGAAGATATATAGAAGAGTCACTGTATATTAGAGCTTTTATAACTATCCAAATGTGATTAAAATTATTCGGTATACAATTTTGTAACCACTATATTTTTTTTTCATATGTTTTTCTGTGCATGTGAGGTTATATTTCCTCTTAAGATACTAAATAACCACATGCACAACTAGCATGCTGTCTCAAAAAAGAAAAAAGAAGAAAAAAAGGAGCGCTTTAATGAAAAAATGATTAGAACAATTTTGCCTACACCGAACAAGTTTGCTTAGCATGAAGAATAAATCAATTTTATGCAAATGGTCTTTTAATTTCCTGCGCGCAAGAAGTACAATAATTTTCGTTCTTTATTTTATTTTTTTATAAAAATTAAAGTAAAAAAAAAGAAAAAGAAAATATTTAGCAAAACGGAAACACCAGTTAACATATAACTGTATAATCACATTAAGAAAATAGAATTTTATAAATAAAGCCTTTAAAAACACTTTTTTAAGAACATACAAAATTTAATAAATGCTATAAAATTAACTGAGATATGTAAACAACTCTTAAGAGAAACTTCCTCCTCTCCCGCCTTTTTTCCCAATTCTGCCCAACTTTTCTTCATGCTACAACGTAAATGGATTTTATATAAGTTGTCATTTTTTGTATAACAGTTTTCGAGAAAACAAGAACTTAATAAACCTTTCTGCACAACTTTTATTTGTTCTTTGATTTGTTCCAAATTTTTCAGATTTTTGTGAATTGTGCTTATTATTGAATTTTTTTTTTTTTTTTCTTACTTATATACACCGCTTCATGGTAACATTGATTGTGGTTTTTTTTTCAGCAAGTGTACCTTTTCAGCAATAAGATAATTAAAACATGTTCACACATATGCATATATATATTGCGTGGAAACATATTCGTAGCATCAATATAGTGGAGACATTCACCATTTTCGCATAAAAATGAACCATGCTATATATATGTAGAATTTATAAAAGAGGTATATATATGTGTACATGTGTGTGCATAAACAAGGTTACTATTCTGTATTTAAAAAAAGCAAAAACGAAATAAATATACGTGTATATACCAATCTTGGCATGGCCTTTGCTTACTAAATTGGGAATAAGAAAGGGGATATTATAGACACACTTATCTGCACATATATTTATTATGTACATGTATTCATGAACAGCTGTTATGTATATAATAAGAACCTACTTTGTGCATGCATTTGTATCTGTAAAAACGTAAACATGTATATGCTCTGTATACATATGTATCTACGTTTCAAGACAACTGAAGGTGAAAATTTATTTTTTTGAAAACAAATTTTACGTTCACCAAAATTGAAACGTTAAAATGTTGTTCTTTCCTCCTCTAATTTGCGTTGTCATGTATATTATTTTTCAAATTGCATATTCAAAAGTGCAATATATGCAAGTATTATATACATGTAAGACATAAATAAACATTTATATATACCCCGCCACTAAATTTAACGCTTTGTGGTTTATCCATTTTTTTTAGCATCACACCGAGTAAATATTACTCAAGTCTCTAAAAAAAAAAAATATAAAATAAATTATTTTTAAAGCATAGATTAAAATTATGAATGTACAACATAAATAAATTTAAGATACACATCCACCTTATGTAGTCTTTCTTAAATTTTATTCAAAACAAATTGTTCCACAATTATGTCGTAAAAAGTAAATATAAATATTATAAAAAAAGGGGGAGAAAATAAAAAAAATTCATTTTCAGCTGTACCACATGAAAAATATACTTTTTATAAATTAATTTTTCATATATATAACAATATCTACAATAATATACATTAATTTATATACCTACTTAATTGTACTTGTAAATTCATGCAATTTATATATATATATATATGTATTGATGTACTATAATATCGCTGTCATTACTAAAATAAATTTTTATATATATTAAGTCTACAAACAAAGTAGTACTAATATATTTTAAAGGTACGCATATTTTTTATATAAAAGTATTAAAAGTATGCATACAAAAGAACGCATAATAAAAAGATAGAATAAAATAAAAAACTGGATGGTGGTTGTAATTATAGCAATAATGACCTTAATGGAAGAATAAAGGCAGCATTCAGAACAGCAAAGAGCAAGGATAAAAGATTTAGAGTAAAATATTTAGTATTTTATATATATTTCAAAATCAGGTACGACAACTTACATATAAAAAAATAAATATATTATAATAAAAAAAAAAAAAAAAAAAAAAAAAAAAAGGTACAATTTTTTCGTCACCACCGTTTAGTTTATATTTATAATTTAGTGCATAAATAAACATGCTGCAATATTATTATGTTTAGCGCACTAATATGCTAATAAAATAGAAATTATATATTATTTTTTTTTTCTTTTTGTGATTTTTGTTTGTATCGTATATTATTATAAAAGTACATATATGAGTAAGTCTTTGTTCAAATGTATTAATATATTCATATGTATACATATCATATACATATATATTTGTGCGTAGAGCAGCGGTACGTATTTTACTATATTTAGAGTAGTAGTTATTACATGTAGAAAGAGAAGAAAATATATTATAAACTATATATATACATAATTGATGATGATGCAATTTTTTTTTCGTTATAATTTTTTAGTACTGGATACTCTATACATGTACCTATAACCGTACATATGTAGTACATATAGGTATATATGCATATCTATATATGAACGTACAAGACCCTACCAAAATTGTACTTATTTTTATACTGCAGCAAATAAAAGTAAAATTTTGAAAAAATGCTTATAGAAAATTTTTATCCCTATTTATATAGCATGTACATACAGTACAGTAATATTTTTTTATTTATATGAATATATGAATTTTTTTTTTTTTTTTTTTTTTATTTCTAGCATATTTAATATATTTCGTCTATTATTAAAAACATAATTTGAGTATAGAATTAATTTGTCTATAGCGTAAATAATAAAAAAGTATATAGGTATATATTTATATATTTTATACAAAATATATATATACATATTTCAGTTTTCTGAAATAAATAATACATGACAAGTTGCGCAGCTGTACGCAATTTACGCAGCCAAAGTAAATCAATTTACATTTGCATTTTAAAAGCCTCGTCTACTCTTTAAAACTGCTTTATGAGTAGTAGTGTTGGCATTATCTATCTGATTTATTTGTCCATTTTTTAAAAATTATAATTACATACTTTTTGAAAAGTACCAATTCGAGTACGTGTTTTCCATGCATTTTTTTCTTAAATAGAGGAAAAAAAAAAAAAAAAAAAAAAAAAAAAAGGGCATAATAACCTTCAATATGCACGCCTTTATTTATTTTTTTTTTTAAAAAGCTTTGCTGTTTCTTACCATAAACACTTGAATGAAATTCTTAAAGTGTGATGTTATAATACAAGAATGCAAATAAAAACGTTTGGAATATAATGTATGAATTCGTTTATTGAAGGAAAAATTAGACGATTATTATTGTTTAAAATTTTAACATTTGCGCGTATATACATATGTGTATATGTTCGAATGAATACTTAATTTTTTTTTTTTTTTTTTTTTTTTTACCGAGCTGAATGATCTATATTTGCTCCAAGCAGTCATAACCATTTAAATGCATGTTGAATTATAATAATTTTTTCATTACTATTTGAATAGACAAAGAAACAACAAAAAATAACGATGATGAGGAGGTGATTCTACTAAAAGTCATATATGGTAGTAATATCAGAAGTTTACATATATCGAATAACTGTAAAATGAGCTTGAAAAATGAAGTAAAAACTAAAAATACAAAAACTAATGTTAACAATTTGAGTACATACAACAAGGGTTCACATTTTAACCGTTTAACGGTTGTTGAAAATGATCATATGGGAAGCAGAAGCAACGCAATAGAATCAAGAGAAGAAAGAATGCACAGAAGAAATAGAAATGCACACATGAATGCTCCTATTAGAAGTCATAATGATTGTATAGACAACGATAGAAATAGCATTGATTTTAGCCAAGGGGGTGATAATGACTTGAATAGGAATATTATGGTAAACCAAGACACATTGGAATGTAGTAACCAAAATAAAAAACTATGCACGCAAATAGATTCTGAAAGTAGACTATATGATACTGACGAAAAAATTATTGAAAATATTATTATCCCACAAAATGGTAACAATAATCCAGATGCAAATCCAAGTACAAAAATAAATTCAGATCAAAGAAGGAATGAAAAGGATTTAAGTGTGGATAATAATAAGGATCAAAATGAAACACATAATACACATGATGGTAAGGATGGTAATATCATCCAAAAGAAAAAAAGATTTATGAATAATGAACATAAAGAAGGAGAAGTGGGGAAAATAGAAGAAAATCATGATGATAAAAATTCAGTTATACAAGAATCAGTAACAGTTACCCCTAAGAGATCCAGAAGAAGACCCATAAGAAACTACAAATATGATATGTTCTTTCAAGAAGATAGTACAAGAAGTATAGAGGGGAATAATAGGAAAAAGAAAAAATTGGAACTAGAAAAAAACCTAACAGAAATTTCCGAAGAAAATTATTCTTATAACGAAAATAATAGCTTTGAAAATAATGATAACAAATTAGCAACTGAAATGAGTGTAAGTAATATCCAAAATGAAGAAATGTTTGAGGAAGAAACTGTTAATAAAAATGCTAACTTAAAATCTGTCATACATTTGAATGAAAATGTACTTGTTCAAAAACCAGAACATTACTACTGCAATGTTTTAGGAAACGATGTATTAGCTGATACGTCAGAAAAGGTCTTAACTAATTTTTGTAGCCCACATGTTAATAAACCCATGACAGATAGTAATAATAATGTATGTAGTAGTACTCCTACTGCTGGTACTTCTGTAGTAAGAAGCTGTAACAATAGCTACGATTTATCTCCCATTAACCCAAAGCAGGAGATCGAAAAGGATGAAGATACGAGGGAAGTAGAAAAAGATCACGTAATGGTAGAAAATTTCCGTGAAACTATTGCACTTAATATGGGAAGAAGTACTTCCTTGCGTCATTTTGGAAGAGGAAAATATCACAGAGGTAGAGGTAAAGGAAGAGGTAAAGTAGGGCGAAGAAGAGGCAGAAGATTTCTTACAGGTAGCAGGATGGGAAGCTTTGAAAAATCATATAGCATTAATAACGACTTTACGTTAAATAACGTGAAAAGTGCATTTCCTAGAGTAGCAGAGGAGGAGGAGGAGAATGTGAATATTAACACAGTTAATGAGGTCATTCAGACGCAAGGTGTAATAGCAATACCACCCGTACCCTCCCCCCCTGTTGAGAAGAAAAAAAGAGGAAGAAAAAAAAAAGTACACAACAATATTGAAAACAATGTGGTTGATATAAATATGAACGATATTGCAAATGGAAATAATAATTCAACAAATATTATTATATCAGATATCAATATTAGGACAAGGAGAAGTGACTTGTCTTATCAAAAGAACAAGGAATCATGTGATGTAATTTCTACTAATTTTCAGATATCTGATAATATGCAATCCATATCACAAGATACATTAATGCCTTCTCTGAAAAATTCCAAAATTGACATAAGTAGCAATAGTGTTATCAGAACCTATACACCTGGAAGAAGAAGGAGAAGAAAAAGAGGAAGAAAAAAGGATGTAAAAAGTACAGAATCGTGGTGTAATACCAACGACCCATCCATTACTACGTCGACTACTGGTGCTATTTCTTCCAATTTGGCCAATTCTAGTATTCCTATGCAAGATGCCAATATTGGTCATTCTGAACAGCCAGAATATATTTATGGTAGAAATGTAAGGAAAAAAAGAGGTGGGGCAAGAGGTAGATGTAGTGGTGGTAGGGGTAAACCAAGAGGTCGTAGACCCGCTTTAGTTAGCATGCCAAATAACATATCAAATTATAAGAATGGTATTTCTAATGCGTTATCTGTGAATGAAGATGGTGGTAGTACAAGACATGACAACAATAGTAATAACGAGTACGAGAGTGATAATAAAAGACTTTTTCCAAATGAGACATTTCAAATTAAAGAAGAATTTATGAATAATGTAAACAGTCTGAATACAGTATTTAATTTTAATGATGAATTTTTAAGATTTTTGAAAAAAGTTAGCAAAATTGATGACATTGATTATGACATTATGCTGTCCTTCTTAGGAGAAGTTCAAGTAAAATTATCGGATAATATTAAACAAGAATTTTCCACGGAATGCTTAGATTCACATAATGTAGATGAAGCTGTATATGTTATGGGATATATAGTAGACATATTAAATAATAATAATGAAATATTAAATAAGCTGAATCAGTTAGAATATAAATTTTATTATGATTATTTGCGGAATAGATCATCTATGGAAAAAACCAGTAAAAATAATTATGGTCGTATAGAAAATAAAATAGCTTTAAACATTGCTCGTATTTCTAGAGATATGAATAATGAGTGCTGTGGAAAAATACAAAGTAATGACCTAGATGATGATGATGATTATAATACTGGTAATAACGAATCTAGCAAAAGTTTTAATGAAATTGATGATGAGGAAGAAAGAAAATTAAATGAACTTCTCTACTGTACTAATAAAGTAACAGATGGTACGTACAAAATCCCGAATTGTGCAGATATGTATTTTATGAATTACAATGAAGAAGATGATTTTTATCATATAAATGAACGAAGTTTAAATATAAAAAATGATTATACTAGTTTTCTGCATCAGTCCAACACAGCCGAAGACAAACCTCACAGTGAAAGCAGTGTAAACCTTCCTGAAAGTTCTTATCAGCATCCACCTTGTACCCGAACTTCAGAAGAGGTACAACAAAATTTGAAGGAGAATTACAAGGGACACGTTAACATGCAATGTGATGATGAAACAAACGCATTAACGCATGATGTGAAGAAGTTACCTGATAAAAACTTAACTAGTGGCAATATCTATTTGAAAGGTAGGAGTATAATAAGTAACTTGGATGAAAAGGAAATAAAAGAGGGAAAAGACGAAGGAGGAGGAGGAGATATGGCAATAGGAAATGAAGATGTGCAGAAAAATACACATCATAATGAAGAAAATGAAAAAATTAACAAAGAAATAAAAAATAATCAAAATGAAAAAAATATTAACAAGAAGAATGATCTTCAGAATAATTATACACAAAAAATGATATATCAAAATAAAGTCGATTTTGTATGTGATGAGTTGAATAAACTTATAAAACACACACTAAAAAATGAAAATATATTTTATTCGAATTATTCACAGGGTAGATATAAAAATGTAACGGAAGAAAGTTTATATAAAAATTACATTTCTACGAAATTGTATAAGAGAACGAATTTGATTGATAGATGTAGCGAGGAACTGAATGAGAATCTTACAAATCAAAGGTTATTTAGAAACAGGCAAATGAATGGGGTTGAAAGTGTGAATAGAAATGTTGACGAGCGAGAAAAAACATTGATGCAAAATTATGCTGATTATTTTAGGAGATTGAACAATGTTCCCAGGAGTGAAAGACGTGACCTCATCTATGAAAATGATGAAAGTGACCATAAAAAGGTAGGAGGTTACGCAAGTGCTAAAATTAGCAATGAACAACCTTTCCATTATGCTCTCGGCCAAGCTGAAGCAAAGTCCCATCCTAGTGGTATAATTATAGCACCGACAGGAGCAGCAGAAGTGGAAGAAGCAGCAGAAGTTGAAGAAGTAGCAGAAGTGGAAGAAGCAGCAGAAGTAGAAAAAGCAGCAGAAGTTGAAGAAGTAGCAGAAGTAGGAGCAGAAGCAGCAGAAGCAGCAGAAGCAGCAGAAGCAGCAGAAGCAGCAGAAGCAGCAGAAGCATCCAATTTGGAAATAAAAATGTTCCCTGAAGGAGATGCAAAAATGGACACCCCTTTTGAGGAAAACAGCGGGAGTAATATTCATTTGAAGGCAAAGCAGTTAAGCAACGATAGCAACAATATCAGCATAGTAAGTAGTAACATTGGAGAAATTTTCAGTTGTATTTCGATTCATGATAGTGAAGATGTCACGTTAGTGAATAAAAGTGGGGGGGGACAACATGAGGATGCAGATATAAAAAATGTATGTGTAAATTTACAAGTTGAAGTAAAAAGAGAACCAAATGAGAAGGAAGAAAATGATGAAAACAAGGATCGCTATTTGGATAATAATAAAATGAATGATTTAAATAACAACAAACATTTTGATAAAGGACAAAAATGCATATTAAATAAGGAGGAAAATAAGCACAGTGAAAATAACCAAAATGATGCAATACAGAAATGTTACGAACATAAGAAAAAAGTATCCAGAATTTCAAGCATTATTCCCTTTTTTAAATTAAATTTAAAGATAAATGAACAAAATCGTAATAATATTGATAACAAGGATGATAATAATAATGATTATTATGATCGGGTTAAGAAAGAAGATGAACAAACTGGAAATAATGAAACCAGATTGACTTCAAGTGCATATTCCAAGGATGATGGTAATGAAAGCTGTGAGAAAGGTGTACCATCAGATAAAGAAAAATTAGGTGGAGGGAATGCAAATTCTTCGAGGACAACAGAAAATGAGAAAATTAAAAATTGTAACTCAATTGAAGGTAACTCATTAGATATTTCAAATCCCAACGAAAAAGAAAATATTGTTAAAAGCACAACGGATGTATTGTCTCGTTACAATAATAACAGTTTGGGCGATTCTCGTATGCCAAAGAAAAGGCGTGCACATGTTTTGAGGAATATAAATGAAGCATGTGAGAAGAATATCGACGTCTTACTAAAAGAAACATTTCATTTAAAGGATGACGAATTTAAGAATATGACAGGGAGTAGAACACAGAAAGAAATTTTAAGCTGTTTGAGAATGGTGTCTCAGATTAAAAAAATATTTTTTGATGAGTGCACGAAAATGATTAATGACCAGATTTATGTCCTAGAAAAAAATTTTAGGATACCTGATTGTTCCTTGTCTGTATTGAAAAATTCATTCGGGTACAATGATAATAAGTGAAGTACGGACTTTTTCTTTTTTTTTTTTTTTTTTATTTTATTATATTTCATTATATTTCATTATATTTCATTATATCTCATTACTTTTTTTAAAATGAAGTTTTATTTTTTATTGCTTTTGAATTAATTTTGTACCGTCATATGAAATAATAAAATATTTCTTTATTTTCTGCATATCTAAACCTTTTAAATATAACACCCCCGTGAATAAAAAAATTTCCCCTGCCTTTTTTGCAACTTCCCTTAATGACCTGATTTCGAACAGTCCCTATGAACATGCCTCTTTTCGAGAAATTAACGACGCTTCCATTGAGGGAAATTAAAAAAAAACAAAACAAAACAAAACAAACACACATGTACTTATAGACACACACACAAAAAAACGTGTATATATTCTTGCACAAATTTATTGTGCTCAAGAATAACACATACTTATCTACAATTATTACTTTAAAAAATGTAACAAAAATTGTTTTTTATTTTTAAAAAGTTCATATTCTTTATCATGGTAATGTTACCTTAAAGGGACTGTTAACTGATCGTACCTACATAGGGCCTTTTGTCATTATCCATGGCACATCCATATTCCAGTTAAATATCCTTCTTAGGTTGTAACATTTTACGTAAGAAAGATGAAAATGATTAAAATGGAATGTTTTGTATAAGTGGGGTAAAGAGCAAATGTCAACCTTATTCATTTTACACATGACGAAAATGCTAAGAAAAATAAAGACGTCTTTCGCATTTTTTCTCAAAAAAGCACACATTTTCTTAGGAATAATGTATATATTGCTATGCTATCTCAATAGGGAAATTTTATTTGGTAGATGAATATGCGAATATAAGAAAAAAAAAAAATAATCCCATTTTACCTTTTGGAAGGATATTTTTATCTAGTCTGTTCCACATTTTGCACTCTCTCTGAGATATTTGTAGAAATATGGGAGAAACTCACATGCCATTTGTTTCTTCTCTTTTCGGCCATTGTTATAATATATCCTACCACCACCTCATACCCCTTTTGTTGACACGCGAATATTCCACATGCATGCAATGTACTTAAATATGTGATCATAGGATATGCAGCTCTCCCTCTCTTACGACTCCTGTTACAATACGGAATCCTTTGTAATGACGAAAAGAGAATATAAATTTACTGAAATTAAAAATTTGTTCTGATCTGTTTAAAATAATACATAGGGTTTAGTTTATCCACATGGAAAAGTAAAGAATTGACGTTATAATAACGCATAAAAAGATATTACAATGTACTGTTGTTGTTGAGTGGGATATTTATAAAAAAAGGAAATGGAATATATCTGAACAATGTGCATAAAAAAAATGAGTTAAATTCTTTTTTTTTTTTTTTTTTTTTTTTTTTTTTGTATGTGTGTATGTGTTCAACTTGATGTGATAATGTACGAGGATATATTATACTGCAGATTCGATGGTGTATTAAGTAAAAGCAGACGGGTGATAAAGCACTCATGTGTACAAGCATATTTACACATACGTGTACATATATATATATATATATATATATATATGCAAGCTTGTGTGTATGTATATGGTATACGCATGGATACGTAAGATGAACACACCTACACCATTTTAACGCCCAAGTGTGTATAAAACTTCCACTTTGTGTGCCGAAATTGGATACTTGTGTCTGTCTTTATTCCATCCTCGGACACTTCTCCAAAATAATACGAACACTATGACTTGTCAATCTGGAGCACAAAATGAAAAAGCATTTACAACTTATCCAAGTAATTGTCTAACTGTGGCATTTCGACTTTAATACCCTTTCTTTCTCTGATGTTCATAATAATTTTGTGGGAATTTTTATTTGAGTCAAATGGGTCATCATAAAGAACAGACCAATGATCAAAGACACATTGGGGAAAAGCTTGTCCTGATGTAGCGGCTCTTAATGCAGAAGTGAAACCAAATGATTCTGCAACAGGTAGATGTGCTTGTATTTTTAATAATGGGGTACCTAATTTTTGATCTTCAGAAATGACAATACCTCTTCTTTTGTTTAATACAGAATAAACACCACTTACAACATCTTGAGGACAACTGATATCGACAAGGTAAATGGGTTCTACTAATCTGGGTACAGCAGTTAATTCACATGCATATATACATTTCTTACAAGCAGGCATAATTTGCCCAGCACCTCTATGAATAGCATCAGCATGCATATGAACATCTAACATTCTGAATTCACAACCTCTCATATTTTCTTCACATAAGACTCCCTCTTTTGATGCCCATTGGAATGCTGCTACACAATGTACCTTTATTTCATTCATATATTGAATTCCACTAGTATTATCAGTTAATAAATTAGGGCCAATTGTTTCAGGTCCGAATGCCCAGATTTTGAGTGCAAGGTTTTTGTCCCACTGGTAATTACTATGTAAATAATTTGCCCTAGCTTTAGGATCATCTTTATCTGATACTTTATTTTTGTCAATATCTTCAGGTAATCCTTCTGCCAATGGAAAAGCTTTCATAAAAAGACGGTTATGTTTGTTTGGTGATTTTCCTAAACACGTAATAGAAGATTCTTCAGTAACAGTTTCTCTGTATGAAACAACTGGATCTGAAACAATAAAATCGATTTGTGCATATTCATCTTTTAAATCTTTTAAACATATTTCAATATGTAATTCACCACAACCTGATATAATGTGTTCTCCTGATTCGTCAGTTTGACATAAGACTAATGGATCTGATTTTGCTAATTTTTTAAGACCATCAACTAATTTTGGTAACTGTTTACTATCCTTTGGTTTGACAGCGACACGAACAACTGGTGAGACACTATATTTCATATCAGCTATATTATGTGCTTCTTTAAAAGTTGTAATAGTACCTGATTTTACAATATATTGATCTACTCCTACCAAACAACATGTATTTCCACATGGTACATCTTGCACTTGTTCTGTATATCTACCCATCATTAAAACTGTTCTTTGGATATTCTTTTCATATAAATCTGTTTTTTCTCCTGGTACATAATGAGGACCTTGGATTCTAACCTTCTGACCGGTTGCAACAGTACCTGAAAAGACACGACCAAATGCATAAAATCTTCCTTTATCAGATGTAGGAACCATTTTTGATATATACATCATTAAAGGACCATTGGGATCACAATTACGTATTGCATTTGCTGCTTCATCATCCATAGGACCTTCATATAAATTTTCTACACGATATTTCTGGGCTGTTGCTGGGGATGGCAAATGAGTAACAATCATTTCAAGTAAAGTATCTCCTGCTGGTAACCACAACTGCATTGCTTTTTTTAGCAACTGTTTTCCTGTTAACATTTTATCATCTCCTTTTAATTCTACTCCAATATTTGTTAACATTTTTGTATATTTTTCCTTATCATCATTCATAATAGATTGGCATAAATTTAGAATTGGTTCCATAATGAATTGACAGAAACCTCTTTTATATCCTTCTTGTTGATTTTTTGACCACTTCTTCGTTTTGGCATCATAAAAACTGTTACCCCATAGACGTTGCATCATTTTGCTTTTTTCAATACCAAACTTTTTGGAATAAATTCTTGAAAATGTTTCTAATGTAAATGCCCAGCCTTGTAAACCTGATCCAAAGGAGACTGTTCCTTTTTCTGGATACACTTGAATATCTCCCATGAGCTTGTCAGTGTACGTGGAAATAATAACATTTACACTTTCAATTGTTCTGGCAAATGTTTGATAAATATCTTCTACTTCCATTTGTAGTTCTAATAAAGCTCTGTCTACCTTGTTCACATGCAATACGGGTTTAATTCTTTCACCTAATGCTTGATATAGAACAGTTTCTGTTTGAACACACACACCTTCAATAGTATCTACCACAACTAATGCACCATCCGTTACTCTCAACGCTGCTGTAACTTCTGATGAAAAATCAACATGTCCTGGTGAATCAATTAGGTTAATAAGAAAAGGTTTCTTTCCTTCTCCATCTTCCAAATCGTGTTCAAAATACATGGAAATACCTGTCGATTTGATAGTAATACATCTTTCTTGTTCATCTTGCCTGGTATCTGTAAAACGAGCATCTCCTGCATGTTTGCTAGATATAATACCAGCTTTTGAAACCAACGAATCTGTTAAAGTTGACTTTCCATGATCAACATGTGCTATAACGGACATGTTCCTAATCTGCTTGGTTTTGTTCATGATCTCACGAACCTGATCAACTGTGAAATTCACCATTTTGTTCTATCTCTCTTTGATTTATGTATAAAAATGGAGCTTTTTTTTTTTTTTTTTTTTTCTTCGATCTTTTTTCTCTTTATAAGTAGTATGCGTAATATAAGTATCTGCTTAAATGTGTAACTTTATTCGTTCTTCGACTTTTTACTTTTTTTTTTTTTTTATTTTTATCCCTTACGAGATACCTCTCTATATATAAATGTATATATATGTGTAGGGGAAACAAAATGTACAATATACAATACTTTATTTGTACACGAGTTTAAGCTCTCTGTTAATATATAAGTTAAAACAAGCACATGTTAATTTTTAGTGTCACGTTTATTTTTTTTGGGGGAAGCTGTACATACAGGTGTAATATGCATAAGTTGTTTTCTTTTACACACGTTCTATAATTAAAAGGTATATAAAGCATTTACATACTTTTATTTTATTATTATTTTTTTGGTATATAATGATGTGCTTGCTTCCTTGAATACTCAAGTATTGAAGTTACATTTATTTTCTACTCGCAAAATAAACGTGGTACATGAATGAATGGTAATATATATATGTTTCTCAAAAAAATTCCCAAAAAATTTATTTTTTTTTAAAAAACATTTACAATCTTGCACTTTAATAGTGTTATCTTCACAAGCTTAATATACCTACATTTTCTTTCTTTTATTATATTTTTTAAAGATAAGCGAATAATGTGTTAAAATGTATCTGTTACTTATGTTTGTTCTTGTGCATACGTGTACGCTTGTGTATACTTTTTATGCTTGTGATTTTTCCTTTTTTTTTTTTTTTTATTTTTTTATATCAAGATGTATTGAAATGCGCAGTTGCTTCTTCTCGTAAGAGGTGAATGAAACCATGTGTATATAAATATAAATTGGTGTATGTTTTTATTTTATTCAATCATTACATTATTTGTTAAAATGCAATATGTAACAGAAAAATATGCAAAAAAAAAAAAAAAGTATAAAATAAAAACAAAAATAACCATTAAGTGCGTGTATTACTTTTATTATACCTGTGGGTCAGGTTTTATAATAAAATAAGTACCTTTTTAGGGTATTGCAAAAAAAAAAAAAAAAAAAAAAAAGCTAAAAAAGGTATAACCAACCGAATAGGGGGGTATTATAATGATTTTTATTCTTTTTATTTTTATTTTGAGTTTTCACATTTGTGTTATATTTTATATATTCACAAATTTTCTTCTGCATACATATCACATGGGTTACAATCACATCATAATGCCATGTGAAACCGAAAAAATACATAAATGGCTAAATGTTATAAGTAATAAAAATATGTAGCAATTTTATAGCTGTAAAAATGCACAATACAGGCAGTGCGGATTATTTACATTAGAAAATTATATAGCATTTCCAATATAAATTTCCTTCTTTCCACTTTTTCACCCTTTTCTCAAAACATTGACATAAGTAGCCGCCTTTTTAAAAAGTTCGAAAATCAAATGATCGTAAAAAATACGCGCCTTTATATATTTTTTGTTCATACGGCGCACAGCTTATAACTTTGCCTATTTGTATTTCCTTAAAGTGCGTTGTTTTGGGAAAAAATGAGAAGAAAAGTATGCTTGTTGTGCACCATGTGATATTATAGCAAAGCGCTCGAAAGCAAAGCACGTGTTAAAAATACCAATAAAAAAAAATACATGTGAAAAATCTATACATATTTGTGCATATATTGTGATATAACATGTATTAAGAGTATATATGTATAATAAATGCGCATATAATTGAGCCGCAAACGCACAATGTGCAAATACACCTTTTACGTATCACTTATCTGGTTAAAAGGATAAACAATTATCCGTTTTTTTTTGTTCCTTCCCCAAAGAAATTGAACTAAGATAAATTTTTTCCTACAACTTTTGTGCATATTACCTGGAGCAGAAACTGCATTCCATTTTAACCTCTTATAACGACAACATTTAGCAATTTAAGGGTAAGAAGAAAAAAAAATATAGTAAGAGAGAAAAAATATATACGTAGTAAAGATTAAAAACAGTGCAAACATTTTTAACAGCGCAAAAAAGTACACTTTTTGATGAATGTCCAATAGGGGCTTTCCTTTTTTTCTTTTATTTTTTCGCAACCTATTATTTACATATTACAAATACTTCATACTTTATTAACGTATGCTCATAGTACTACGAATGAGAATTTATCACCATTATTATTGTGCTGAATGATTTTCTCCTTTTTATGCATTTAAAAAAGGTATTTTAAATGATGCAACATTAATTTTTAATCATGTTTTTAAAATAACAAAATATACGCAAATATAAAATGGAAAATATGAAAATAATAAGAAAAACAAATTTTATCATACGCGAAAAATGTGGTATTCGACTTTGTCATGTGCGCAACTCTAAAATTTTTTTTTTTTTTTTTTTTTGTGATTTCTTTTGAAAAGCACTTTTAAAATATGAACTTTATAAATTCATAAAGGACAGCAACGCGTTCTATATTTTTGCTTTAGGAAAGTATACATACATGCCCAAGTTATGAAATTCCAAAAAATACATATTTTAATACAGGAATTATCTAGAAGAAAAAAAAAAAAAAAAACTCCTTTTTTAAATATGTTTTAAGCAAAAACCATTACAGACATGTTGTATGTATAGCATAAAATATGAAAAAAAAATTCCATTCTATGCTGAATATTAAAAATTATTTCATTTATATAACCCATTTTGAAAATCCTCGTGTGTCTATCTTAACCTATTAGTAATATCCTTCAATTAAATAGGTATATTTTATGTAAAATGGCACAAAGATATATGTTAAATTACGTACTTCCCCTTTAAAAGCATATTGTCATTATATAAGTTGTATTTCGAATCTGTGTAACACCTATTTTATTTTCATTTGAATAACATAAAATATCAAGTATCGTAATATCTCCCAGTAAAGTGTTCATATGTGTCAGTCAATTTTATCCCTTGTCGCACACCTGTCTCATATCGAGAGGTATAAAATTGTGATTTTAGAACTTTTGGTTAAAATGAGTGTGTCATATAATATGCAAAAAAAAAAAATATTCTTTAAAAGAAATTAAAATCAGTTATTCATCAAAGAAATCTTTTCATTTTCTCAAAAAAGGTTACACACTTATTGTTACATTGTCATCATATATATGTCATAATAATGTCAGAGAAAACTAATTTATGTAATTAATCCATTTAAGCCGCTTAACGCATTTAAAAACAACTCATGGGAGTGTAACATTTTCTACCCATATTTAAAAATGCACCCAGATTAAGTGAAATAAATATACCATACTATAGGGTTTTTCTTTTTTTTGCATCCATCCATAATAATTTAAAAAAAAAAAAAAAAAAAAAAAAAAAGCAAGTACTAGAAAACAAAATTACGAGGGTATTTCCAAATGAGTATAATATAACATAAATGGAAAAAATATTTTTCAAATTCAATCGTCAACGGCGACTTTTTCTTTTGTTGTATGGCACACTGGGCTCAAGATTGGCTTGTTCATATTTACATGAGTGCAGGAGTTCATATAAGGATTAATGTGTATATAGGTGCACGTTTTAACTCTCTTTAAATAGTGTAATGAAAATATGTTGAGGGCCCACGAATTTTAGCTCCTTCAGTTTTATTTTACCCCGTTTTACATAATTTTTTTATTTAAATATTTTTTCATTAAATTTTGCAAGCCTGAATTTTATATTTCATAACTGCAAAAATTTGATTGCGTATTATGATGTGAATCTCCATAGTGAAAAATATATATATATATAATAAAGATCGCATATACTTAACACATTGGGTGAAATGATGTTTTCACGGAACTTTGTGTCGTTCGTGTATACATGACTAAGCGGATAAAGACTTATGTGTACTGCCACTAGTATACACCTATATGTAAATACCACAATATATGCATATCGACACTCCCATTTTTCTGTTTTATGTGTATACCAATTTATGGCCTTATAGGACGGAGCTTTTAAGTCATAAAGAGCTGCATACATTTAAATGCTTTGTTTTTTCAAAAACTCCAAATTTGAAAGTGTAGCTCATTAAGAATTATACTTCCTGCCCACCTTACATTTAAAGAAAAATAGAAAAGTTACACAAAGGGAAATGTGCTTACATAGAAGAGTGCGCATTGTGAAAAATTTTAATTGTTTGTATTTAAAATAAGGAGAAAAAAGAAAGAGCAAAAGGACAGACTTTTCCAAATGCTCACGCATGTTCATACGTACGTAGGCACATATATTTATGCTTAAATATGCAATCCTAAATAAATTTTCACACCATCATTATACGCTTGCATGCGCAGAAGGAGGAAAAGATGCTCGAAAGAGTAGAAACAAACAGAACAATTAGAACTATCGTAACAGTAGAAACAAACGGAGCAATCGAAACTATCTAAATATACGAAACACACTGTTCCCTTTAGGAGGACCGTTTCTCACACCCAGGCACATAGAATTCATATAAAAATATTTTAATCGCACAGATTAAATAAGTAATAGAATTTTGAAGTCAATAAAAGCACGATGTGCACTACAAAATTTTAATGTGAAATGATTGACAAGGATACAGTTATGTAATTGGAAAACAGCGTCTAGAGCAAAAAAAGAAAGAAAAAAAAAAAAAAAGAAAAAAGGGGAATAGAGAAAGGAAAAAAAAAGAAAGTAAATGTCTAGACAAAAAGAAGTAAAAAAAAGGCAACGCAATAGAAGAACAAGACACGAAAGAAAGAAAACATGTTTTCCCTAATTAAGTCTGTGTTTGCTAATTCACAAGATGGAAAAGCCCTAAGTGTGTTAATTATCGGAGAGTGCGAATCAGGAAAAACAAGTTTGTTTAATCTAATTAGCAGTTATCATAACAAAAACAAATATGATATGATGAACACCATAATATCAACAGAAGATAAGTATAGTAATTGTGCCCTCGGTTTTAACACTAAGACAATTAGTTTCAATAAAAAGAATTTAAAAATATATGATTTAGAAGGGACAGCAACAAATACCATAGACATATACGACTGTTATTATGATGATGCAGATGTTATATTTTATGTAATTGATGCTAAGAATGAAAAACATATTTTTAAAACAATTCTTTATTTATCTTGTTTAAGTAGCTATAACAAACTAATCGGTTCATGTACTAATTGTAAAAATAAAAAAAAGCAAACAAACAAAAAAGAGATTTTAAAACCTATTTTTATACTAGGAAATAAATCTGAAGATACTTCAGCATTTTTTTCTGCCCCTTGTATATTAAATTATATACAATCCATAGATATTTATAAAAATGACAAATTTTGGCAATTCTTTTTATCCAATGATAACACATTTTTGAAGTACTATTTAAGTGTACTATACGAAAAAATATATGGTTATATATTTGATGGTTATCTTTCTGAGCACCCTGTTGAAATGACCAAGGAAGAAAAAGAATCCCAACAGAGGGGAGATGTAATAATTAATAGACTGAAAGAATCGGGAGAGGGTATAACAACCAATCAAAAGAGGGATATAATGAAAGATAAGCAAAATAAGAGTCACAAGCAGGAAAGCGAAAATCGAAAGATGGGCAAAGATACACAAAATACGGAAGAAATAGGAAAAAAAAAACATTTGTTCTACCTTGAAGAGATAAAAATATCATGTAGTGACATTGTGAACGATATAAAAAATGAACGTAAAACTTCCATAATTGTAGAAGATATTGAGAATAATAAAATATTGGAAGAATTTATGAAAAATATTATTAAGGAAAATATAGATAATTACAAACATAATCCCATATATGTGTATAACATTAGCGTACGTAGAAATAAAGGAATTTATGAAATAATTGAACAAATTTTTGAAGAATATTTCACAAGCGATATTTACACAAATGAAGACAAAACATATGATAATACACAGTATCAAAAGCAAGTAAAAGTGACAAAACTCATGAATGAGCATGCATCTTGCAATGTCAGAAATGGACTAAAAGAAGAATTAGAAGCAGAATTAGAAGCAGAATTAGAAGCAGAAGAAGAAGAAGAAGAAGAAAAAGAAAAAGAGAAAGACACGAATTCGCTACATACGTATGGAAAGAATGCCACAGGAGGAAATAAATTCATTATAGAAAAAAATAATCAGGAAGTTGATGGAAGTAACGCACATGGTTATTATTCTTATTTTATGAAAGAGGATGTCGAAAAAGTTGATAATAGCTACACAGACAATCCATGCATTTCTGCCAGGAAAGGCAGAATGAGTGACACTACCCTATATGCAAAATCATGTACACGAAAAAATAATGATTATACCATGTATGAACGGAGTAATCATTCTGTTAACTTATTCGTCGAACATATGCAGCACGTACACTTTGGGAAAAGAATTTTTGAATATCCGCTAAATATGTTTTATTTTTTGCACGGGCAAAATGAAAAATATAGGAAAAAATATAGAATTAAAAAGAAGAACCAGGACAAAAAAAATCAAAGTCAAATTCATTTACAAGAGGGGCAGGAGAAAAATATGCTTCATCTGAAAGATCCCCACGAAACTGTGGAAGGGAAAGAAGCGATAGAGGCTATGGAAGGGAAAGAAGCGATAGAGGCTATGGAAGGGAAAGAAGCGATAGAGGCTATGGAAGGGAAAGAAGCGATAGAGGCTATGGAAGGGAAAGAAGCGATAGAGGCTATGGAAGGGAAAGAAGCGATAGAGGCTATGGAAGGGAAAGAAGCGATAGAGGCTATGGAAGGGAAAGAAGCGATAGAGGCTATGGAAGGGAAAGAAGCGATAGAAGCTATGGAAGCGAAAGAAACGATAGAAGCGAAAGAAACGATGGAAGCAATGGAGGAGATAGAAGCAATGGAGGCGATAGAAGCAATAGACGCGAAAGAAACGATGGAAGCAATAGACTTGAAAGAAACGATTGAAGCGATCGACGCGAAAGAAACGATGGAAGAGAAAGAAGTTTTCTCTTCAGACAGAACTTTTTCTTTTGATAATTTCCCCCCAGTGGAGAAAGCAAGCGAGACGGAAAAGGAATATAAAGAGTATAAAGGAAAAATGGTGCTGAGAAATGTAAAATCGGAAAGAAAAGGAGAGGATGTGAAAAATAAAAGAGAAGCATTGGACATCGAAACAAATGAACTGGTAGATATAACAAAAATTAAACTATGGGAAGAAGCGAAAGATAAAAAGTGGGAACTCGGTCAAATGTGTGTCATTAAAGAATCAAATGAAGAACAAAGAGAACAAATAATAGTAGAAATGCGTGAAGACAATAGAAATCCCATTGACCATGAGGTCATAGTTTACGAAGAAGATGAAAAAAAAGAAAAAATTCAAAAGGACCTTTTCCCGTTTGATGAAGAACGAGATAGACAGAATTATGCAAATCTTGCTGATTATACTGATTACTCATCAGTGGAAATGAAAATAAAAGATGGTAGCCATATTCATGAAGAAAACAGTATAAATAATTACACGAATGAGGGTAAAAGTATCATACGTAAAGGAAAAATTAAAAAAAAAAGATATTCCATTGTGGAAAAAGAGAAAAAAAAAAAAATTTTGTATAGTGGTAAAAATAAAAATGATATAGATGAAAATTCAAGTAATTCCCTGGAAGATGTTAACTTGATAAATGTTATGCGGGTTGATTCGATAAATAAAATTTGAACGTAACAAAGGGAAGGTAAAAAAATGAAAAAAGCCAAAAATTTTTATAAGACTCTCCAAAAAAAAAAAATGCATAGTTTTATAAAATTATTACTTGAAATAAATTAGAATTTTTTTTTTTTTTTTCACCCTGGATTCCCATGAAATAATGCCCCTTCTTTTTTTCATAATTAAATAATCGACAAATTTCATCATTCTATTAATATCTTCGATAAGTTTTTTTTTTTTTTTTCATTAATACTTTTGCCCTTTTTTGTGTATACTCTATAAAAAAATTTTTTTTTTTTTTTTTTTTTTTTTGTGTATAAAATAATTTCATAGTAATTTTTAACTTTTTAAAGCTTTTCAAACTGTATGAGTTTTTTTTTTCCCCCTATCAGTAAGATGTTGTAAAGACGTGTGGGGATACACACGTTGATGTATTGGCAAATCGAAAAAAAAAACGTAGCATCAGGGTTATTCATAATAACCAGTCTAGACATAATAACAAATTATGCTTTAAAAGAAAAAGCAAAAAGGAATGAGTTTTTTTTTTGAAAAAACCTGAAAACAAATTAAGTCCAAACTGATTATGGAAAAAGGTGCAAAACTAAGAATTGGAAAAAAAAAAAAAAAAAAAAACCCAAAGCTATAAATTTTCAACAATGACAGATGTGGATGTGCCCAGGTAGTTATTTATAGAAGCACAACCGAATTTCATGTCGAAATTTTTTAAAACTGTAATTAGTGAAATGAATATTCTGGAACCAGATACTGAACTTGGATGTCCTAATGATAATGCTCCACCATTAATGTTGACATTGGATTCATCCAAGTTTAAATTACGCATATTATATACTACATCTAACGCGGAAGATTCATTAATTTCGTAATAATCAACTGACGATTTATTTCCCTTTTTGAGGCACTTGGTTATGGAGTGAGAAATGCTAAGAGGAAAATCTGAAGGATACACAGATGCATTATCATAAGTAACAATTTCTGCTAATGGATTCAATTCTAATTCATTTATTTTTCGTTCACTCATAAGAACAATTGCACAAGCACCATCAGCAAATGGTGCTATATTATAATTCGTCACAATGGATTCACTACTTAAATTACAGATATCATCTATGTTGCATTTTTTATATATTTCATCACTATCTATGATAGTTTTTTCATTCTTTAATGGACTTTGTTTTCTTTGAATTATTAAAGGATACATTTCTTGTTGAATTAAATTATCACTATAAGCATTAGCTGCTCTCTTAAATGAATTGATAACATATGTATCCAAGTCTACTCTAGGTATTTTAAATTTTTTACAAAACAATTCCATATTGTTATTTCTTTTTAATTCTTTATTATTAGTTATATAATCGTACCCATCGCACACAATACTGTCATTTATGATGTTGTTTCCTAGATGATATTTTTCAGTTCTTAATTTTTTCAAATAAAATGGACTCTGTGACATAGATTCCATTGATCCAACGATGCAAATGTCCTTACCTCCTTTGATTATTTCATACCCAATAGTAACTGCGTCCAGGCCTCCACAGCACATGTTGTTTATTAGGTATGTTTTCACGTTCATGTTTATTCCTGCAGGGGGTTGAAAGTGCCATGGGGATAAAAATTCTTAATTGCTAATATTTCGTGGTAGCACGTGCGGGCAAGCATGCGTACAGAAGCATAAATGGAGTAACATAAATGGAGTAGCATAAATGGAGTAACATAAATGGAGTAACATAAATGGAGTGTCACACATCTATGTGTGTTATCGGGGCTCATATCCTCTAGTCCCCAATGGGTATAAATTTACAAAAGTTCAGAGGAATACATGATCATGCATAAAACTGGTAGGGGAAAATAAATAGAGAACAAGAATAAACACAAAACAGGTAAGTCCTTTCTATGCACATATATTTGAAGGGAAGTCTAACCAGACGCAACTACAATTCTTTGGAGTGGCAAAGGTCCGCATCCGGCGGGGAAGGATTGTCCGAAAATCAAGGAGTCTATTTCATCTTTTTCAATTTGACTTCTTTCTAGGGCTTTCAAGATTGTTGTGCTGGCTGCATGGCGAGGCGTAAAAATACATATATAAGCATACATATATACACACAAATATATGCAAACACATATATACACACACATATATATACACCTATATATATGTATACGTGCATATACCCCGTGGGCAAACTGCTTATACACAGATGGGAAGCATAATAAAACATAGGTTAATAAATTTACGTCACGCAATGGCACGACAACAGTGTATGAATCCAATATTCAGACCTAATTTGTGCACAGGTATCTGTGATAGGCTCCCGCTCAAAGAGCCGAAGGGAGTTCTGGCATATCCCACAACAAAAACTTTTCTCAAACTATTCGTAAGCATCATCTTTTCATGTCTCCCTGCACCATTAAGTCTGTAATTATTAAATTTCCTTTTTTAATACTGTAGCGAGATTATTGAACGATCTATCATTGTTAGTATATATTTAAGTGTGTATATACTTAGATGTTTCCATTCACAATTCTACGTAAAAAAAATTGAACAAGTTTTTTACATTGCACATGCAAGGATGAAAATTCTTTTTATTTTTAGTAGGTCTTTTTTTCACGTTGTAATAGATAAATGTTAAATCTGTACCAAACCTTTTCAGCTGTAACCCCTGTACATCTATAGTGTCGTTTATGAATCTCGTGACATATTGTGCATTCCTTCACAACCACTGGATTATGTGCATTTTAGCTCAGTTAATAATATCATCAAACTTTTCAAAGAAATTAACATTCCATTTATAATTCAAGAAAAATGTGATAAACGAGTTCCCCCCTTCTATAAGTGCCTAACTTATATACACTTAATTCGAAAAATAACCCATTCAATAGAACATACATATGTTTCTTGAAGAAGAAAAAAAAATTTTTTTTTTTTTCTTTTTATTTTTTTTTCCCAATACATATGTAGTACCTTCTGAAATAATTTTTTTTTCTTAGATAAACAGGAAAAAGTGTAAAAAAAAAAAAAAAAAAAAAAAAAAAAAAAAAACATATTAACGGAGGAAAAGGTATGTATTCCTTATACCTACAAATTATTGCAGAAAACTTGGAAGGCATTATTTTTATTTTATTTTATTTTTTTTTTATGGATATGACCCAGTAAGGAGGTATACAACCTGTAAAACCCTGAACCCTAAATCTCATCATATCATATAACTTGCAATTTTGCAGCATATTATATTAAAAACTGAGATTTGAGACCTTTTACTAAAATATACAAGGGTAGACATAGTTATAGGCACACGTTTGGAAGACGGATCTTATTTTATTTTAATTTTTGGATAGCAAAACCAACTCTTCAATGTTTTATGAACGGCTATAAAAAATAATTAATATAGCATGCAGGAGTACCATCGGGATAGTTACCACCATTGGGAAAAGTGTTAGAGTGGTTGGAGAAATGTAGTATTCCCTTCCCCCTCCTTTGTTATGATGGTATATCTGTATTTTTGAAAAAAATTTACAAAACTTGTGGTGTTCTTTTATGTGTTTTTTTGTCATATGATGAATTGGGATACCCGTTTGTTGATTGACAATGCGTTTTAAAAGATAAATAACAAAATGCTGCGTTTCTCACTGTGGAGGCAGAAAAAGAATGCAGGTATTTTAGGAATGAAGAGAAAAATTAAGGACAGTGAAGGAGCAGAATGCAGAAAGTTGAAACTGAAGTGGGATGACAAAATTTTGTCGCTACATATTTTTGACTTAGTTCCAAGAAATAAAAACAATGCAGAAATGCTAGAAATGAAAAGTATGAATATAATTAAAGATATGAGTAAAATAAAGTACGATTTTGTAATATTCGGTATAGGATATGTAGATTATGATAAAATACTAAAATCTTTTAATAGAGCTGAATTGGTGAGAAGAAAAATGATTGACTCGATACATTCCAATTTAAAAAAAGTGAATGGTCAATATATTTCTCTCATCCAACAGTGTCTGCTTTTGAATATTCCTCACTTCTGCTTAGGTAGAGACAGATTAACTGAATTGGCTAGTATCGGGACTGCTATATTTAGCAACCCTAAGGAAATTTTCTCTTTGGTATACTATTTTCTTATCAACAGCGATAAGACAAATATAAATAATAGGGACATATCTGACGAAAGTTGGAAGAAGAAAGATGATATGGAATTAAACTTAGAAAACAATTCCCCTCATTTTTACCACGCACTAGTCGCAGAAAATGCCCTATACCTTATTTATAATTTACACGCAATTCTTTTAAAAGTTTTAAAATCCCATTTTTATGTGCCACCAAATGACAGTTTCAAAAATAGTAATAATAATAAATATGATACAAATAATTTAAACAAAAAAAATTTTAAAGAAAAACTGTGTTCTTTTTTTAAGGAAACAACGTATGATCAAATAAATGCATTTCGAAATCAAATAAATAAAACGCAGTTATATTCGGATTATGAATTATCTTCAGAAAAAAAAGACATTAAAATTTTAATTATTTGTGATGCTATATGTGTTGATTATTTTTGTAATTATGTAAAAAGTAATTTACATTTGTGGAAAAATGTTTCTCCGTTTTACCATGAATTATTTGTACTGGAAAAAAAAAACACATACAAATTTGCACTATCTCTTTTTTTATTTATTATTGCACCCATAGCATGGATAGTTACTTTTCTGTTAAAATATTTGTATCATCTGTGGGTTGAATATTTCACAAAAGGAAAGGTCATTACTGTAGGCGGCGATATATTCTTTCAAGATTCCAAATTAATTGACATTAATGACGAAAATTCAGATTCATCTAAAAATTACGAACAAATTTTCAGATCCATTCATCCTAATAAAGAACAGTTTGAGACAGTCAGCTTATTAGGGGGTCTTTTACAATGGTTTAAAAATAAAAGTCGCAGTTAAAGCATCTTCTACAGGAAACATGGAAATGTAAGTAATTCTTCAGACATGTCTCCAGATATATTCCAGTGGAAAAAAAAAGAAAAGAAAAGAAGAGGCTATTATTCGAGGAGACATTTGCAATTCTGCGAATGTGTAACATGTATGCCTGTATGTATTATTATACTGCTATAATTTTTTCTCCCATTCTCCTTTTTTTTTTTTTTTTTCTCTTTCAAGTTGCATATTTGTATACGTCACGATTCATTTTGCTCATAAATACATCGAATATCTGCTTATTGGAAAATTAGAATGTTGTTATTTAATCATTTGACCAAAACTTGACTATTTTGTTTTATATCCCATTTTAATAACATTTCTTAATTCATAAACTATTGCATAATTCAAGTCGCGTCGAGGATAAGCATCACACGAAAAAAAAAAAAAAAAAAAAACAATACACATATGTGTAAACATAACACAAAAAAAAAAAAAAAAAAAAAAAAAATTGTGGGTACACAAATGGGCATGTTTTTTTCCCTTAAAAAAGTAGTAAACTGCAAAACGTTTTTAAAACGACAATCATTAGAACGGACGAGGGAAGAGGGATACATATGTATATATGCATACTTTTGCACGTCCTACAATTTAGAGGCTTTATGGCTCTTTTTTTATCTGATCTTTTCTGGAAAAGGGGAATAATGCTTGTATAGAGCCTGCTAAATTGGATCTAAATAAAGTAGGAAATATTTTTCCTGCTGTTTTTTTTTTTTTTTTTTTTTATTATTTGATTGGATTTCTTTCTCATTTTCTTCATTATTGATTTTTTTTTTTTTTTTTTCTAATCGAGTTTTTCTTGCTTCGTTAGCAACTTCTAGGATCTTTTTATTACCTTATTCCTTTTTCATATGAATTATGTGAGATCTTTTCATTTACTTTTCCTTTTTATTTTGTTATTTTATTTACTTTCTTCTTTACTCGCTTGTGCATGTTCATTTCTTTCCAGATGTTTTTAGAATTTTCTAATCTTTTGATGTATCCATTTTCCCACTTTTTTATAAGCGTTCCACAAATTTTATATGTCTACAAATAATTTTTCTCATTTTTGTTTTTCCCCTTTCTTTCCTTTGAATATTTGCTACGTTTTCATTTTGTATTCCTATGATGAGGTATAATGTTCATTTATTGAGAAAATTTTTATTTTTCATAAAGCTTCATTAAGGGAAGAGGAGAAGCACTCCTTCTCCTACGACTTTTGCTACTGATGCTCCTGTTGCTCCTGCTACATTAATTATCAATTTCTCCCATTTGTGCTTACTGATGCAGTGTGCGTGAGAAACTTTGTTTTTCATGCGACATTTGGTTTGGTTAAGGAAATTTCTTCCGACCCTTTTTCTTATGTGGGTATGTATCCTTCCCACCTTCACAAACACATTTACATTTAAAGACGGATACATCTAAATAACCAGTACTCTACAACATTAACTGAATCACTAATGTTGTTATTCTTCTTTCAATCTTTCTATCCTCCAAGGATATAATGAATTGGCACCATTTGATCACTCATTGGATTTTAAGTAGAGAATTATGTCCTTAAGATTCTACATCATCGTTGTTACCTTTTTTACTATAATATTTTTTAACATTGTTTATAATTTTTAAAGTTTCCTCATCTATGTAATCCTTATTTAATTTCTTATTTTCAAAATTTTCTTTTTTTTTTTTTTCATGTTTTGAAGAGTAATAGTTACTTGATTTTTCATTTCTTTTCTTCTTTCTATGTACATCATTACTATTACTTTCATTACTATCGCTTCTTTTTCTGTGTTTTCTACTGTTTTTTATTTCCTTTTCTTGAAGAATTTTTCCAGAATTGTCATCATTTCGTTGTGTATTATTGCGTTCCTCTCCTTTGTGCTGTTCTTCTAGTTTATAAAATCTGCTGCTTGGCTCGTCCCTTGTATGCAGAGAATTGTCAGAGGGATGTTTGTTTGTGCGTTTGTTACGCTCTTCTCTTTTATCTCGTTCTTCTCGCTTTTCACGTTTTTCTTGTTTTTCTCGTTCTTCTCGTTCTTCTCTCTTTTCATGCTTTTCTTGTTTTTCTCGTTCTTCTCGTTTTTCTCGCTTTTCACGTTTTTCTTGTTTCTCATGCTCTTCTCGTTTTTCTAGCTTTTCTAGCTTTTTACGTTTTTCACGTTTTTCTTGTTTTTCTCGTTCTTCTCTCTTTTCACGTTTTTCTTGTTTTTCTCGTTCTTCTCTCTTTTCATGCTTTTCTTGTTTTTCTCGTTCTTCTCTCTTTTCACGTTTTTCTTGTTTCTCACATTCTTCTCGTTCTTCGCTTTCATCACTTGTAATGTCTCTACCCTCGCCACGCATGCTTCTCTTAACCTTTCCCTTACTGCCGTTGGCATATTTGCGTTCTTCACTGTTACGTCCTAAAGCAACTTTTTTCATTCTCTCAGGAGCTTTGTTCTTATGAACGAGTTTCTTTTTCTTACAATTTGAATAGCTTCGGTGGTTAGCGTCGCTTGAATAATATGAACTATCAGACTCGTGGGAATTTGATGAATTTAACGATACCTTCGAATCGTGAGAATCTGATGAATGCAGCGATTCCTTCGAATCATGTGAATCAGATGTATCACTTGAAGAATTAGATTCACTCTGTTGTGAAGAGTTAAAATTGTATGAATCCATAGTTCTATATTTTGCTTCTCTTTTTGAATGAGTCTTTTTTCTTGAAGAATGAAATTCCTCAAAACTTCGCATTCTATTTTTTTTCTTATCTTGCTGTTCTCTATTAATAAAATTTTCACGCTTTACAGTATTATGTGTAGGGACATTATCACTAGAACCTGAGCTAGATTCTGATAATTCAGAATTTTCTGAAATGCTTAATTGGTCCGCAGATGGACTAGATTCTGTATCAGAATAATCATCACTGTTTGTCGAGTCAGTTCTTGAGGTGCTATTTTTCTCATTGCTTTCATTATCACTTTTTTTGTCACTTTGTTCCTCGTATGTATCATCACTTTCATCAATTCGCTCCCCGTTTTCCTTTTCATGTTTTTGTTTTTTATTGTCTCTATTCTTTTTTTTGTTTTCCATTTTCTTTTCTTTTTTTATCCCTCGTTTCAGTTCCTTGGGTAAATTATTACTAATCTGCTTTTCCTGTACAATTATTTTGTGTCCATTTTTTTCATTCACTTTGACATCATTCCTTCCTAGTTGCATCATTTGATCTATGCTATTATCTCTTCTAATTCGAAGGGCTTTTTGAAAATTCTCTAATTGCCTTTTTTTCTTATCATTAAGCATGTGAGTATTTTCATCGGTGTTATTGTCTCTATTTGAATGCGTATAAAATGTATTTTCCGTTTTTTTTTTTTTTTCATAATATTCATCATATAACTGATTCCTATACTGATCTATTAATTTTTCTATATTTTCTTTTCCCTCTTCTCGTAGCTTTTCTTCATATAGTAGAACATTTAGCTCTATTTTTCTTTTTTCTGAGTGTTCAATAATTGAATAATCACAGGTGTGTTTTTTGTCTACTATATTATTCATTTTAATTTCGTTTCTAAACTTGTCGTAATCTCTTACAGTATTCCTGACATTTCGGATGTGTGCCATGTTTGTTTGAATATATCCATTAGTCCCTGACCCCCTTGGGGTTTTCAACCCGATTCCATTATACATCTCCTTAGTTTTTGTTTTTGCTTTATATTTTTCTCTTATAAAAGTAAGTTGTAGCGAATTTATTTCTACCTCTTATTGTGGATTAAGTCACACATGTGGAAATATGTCCCTTTTTTATATACGTTCGTAAGCAAGGTAGGAGAAGGAGTGATAATGATAACTTATCTTATACAGACTAAACACGATTCAAATGCAAAGTGTGGAATGAGTTTATATATAAAATTAATCACCTTATGCACATACATATGTATGTGTTATTTTATTTTTTTTTTTTAATTGTCCTTTTTAATGTTTAAAAAAAAAAAAAAAAAAAAAAAAAAAAAAACCACAATATTGTAGGCATTAATTTTCTTCTCCATAAATATGAAAAATCAGATACTTAATTCATTTCTTGTGCAAATGAGGAGAATTTCTTCTATCCATAGGTATATAAAAATATGTATAAAAGATCAAGCTGTATATTCATACACGTTTAGCATTTTCTTCTATATGCATATATTATATATATAAGTGAAGATCGTATGTTTTTATATACTTGTGGGAGGAAATAGCCGTTGGATGGGACAAAATAAATAAGTAAAACATTTTCAAAAAAATTGTATACGTTTAAATAGATGGTTATGTAAACAAATTACTGTTTCTCTTTAAATTATGTTTTTTTTTTTTTTTTTTGTTTTCTTCTTTTTTTTTCCTTTTTTTTTTTTCTCCACAGAATGCAATATTCGTACATATACATAATAATAATTTCATTTTTTCTGTTAATTTTTTGTTCTGATGCATAAAAAAAAAAAAAGAAAATATAATTTCAGTTATATTCACAAGATTAAAAATAACTAAAAAAAACGGGAAAAGTACTAATTTAAGTATTGCACAATACTAAAACCCGAAAGGGGAGGAAAAATATTAGAATTGCGGCATGTTCGAAAATTTAAAAAAGGGAATGGAAAAAAAAAAAAAAAAAAAAAAAAAATATAAATCCAATAAACATTGTTATTACATTCCATATGGGCAACTAATTTTCCCCTAAGGCAATACATAGCCCATATACATATTTTGAAAACCAAAAAAAAAAAAAAATAAAACTGAATGAGGGTAAAACGAAAGCCTATATAACTGTAAATTGTCTCAACCGCAACAATATATATATATATATATGCAGTACAGCTAAGCAAAGCAACGTTGTGAACATACCGATTTGCAACACTTTACCATTTTTGCTAGTGCACGAACATGTTCATTTGCTACTTGAAAATGTGTTCCACTGAAAAAGGGAAGAAGAATAAGAAAAATGAGAGAGGGACAATAGTGTATATCAATTATGTGCATTGTTAGGAAAATTTGTTATGCTTTTAAAATATATCATATTTGAGGGAAAAAACATCAAACTGCATACGCTTATATAGATATAGAAACGAGACGTAAATATGCTTACTCTTTATAAGAACCTACTAAAAAGCACGTTATAATTTCTTAGCATCACCAGGAGCAATAAACATACATATATATGTATATGTACACAGGCACAGTAATTGGAACTGTACGTCTCTTATCCTCTACATGGTGCCCATTTTTGCTTATCGAAGAAGCAAATTTTCTGCTTTGATGAAAAGGAGTAACCCTGTTTCCTCGAAGTGGCATAGAAAATATCACAATCATGTTAATTATGTAGACAATCCTAGTAAAAGACCCAAACTAGTGGTTACAGAAAAGTGTGTGAAAAATGTGTTGAATGGATTTCCATGGCTATACTCAAAGGATGTAAAAAATTCAGATGAGTTAGTTTTGTATAGTCCCTGTATAGTTAATATAAAAAATGAATATGATGAACATTTAGGAATAGGAATATATAACAAAAATTCTGTTATCGCATCAAGGATATTAAGCACAAATATAAACGATTTTATAAATGAAGAATTTTTTACTTTGAGAATTGAAAAGGCATATAAAAAAAGATTAGAGCTATTTCCAAATGATAATTTTTTCCGCGTTGTTAATGCAGAAAGTGATTTTTTACCTGGAATTATTATAGACAAATATGACAAACTAACATGTGTTCAAATAAACGCAAGTGGCATGGATATACTTTTACATATCATACTGAAAAGTATAGAGAATGTATTAAACCCAGATATAATTATTTTAAAGAATGATAATAAAATAAGGAAATTAGAAAAATTACCTTTAAAAAAAGAGGTTTACAAAGGTGTATACAATTCACCAATAGAAGTAAGAGAAAATGGATTAACATTTTTCGTAGATATTTTACAAAGTCAGAAAACAGGTTGGTATTATGATCAAAGACATAATCGTTCCATGCTCATTCCGTACTGCAAAAATAAAAGGGTATTAGATTTATTTTCTTATGTTGGCTCGTTTGGTATTACTTTAGCTTATTATGGTGCTAAGGAAGTGACATGCGTTGATTCATCTTATGATGCTATTCAGAATGGGATTAAATCAGCTCAATATAACAATGTGCTGGACAAGACCAATTTCGTGCATTCATGTGTTAAAAAATTTCTTAACATTTGTTTAAACACGCAAATGTGGGATCCATTCACGTATAAGCACATAAGTCAAGAAGTAAAAGTGAACAACGGAACACAATGTGGAAATCAAAATGAAGAAAGGTACAAAATAACACATCATAAATCATACGAAGATCAAAAAAAACATACATGCATGCAACAAAACGGGGATACATCATCCCTAACTCCAAGCGGGCTGGATCTAATGAAAGTTGAAACGAATATGAATTTGAACAATTCAGGGAAAGACCTCGATATGAATACTCAAGTATGTGCTCAGTTACATGAACAAGGGAAGGAGAAACTCCATTCGGATATGCAGAATATATTCATATACGAAAAGACTAAAATAGATGCAACGGATATAGGGGATATAGAAAATTTATTAATTAAAAATAATAGAGTTGATTTTTTAAAAAAAAAATACGACGTAATATTAGTTGACCCACCAGCACTAGCAGGTAACAGTTATTTAGTGCCTTCTGCTTTAAAAATTTATCAAAAACTTTTGTACATATCCTTTAAAATTATACAAAAGCCTGGATATGTGTTTGTTTCCAGTTGCAACAGATTGATTGGATACGAGGAACTCCTTATGTGTATACGGAGGTCCTTAAATTGGTCCAAGTGTGAAGGAATAATAATAGGTGAAGGTCGAATTAGTGCTGACCACCCTGTGCATGTTTCGCTTCCAGAAACGAGGTACCTCACATCTGTTCTCATTATGGTTAGTTAGAATTACTGCACGTTATATTTCCACTTCCCACACAGCCAGCAACTCATCTATAGACTCATCACTTATGGACACAATTGGAGACTCAATTAGCAATGCATTTAAGGATTCTACTATCGATCTTTTTTTTTTTTTTTTTTTTTTTTTTTTTTTTTTTTTTTTTTTTTTTTTTTTTTTTTTTTTTTTTTTTTTTTTTTTTTGTCCTCATTTTATACGAAAAAAAAATGGTATATATAATTTATCTATTCACACATTTTTCCTGATCAGTTACCCTTCACCTGCCAGTGTGCAATTTTTTTTGGTATATTTATAATAGAACTTCTAATTTTACACATTCATAGTTCGTTTTACAGAGTCGAATACGTTTTCCTTTTGTTTACATAAGATATTAAATAGGTTGTAATTTTTTTTAAAAAAAAAAAAATAAAATACGCAATTATTTTTCTTTTAAAATGGGGTAAAATCTTCATTTCACGAACTCAGCGTTGTGCTAAACTCATTGCATTTGTCACATTTTGAACAAGTGTGAAAAAGAAGAAAAAGGCCTAAGGGATTGTGCAAAATGTAGCAAAATGAAATATGTAGCTCGGAACGTCGAATGTAGTAGTAGCAACTGTCCTCAATGAATTTTATTTTATTCATTATTATTTTTTTTTAGTTATTTCTTTGCATATTTAACTCTGTGTTTTCTGAAATTTGTTGTTTATACTTATTTCTATTTTTATTTTTTTCAATGTACCTTTCAGTTCAAATGTAAAAATATAAAAAAAGGTAAAACAACAGGAATGATGACAAAAACGGAAAATTTGGTGGACAAAAATGCATGGTGTCCTTCCTAAGAAGTTTCATTTTAGCACAAGCAAACCTAATTACAAAATTTGACCACCAGTGTGAAACACATTTTTTTGAAAACATGACTTTGTAGGAAAAAATCGAACAAAACAACGAAGAGAGGAGAAAAAAAAAAAAAAAAAATTACATAATTTTTCTATACCCATTTAAGTAGAAAATGACGATATTCATATGACATAAAAATAATGTTGCATTATTGCATTAGGGTGTATACATATTTGAAGAAGGCGTGGGAAAAGTTTTATTGTTGCTATTATTAACTTATTGAAAATGTACATGTTGTTAACAATTCTTATCAGTATACATCCATTTAATGCGATGAATTTTTGTTGAACAAAATGAATTAAGGAAGAGAAATATGTATGTCACCCAAAGCAAACAGATAAGTCATGCTGGATAGGTAAATGGGAAACTACTATATTAGGTTTATGTACATTAATGTACACACGTGCAGCGATACATTCAGAGACAAAAGCTATATCCACAATTGTTCGTGTTTTTTCCTTTCTTTTTTTTTTTTTCGTTTATTAAATGAATTTTTTTTTTTTTTTTTTTTTTTTTTTTTCACTGTGGGAGCATTGGTAAGGAGTTATCTTTTAATATAAAAGTGTGTAAGCGTTCGAAGTGCAAGCACAAAAATGCATTGACAAGGAAATATGTGGACTCATTTACAGTACTCTTTTCATCAAACACTAAGGGCGATTTTGCTTATAATCTTCTTGTGAATTTGAATGAAATTTTTTGTTCAGTTCTTTGTTTCTTTTTTGCAGAGGCTACTTTTTGCACTTGTTATTTTATTTTATTATTTTAATTTTTTTTTTTTTTTTTGCATGTTTGTTTTGTTTATTGTTTTTGAGTTATGAGTTCTGGCTGGAATTTCAAATTTAATCGAAAATATGGTCAAAGAAAAAAAGGGGAGGCACTGAATCATATTAACATATTTAACAATGTGGACATCCAAAATTTTATAGAAAAAAATGGAAAGTTGAGGGATGGATTGAATTGCGGTCCTGCTGGACGGAAGGCATTGATTCGATGGATAGAATGTAAAGGAAAAATAAAAGAAAAAGAAAAAAATAAATAAAAAAAAGAAAAAAAAAAAAAAAGAAAAAATATATCAGACATGAAAAGAGATCATATGAATTCGAAACAAAATTAAACAGTTAAATAAAATACAACTCATGAATTGATAAACAAAATATTAAAGGCATTGAAAAGACTCATGTGTCAACATCAAGGCCAATAACAATGTGAGTTCTGCGAACCACAAAAAAAAAAAAAAAAAAAAAAAAAAAAAGACAGAAAGATAGAAAGTCAGAAAGATAGAAAGACAGAAAGATAGAAAGTCAGAAAGATAGAAAGACTGAAAAAAAGAAAGACAGAAAGAAGAAAAAAAAATTACCACAAATGATAATATATTACTTTTCCTTTTACTCTCAGATAATTACGAACTAAAAAATGAAGATGAAAATGGTTACCCACTTGTGAGCGCTTGCAAGGTATGGCAAAGAAGACAAACATTCCAAGATATTACCTTATCAGGTCTAGTGGATTTTCTTAAGTTTCTAAATATCCCGAAACATATTACATACAGAACATTGTTTGATAATTACCTTTTTCCCAAGTTTGTGAATAAACTTAATTCGATAGAAAAGTCGCAGAAGTGGTAATTGAAAAAAAAAAAAAAAAAAAATGAAAAAAAAATAAGAGTATACCAGAACTGGCCTTCCGATAGGGGCAATTCTAATATTTTCTTAACACTAAAAATAAAGAAAACACGATTGCACAAGTATGTTTATGAGCATATATTTGCATGTCAAAGTTCTTTTATGTAAACACATTTACTTGAATCTTCATTCCTCATCCCTCCCCGCTCATGACTCCTATCCAACACAGCCTAATAAAATTGGCAAAGAAAATGATATCTATGTTTGAAGTACGAGAAATGCAATCACTATTCTCTATACTATTAGAAAAAATAAATGTGATACCTATTGGAATTTTAAAGACTTTAGTAGATGAAACTCCATCAGCTAAATACTTTTACGAAATAACGTCCATAAAAGTTAAGAGAAAAATATGGGCATTATGTCCCTATAAGTTTTATGAAGAAATTGAACCTATCATAGAAGAAATTGTTTTAAGAATGAAAATAAACAGTAGACATGATTATACTTCAACTGAACTAATCAACGAACTTATCGAATTAATAGGAGAACAAGAAGAAAAAACTTTTTTGTATAATTTATGTGTGCACATTATACGGTTAAAATGGGTTCAGGTTATTATAAATGAAAAGGAAAATTTTTCCTCTGATTTTATGGAGGGAAATAATAACGTAACAACTTGTGGTGATAAAGAAGAAGTAATTAAAACTTATGATAAGAAACCAGAATCTAAAGCATGTTCGAATAATGTATTATATGAAAGAAAAGAATTCGATGAGGATAAACAATTCAAAAATGAATACAACAATTTGGAGGATAACTTTTGTTACATGAACTTGAATCCCACTCCATGTCCCAATTCATTTGTAATCAATTTTGGAGAAAAACTGAAAAAATTACAAACAAGTTTTAGTAGAATAATGAACAAAGAAGAAAATGTAAAAGAGGAAGAACACTCATACATTGATAGGACAAAGTTGTACGTTATAAATCTTACTGAATATAGCCACAATAACACATCTTTTCATTATTTGAAGAAGAAAAAATTTATTAAGGTTCAAAATGATGTAATGAATGATGTCAAGAGAATGGACATATCTTGCAATAATTGTACGCACAAAGGAAAGGAATTTTTTAGAAAAAACATGGATTTTGGAAAACATATTTTCAGTGAAAAACATTGCTACAGCTGTGAAGAATCCAAAAACGACAGAAAGAGGAGTCTATCGAAGATAAGTCAAGAAGAGAAGGATGTAGTAAAAAGGATAAAGGTTCACTTTAACAGCTCTAATGAAAACAAAAATTTTTCAAATAGGTATCCCTCGAATGATGGTAAACTACAAAAGGAAGGGAAGAATGACACATCCAAAGATGTATTATTGAATGAAAAGCATAATGTTGATGCATATACTAACTCATTCAATAAGGGTAGTATCGAAAAGAATCTTCCCACAATTACAAAGACGGACAAAAATAATAATAATGATATGCGAAGTGATAAAGATTGCAATGGTAGAGAAAATAGTGAGAGTATAAATAATGGAATCCAAGTTGAAAAGGAAAAAATATACAGCGATAAGCACAAGTGCAAAACGAGCTATAATCAAAATGTGTCCAAAAGGTCAGTACTCCCATTTGATGGCATGTTCTACAGTCACATACGTCTACTTTTGTGTTTACAGTACAAGGAAAAATACAACGTGAAAGATGATGAGATGATGAAAATAGACAAATATTTTTCCATTATTGAATTTATTAACAGTGTTATTAAAGATGGGATATTAAATTTTTCTGATCAAATGAAAACACAAGAAATTATTAAAAAAATAAAAAATAATTTTAAAATAAAAAATATAGAAGATCTTTGTGAATACTCTCTTTTATTTAATAATGTTTTACTAAAATTATGCATTATTGAAGGCATCTGTTTTTATTTTTACAAAAATAATTTAGATACACTATCCCATAAAAATTACATGAATTTTTGGACGTCTCTCTTTTATTTTGGAATTTACAATAACTTTTTTTCTTTAATTAAGTACGCGATTGACAAGATGGAACACAAGGACAAGAAAAAAAAGTCGGTTCAACATTTCCATTTAAGAGGGAAAGCATTACCAGGTGAGGACGCAGCAGATGATCACTCCTATGGGGACTTCACTGGGGTGATCCACCAGATTCGCCATGACGAAAGTTCGAATTTGAGTGAAGAGGGTCGAAGTGAAGAGGGTCGAAGTGAAGAGGGTCGAAGTGAAGAGAGTCGAAGTGAAGAGAGTCGAAGTGAAGAGAGTCGAAGTGAAGAGGATCTAAGTGAAGAGGGTAGAAGTGAAGAGGGTCGAAGTGAAGAGGGTCGAAGTGAAGAGGATCTAAGTGAAGAGGATCTAAGTGAAGAGGGTAGAAGTGAAGAGGATCTAAGTGAAGAGAGTCGAAGTGAAGAGGATGGAAGTGAAGAGGGTCGAAGTGAAGAGGATCTAAGTGAAGAGGATGGAAGTGAAGAGGATGGAAGTGAAGAACTGAACCTAATTGGTCCAAGTGAACTAACTAATGAAAAAAGGACGGGTTGCCATATCTTGGAAAGATGTAATAGAAGCTTTGAATGTGAGAATAATTCTAGCACAAATGGAGATGAACGATATGACGAAATGCATGAATATCAAGGCCATCTGGAGAGATACGACGAAAGCAACGTGTCGGATGGAGAATTGAGTGTGGAAAGGAGAAGGGAGGAGCAAGAGATGGTGTACGAGCGGTATAGGCGATGTGAATATCGTGAAGTACAAGAGGAGGAAGAAGAAGAAGAAGAGGGAGAAGACGAATATGACGAGGATGGAGAAAGTGATGAATACTATGAAGATACAGAAAGTGACGAAATAGACGGCGAATGCGACAAGAGAGAAGAGGAAAAACACATTCAGCGCTACAGCCACAGTAAGAGAAATGAAAATGGACGTGCGCTTGACTTAAGCAACTGTAATGACAGTGCCTATATAGTGGACACGAGAGGAAGAAATGAAAAGAATGATTTCAAAAAGCACTTGTTCAGAAAGGGGAATAAGCACACACCGAAGGAAGAGCACACAAGCAGTGCTACACATACAATGAATGATGAAACTATAAATAAAGAATACAAGTTATTTTTTAATGATTGCAAAGATAGTTATTTAAAAATACCTTTAATTAATATTTTAAAATATATTGTAATTCCAAAAAACGAAGAGCACAATTTTCTCTCCTTTTTTGATTTCTTTGAAGAAGATAAAAATGTAGAAAACATCAAGTCGAAAAAAGAAAAAAACAGTATCTTATTATTATCTGCCTTGCTAAACATACCTCAAATAGATTACATTAAAATAAAAAATTTTTTCATAATTATTGATGAATTTTTTTATATGGAAAAGAAGAATTTACAAATCTTGTATCCAACTGTTGCTACAATGAATGAGGAAGGAAGTAACATTTTGGAAATTATTAATGAAACGAGAGGGACCGAGGAAAATAAAAAAACAGATGTATCGAGTGAACTTATCAGCAATGCAAACATATATAGCAACTATGGTAGTAATGCAGAAAACGTAGAAAACAATGTAAACATCACTACAAACAGCATTAGTTGTTATACAAAATTGGATGCAAATAAAAATGATGCAGCTATCGAAATGAACAATAAAGGATTATCTTTTCAGAATAAGAATGAATATTCAACGAACCATGAGAAAGACATAAAAATGGACAAATGGAATGAAGAACAAGCCAGTATATCCATCGATATGGGCTCTAGTAATAATATGTCTAGGGTGCTAAGGGGAAAAAATATGTTTGAGTGTATAGGGAAAAAGCTAGTAAATAAGGTAAAAGATATGAATAATACAATAAGCTTAAATCAGTTTTTATTAAAAAATAACATAACATTTATATGTGCTTATCAGAGGGATATGAGCAGCTTAGAGGCAGGTTCTAATAGTAACATGGACACAGATAATACATCTAACAATGTTGAAATTGTCAAAGAGAAAAACGAGTCTGATGCAATGAACACGGTAATACAGGTTTACGACAAAAATCCAGATCTAGTCGACCAATGGAGAGGAACTACCTGCTCAATTAAATTCTTTTGTGAAATTTCGAACGAAATAGTGAGAAAGCTAAATAATAATAAATGTATTAGTACCATTAATAAACATCTTCCATATATTTTAAAAATTTGCTCAAGAACTTTCCATTTCTTAAGAGAAAAAAAACTAATAAATATATACGTAAAATATATGTACCTATATGAATACCTATACCACATGATATTAAACAGATTACTACATATTAGTACAATGAAGTCTCTTCCATTTTTGCAAAATATTATATTAAAAGAATTGCATTTTTATTTTGAACATTTTAAAAAAAGGAGAGTAAAGAATCTGTGGAAATTTTACTTTTATGCTCATACACTAATTGATATAAACAAAACGAACATAATTAATAAATTATTTCATAATAATGCTATTGAGTATTTTGTAAAGCTGTTCTACTCGTTGTCCTTCTACAACCCGGTGTTTTCTGTTCTTTTCCTCAAGCTCATCGAGGTACTTATACCATTTTTTGAAGCTATTAAAATGGAAGTATAAATGTATCAAGGAGACATTGCGCTATGAATTAGTCATAATATGTCTTCTACATGTAAAAAAGAAATAAAAATACGCTTATAAGATCATGTAACAAATGTCCTCTTTAGAAAATTTCTTCAAAAATATAAATATATATGTTCAGCATACAAAATTTTTTTCTCTTTTGCAGACACCTCTGTTTTATAAGAACATCGAAGATAAGAAGGCAGAAATTTTGCAAAATATATGGATGTAAGACTGAAAATGGGGCAAATATTAAACTTTTTTTTTTTATATTTTTTAGTGTGTACACCGGTACTGCTACTTCTGTTTCGTTAAATTATACTATGAGTAACAGGGAAATAAAAATTCTTTGATTTTTTTCTTTTTTCAGCGGGACACGTGAAAGATTTTTTGCAAATAATTCCGAATATAAGAAATACACCACCGAGGTATAGAAAAAAAAAAAAAAAAATTATTTTCTTTAGCTATATATTCAAAAATAAATCTTGCATTCCGTTCATCTCCATATACGCGCAGCATGCAAGTGCAACATGTACATGTAGCATGTACGTATAGGTGAAGTCAAACAAATATAGACATGTGTATGTATTCTCACCCACCCCATTTTTGCAACACTTTGTAGTATAAAATTTGGATCGATTCGTACAACAAGTTTCTTGAGAAATAATGAAAGAAGTTTATTCGATAACAGTGATATTTGCTTCTTGCAAATTTGGTATTATCCTTTTTAGTTTCTAATTTTGTTTCTAATTTTGTTTCAAATTTTGTTTCTTATTTTGTTTCTTATTTTGTTTATAATTTTTAGTTTCCAATTTTTTTACGTTTTTTCTTTTTCTTTTTTAATGTGGAATGAAAATATCATTTGACGAACTCCGTTCTACCTATGTTCGGACCCCAAGTCTGTTTCTGAATACTGAATTCGTTTATCCTATGTGTATACTTGTATATACATTTTT
This sequence comes from Plasmodium gonderi, assembly GCF_002157705.1. NCBI lineage: Eukaryota > Apicomplexa > Aconoidasida > Haemosporida > Plasmodiidae > Plasmodium > Plasmodium gonderi. The sequence goes on from NW_021628937.1 coordinate 2,767,264, forward strand.
GTAATATTTTATTTTATATTTTTCTTATTAAATTTTACGTGCAGCTAATTTGTAATGTTATTTTATCTCTCTGGTCCTAACAAAAACCATGTCCTTATCTCATTTTATGTTTTTAAAATTATGCTATGATTTATGATGCTACATATGTGAAGGTCTTAATTTGAATATTTCTTTTTTTTTTTTCTTATTTTTTGTTAAACTCTTTTTGTTATCCCGATTCATTCATACAAATTAGTTACCGATGTATAATTGCTATTTGTAGCAAAAATATAAGTAATTTTATTTGATGAGAAATCGGGTATGTGATTTTTCTTCCTTTTGAAATATGCTTACCAGTTTACATAAAAAAACAATAAATTGAAACTTTACGCAAATGAACCTTTGCTAAGTTAACAGCTTACAAAGGATCATAAAACGTTTAGGTTGAGACTAACAAAAAGAGGGGAATGTACATAGTCGCAGCATTCAATATGCAGGAATTATTTATGAAATGTTTATAACTTTTTTTTTATTTCTTTTGACTGGGTGATAAATATATATATATATGATTTACACACCATAATACAAATTTTCAATTGGAATAAAAATTCAAAGGAAAAAAAAAAAATAAAAAAAATAAAAAAAAAAAAAGTTTTAGACATTTGAAATAGGTGGGGAGGTGTACGTAATAGTGTACAGGAGGTAGGTTAGAATATGTTTTAGAATGTACATATAAATATTTATATATATATATATATATATATATATATATATATATATATATATATATATATATATATATATACATATACATATATTCATATGTATATGAGGCTATTCCTTTGTTGCAAAAAGGTTTGTTTTTAATTCATAAAAAAGAAAAAAAGAAAGGAAAAGAACCTTCAAGTGGTGAGAGAAACGGACGGGGAAATAAAAAAATGTGCCATAAGCATTTATATTTAGTATAAGTACTAAAAGTGTTATTAATGACTTCCTTTTCGGGTTATAGTTTTGGGCAATGGTGCTTTTTTTTTTTTTTTTTTTTTTTTCCCTTATTCATAACTGAAAAGTAGTATATTTATGAATGAATATTTTTCTTGAAAAAAAATAAATGGGAAAGAAGCATATGTGAATATTCCATAATTTATACATATTCGCATGTATATATATATATATATATTATGTACATATGTATACAGGACTTTCACACTGCTTACTTATCGTAATACGAACAAGTACCAGAATAACGGGTACTCAGGAAGATTAAAAATATTTTCAAGAGTATCAGCAAAAATGAATTCCTAAAATGTATATAAGCAGATTATTGCATAGATATATGTATTAGAATATATGCATTTAGTACGCGGTACCTCTATCTTCATGAATACTCTATAAAAAATCCCAAGTCATGTACCTTTTTATAAGCAGTCCCGAATGAGGAGATAAGTTATATTCAAAAGTTATGAAATAGAGGAATTGAAAAAAAAAAAAAAAAAAAAAAAAAACTGTGTTCATATAATTTCTATCACTAAGAATTTGGGTGGAGTGACTGTTAAACTGACACGTTGAATATAGAAGCATTAAGAGAATGTAAATTTTATTTTTTTTTTTTTTTCCTTTTTCCAATTTTTTATATGCACCACTATGTATGCACAAAGATATGCATAAATATGTGCATAAACCAAGTTCATACTCATATAGGATGTTCTTACAAGGATCATTTGCAAAAACCGTATATGAGTTAAAATTCACATATATACTTATGCACAAATGAATGACCACATTTTAAATTAACAAAATAAATAAGTGTCCATACAACCTTTTTTTTTCCCTCCACAGAACAAGGCATTTCCCTGTGCTGTTCTACGCATGAACATTCGAATGAGACATAGGATTGCATGTTAATATATATGTTGCATGTATATATATATATATATATATATATAGGGACGCAGAAATACTCCCATAGGTGTGCAGTCCTATGAGGCAATGTAACTGAGGAAGTTACCCAAACAGCCTACTCGTAATTATAGATTTGGTTAGGAAAAAAAAAAGAAAAAATGTATAGAGGAGGTAGAAAGGAGGCTGTCAAAGGTAATTGCAATAAATATGAATGTATGAAAAGTAAAGATGAAAAGAATACACAAGGTGATACATCTATGTGTGTTAACATTTCGTATCACATCAGAAAATTATTTAGTTATTGTGATGCAGATATATTAAGGATAGAAAATAATTTGATCATATATAACAGTTTAATTGATAATATAAAAAAGAATGGAAATAAAATAATAAAAAAAGACGTGGAAAAAATAATCAGAGAAAAAGAAAAAAATGAAAAATACTGCTTAACCGAAATGAATGAAGAGGAATATAAGATAAATAATTTTGATTTAAAAAAAGTAGAACTGGATTTTAAATTTATTGAATGTAGTTTATGTTTTGAATTAATAAAATTTGTATGTGTACAAGAATGTAATCATACTTATTGTTTTTTATGTTTTTATCGTTTGTTATATATGCAAAAAAAAGAAACGGACGTAGAAAATAATCAAACCACAACAAGTACTTCTCGTGAAAATAACCGAATTTTCAATAATCGATATTTAAATTATGAAAATAATAATTCTCGTTTAGGTAATAGAAATGTTTACGCAAATCAAAATGATCATAGGGTGAGAGTAGTGGATGCATTTATAGACACTAATCAATTATATAATGATAGACGAAAGGATGGAAAAGATGAAAAATATAACTACGAATTTGATAAAAACACAATGAAATGTCCATTTTGTAAAGAGAAAAATGAATATATATTTTTTTGTTTAAATAATTTCTACACATACTTTACCTATGATAACTTGCTACACACACTTCTTGAAAAAGAAGATCATGAGCGTTATGTAAGTCAAGAATCAACTCAGCTTGTGGATCATAATGAAAATTATCCTAATAGGTTTGATATACATGAGAACAGCATGAGTAATACAATCCATTCGATTACCCATGCAGAGTGTACACACAACAGAGATGTAACAGAAAATAGAGGAAATATTTGCATAGTCAATACATGTCATCTTCGCAAGGAGGATGTTGCAAAAGGAATAAACACATTTGGAATATCAGAAAAAAGTAAAGAAAATAACACCAAGAGCAGAGAGAATTATTCTATGATTACAGAGAATAATACCAAGAGCAGAGAGAATAATTCTATGAGTACAGAGAATAACAACACTAACAATGAACATACAAATTTTATGACAAAAAATGATTTTAAAAAGGCGTTTTCGTCCCATTATGATGATATAATAATTTTAAGAAATATTTTAAAAAAAAATAAGAGCAATGGAAATGACGAGTCAAGCAACAACTTACTAAAAAAAAATGAAAACATGTACTTGTTTTTATATTATGAAAAATATATTAAAAGAAAAAGAGAAAAAATAAAATATTTGTTAAACGGATGTGTGAGTTCTGAAAAACGATATGCATTTTATTCGAAAATATTTGTAGATACAGAAAAGAAAATATTTTTCGAATATTTCTATATTTACAGTTTATCAACACTTTTGACAAGTTACGCATGTTTATTATCCCCATGTATTGAACATTGGATCCAAATTCAAAGCAAAAAAGTGGAAAAATATAAACAAAATCATAAAACAGATAAATATTTTCATCAGATTTATGTAAATAATGAAAGAGATATATTAAGAAAAAAAAACGATTCCATATATGATAAGTATCAACAATATACAAAAAAAATACATTATATAAAAGATGATGAATCAGAATTATCAGATGACTATTTCAGAGTTATCGATATTTTTTCAAAAGTATGTTTTACAAATTTAGATAATATAAACAATATAAATGTTTTAAAAAATTATTGCCACAAGAGATTAAATGATTTATGTAGACATATGAACGAACATAACAAAACATATTGTGATGTTTGTGTCGGTAACAGTGATAACATTTTTCTATTTGAATATAATATATTTTTTAAAAAATATATAAAAACACACATAGAAAATGGAGAAAAAATTGCAGAAAATAAGTTTAAAATAAGGCATATTTATTGCCACCTCTGTGGATTTTATCTCTACGATTTTGATACGTTCATGAACCATATAAATAAATATCACTTCTTTTGCAAGTTTTGCTTTAACAAAAAAAATATTAACGATACCAAGGAGTCGGAAAAAACGAACATGCAGGACGACATTGTATACTATGATCAGCTGCACTTGCATGTAAGTTGGAATGTAAACTGAATTGTGCATTGTCTGAACCATGTGCATAAAAGTCCATTCTTTTTCATCGGTTTTGTTGACTAACGTGGGATTGATAAGTATCCATTCGAGTATATCATGTGGGGGTTAATTGTACCCTACTGAACTTTTCTCCCACGGGGAAAAAAAAAAAAAAAAAAAAAAAGAGAGAGAGAGAAAGAGGGAGATAGAAAGAGAGAAAAAAATAAATAATTACAATAATTACAATACTCACAATAATCACAATAATCACAATAATCACAATAATCACAATAGTGTAATAAAAAGAGGAGCAAAAGTGACAATAAAGAAAAATAAAAAATTCCCCTTTTCACACAAACTCGCCGTCCTAACCCACATTTATAGGTTTACAAAGATTATGAAAATCTGTTTGAGCACTACAAGAAGAAACATCACCCGTGCTTGTACGAACAGTGCATTTTTGTTGTTTTCGACAATAAGATAGATTTGTGTTTTCACTTAGCGGAGAAACACGAGGAAAAAGGAAGTAACAAGAAAAATAAGATAACATTTTCCATAGCCGGTGCCTCATACAATGAAATAAGAAAGAACATACAAAGTGAAGGTGGCAGTATTAACACTGGTGCTAGTAGGCACAGTAACAACATAGAGAGGAATGTACAAACGGGTTCTACGAGTTTGAACAAAAACTGGATGGAAGAAGATTGTGTAGGAGAGACTACAGAAGATATTGACGTGAATAGACACAAATGCATATACAATTTTAAAAAATTTCATGACTCATGGTATTTTGACTATTTTATAGAATGCAAGGTTATGGATTTTTTAAAATATTTTAGCATTAATGAAAAAATTTATTTTTTATACATAATAATGAGAGATATGGAAATAATATTAAAAATATTTGAAAATTTGTGTAACAAGAAAAAGACTGAGTTATATTTTTCCCAAGAAGAAATAATAGAAGTAAACAAAAAGATAATAGAACAAGATTTTCCCCAAGACCGAAATAATTTTTTTCACGTAAAATTATTTTTCGATTATATAATTGAGAAAACAGAATATTTGCTATACAATAAAGAAGATTTAGAGAAAAATTACTTGCACTTATTTTTTAACATAATAATTAATAGATCTTTTATATTTTATTATTCCTTTTTTTATATGTACATCAAATCAAGACACATACGTCTAGACAAGGTAATCAACCATATCAGTTCAACAGGCAACACTACTACTGTTACTACGTCTGCTGATGGGATATTAGATGATCATGTTAAGGGAAATACAAATGCAAATAGCGTAAAAATAATGGACATTTTTAAGTGTGAATATGAGATAACTGAATTTAAGAAGCGGATAGAAGCAGATACTAACATTTCCCCAATAAAATTGAGTAAATATGGGTTCTTATATTTAGTTTTCTTTTTTTTTAAAATTGACAAACATGGGTTTGAAAATGTGTGTGCCTTAGTGAGAAATATTTCTAACGTGTGCAATCAGGTATATAATAACGCAGCAAATGATCTGAAGAAAGCAGGTGCTGCTCAAGCAGGGCGAGATAAGCACGTAGGGAAAAATGTACAGAATGGAGGAAAACAGAAATCCGATATTTTAAAAGGTAACACAGATAGCCATAAGAGTAGCAACATAATGATAGCGCTGCCTGCACGGCAACCTGAAAAAGTGAAGAAGGAATTAAAAAATTGCAATACATTGTTGGATGCAATTAACAGCAAATGTGATTTAAACGAATTGGAAGATATCAACCAACTAATTAAAAGGAGTATGAAAAGGAAAAATCCAAATAATAATATAATTAACAATATATATGATAAAAAATGGGATGTGTCGAAAAAAGTTGTTTTAGATTTGTTATATTATATAAAACCTAACTTAAATTTAGTTTCTTTTTTTTATTTATTTTTAAGTAATTATTTTTCTGCTTATATGAAAGAACCTTGTATTAATAAGTATATTAATATTTCCAGTGAAAATAAAAAAAAAATCATAAAGAGGATGATGTCGAACGATGCAGACTTGTCTTCTTTAACAAATATTTCAAAAAACTTGAGCTCTTTTGTTAATGCAAAAGCACTAGAGGAGTGTTTGTCCACGGGACCAGAGTATTATAGAATTAGAAAGGATATAGAAATTATTTTGCACAAATTACGCTCAGAACAAACGGAAAGGCGAAATCATCAAGATAGTACAGATAGGAAAGATAGTCTATATAAACGTGAAGACAATGATAAACTGGATAAGAATCGAAGTGGAGCAATGTGGAATAATAAACGAGACGGATGGAAAGAAAAACCTCAGAGAGAAAAAATATCACAATCGAAAACCATGGACGACATCAGATTGAATGTAAACCTGTATGATGTGTCACATTCATTAAGAAATCGATTTTTGAACATAATAAAAAGCACAAAGGTAAATGAACTGTACCTTATTTATTTCTATGTAAGTACCATCTTATCATCTAGTAATCCCTCCTCTACTACTGTACCAAAAACGGTAGAAGAATTTCCCATGCTAAAAGAGAAAGTCAAACGTATTGATGAATCATATGGAGTAGAAACCACTTCTATGAATGCCATTTCGAGTGGATTATCTCAGGGAAGTAAGAGTACGAAGAAAAATACAATGAATTCCACAAGCAGGAGTGTGGGAAGAAAATGTGCATCAGTAGGAAGAAATAATATTACACCATCTATAAGCTCAAGTTCGTACAAAAATAAAGTCGATAAAAAAGAGGAATTTTCAACAAACTCTGCGAAAGTAAATATAGATTTTGAATTTCCTCCTTTGCCGGATCAGAAACAGGAAGAAATGGTTTCCCAAACGCCATCAAAAAGTAGTGGTAAAAAAAAAAAAGTAACTAAAGAACTTTCTCAAATTGTAAAGAATGTTGTGACTACAGATAAGATTATAACCAATAAGGTCATAACTAACAATGTGAAGAAAAAAAAAGAAAATGAATCTAGTTTTGAAACAACGACCAAAAATAATAGGAGAACACCAGATTTTAATTATACCAATTTTCCACTGTTACCCACGAACAACATAGATTCTAATGAAATAAAAAATAATAAAACTAAAAATAAGAAGAGTGAAGAAAAAGTAAATAAGAACAAAAAGTCTATGTCCATCATCATGTCTAAAGAAAAGACGACATATTCACATAAAAACAAGAACGAACGTGATATTCAGAACATGTTTAATAGTTTACAAAATTCCTCGTCTCCCATTTCTCTAGGCTGTGTGGATGGAAACAACAACAAAAAACAAAACGATATTAATATTATAAACCATTCAATTACTAACAATGTGAATAATAAAAATAAGACATTGAAGCAAAAGGGAGAAAGTTCTAAAAATAAAAATAATATTGACGATCATGTTTCTCCTCTTTCCTCCTTCCCACATAAGAATATGTCATACTTAAGTGTGTCTGAAAGTAATGTTACTTATACGATTAAAAGGAAAAATAAGTTAAAGAGATGTAACATGTGTACATACGATAATCCCCATGAGCGAACGAGGTGTGAGTTGTGTGAAAGTCCCTTGTGAGATTTGTAAGTTCCTCAAATTGGCAAAGGACGAAGGAATAAACCCAAATTACCATGGCTACACAGTGTGTGCTCCTTACATATACCACCCATTTATTCAGCTGAATTACATTTGTATGTAAACACTGAGATGTTCAAATATTGAAAGGAATTTTAGGTAGCTGTAGAGAGAAGGCATTATCATTTCTCCTTTGAGTCTTGGGCAGTTCTTTTTTTTTTTTTTTTCTTCTTTTTCTAATTATATGTATTTTTACGGAAGATGAAAATGATAAGATAAAAATAATATACTTACAGAGTGAAAAAAGAAAAGAAAAAAAAATTATATATATATATATATATATGTAAAATTTGCTTATAAATTAAATCGCGTACGAGACATTCAGCCGCTTAACAAAAAAATAAAATAAACAAAAGAGTGAATCTATTTCACACTTTTGTGAATATGACACATAAGATGCAATTTAATTTATCACAATAAAATTCATCTCAAAAATGCACACATCCTTTTGTTGTTTTTAGACCGTATGCATCTTTTACAACAACAACGACAACAATAAAAAAAAAAAAAAAAAGAATTAACAAAGTAGGGTGGCAAAAGTGTAAAATCTATATGCACCTATTTTTCATACCAACTATATGTTATAATTTCATCCATCTTAATGTTTCGTATGTTTAAAATTCATATTATATATAATAAATGTCCTGTGCTTTTCACATACTTAATACAACCATTGTTTTTCTTGTGTTTCTGTGTTGAGTGTCTGTATGGATAATTGACAATTTATTTGTTAATTTTTTTTTTTTTTCTGTTTTTTCCTATTCACGTATGGAACGCTTTAAGACTATATCAAAAGAAAAGTGCATGCCAGATATTGCCACACCCCTAACTGTTTTTAATTCGATTGGGGCTGAGGGGGTTGTTTTTTCCTTCCATTTTCCATGTTTCTGTTATTTTATTTTACTTTTTTTCCTTGTTACGCCCATAAGGGACGGTACGCCCTTATTTATTCATTTCGATTCAGCTGTGTTTTTTTTTAAGATAAAACTGTGATTTATTTACTATTAAACTACCATTTGTTTAAGATAAAACTGTGATTAATTTACCATTTCAACTGCCATTTGTTTAAGATAAAACTATGATTTATTTACTATCCAACTTGGCTTTATTTACATTTTAATTATGACCTATATTTCATCCGGTATGCTCGTCTACATGTCACATTCACCTTGCAGCAGCCCGTGTCCGCTTTTGAAAGAATTAATACCATGATTCGACTATAATAGAAAAATCGTCTAGCTTTTTTTTTAAAAAGGAATTTATATCCTCCATTGTTCTGTGCTCTTCCTTATTCTTGATGATGTTAGCAAAGACCTTAATTAGGTTTTGAGAAAATGGGCGTGATTTCCCCGACACCAAAAATATGGTATTTGGTTGTGTTATAAGTTCGTATATGCAATTTTGCATAGCCAGAACTATGTCAGTTACGTAAATTTTTTTCTTCTTTTCTTTTAAAAGCTGTTTTATGTGTTCATACTTGATGTGAAGGTGGCCATTTGAACTCAGTGCAGGGGTGCAAGAACCATCAGAATCAGCATCAGCACCAGCATCAACACCAGCATCAACACCAGCATCAACATCACCACGATTTAACTCTGCATCCATGTTAAAGAAGAAAAAGTTATCATCCTCTTGTCTCGAAAAAGCCACAAATATGTAATTAAAATAAACAAAGCTACTTAGCAAATTTTGAAAATAAAAGTCGTGTGTTTTGTTGCGAAGTCCTAGAAAGATAAAATCTTTTAACAAAGAGTTAACGATCCTTCCCGATTCCCTTTTTTTTGGTTTCCCCTTTTTCGTGCGCATCTGTGTAAGTCTGTTTTTTGTGTGTAATGAATGTCGATATTTGATGATTCCCATGAAGCTACTAAAAGATGAACCCGTGGAAATATAAACAATTCGATAATTTAAATTAAGTATATTTTTATTTATCCATATGAGGCTATCTTGTATTTGACCATAAATAAATGATCCTTCTTTTGAATTGATTAAATAATCCGAACAAAGACCTACGATTTTTTTATTTCTATTTATTTCTACCTCGTATAGACATACTAATAATTCTATTATGTTATTCATACTACATGCTAATTTACTCCTAATAAAGTTTTGATATTTTAATGTACGATTTGTTAACATCTCCCTTGTGTATCGAGATAAAATATTTTCTCCTCTATTCCTTTTTATGTAAAAATTCATTTTTAAAATTCGAAGAAGAGATGAAAAATATGGATTCACAGTATCAAAGTACAATTGGTATGGGTTAAAATTCTTTTTTAAAAAATTATAATGTCCTTTGGGATTCATTATAGAATATGATCTTTCTTGTATATTTGGAAGAGTGTTAATAAGAAAGGGTACATCAATATTTATATAGTTGTAAAAATCAAAGAATATATCATAGTATGATCTTTTGTCTTGATAAATGTATGAAAAATAATCTGAAATTTGGTTCGTATCAGCTAACTGTAAAAATTTCTTTTTGTGAATATCGCTCTTAGTTCTTTTGCTAAGAAATGCAAAAAAGAAAGGTGTGACTAATTTGCTTAAATCTAGAAAGTACATAAACAAATGCAATATTTTGATCTTTTTATTAAATGGAATAACATCGTTCATGCTTCTTCTACTATTTATATAGTTATTCTGAATAACCACATATTCATCATAATTAATTTTTAACACCTTTAGTATATCTCTCGTTTTATGTTCGTTTAAAAATGGATGAACATTTAGTAAACTGCTTACGTTAAAGGATAAACAAGGAGGTGTCACCAGATTGATAAATCTCACATCTTGATAATAGGATTCATCTGTGCACCTCTCATTTTTCAGAATTTCAAATTTACATAGTTTTAAATGATTGCAAAAATATTCATCCGGAGAAAAAACCTCATTATTCTCAGAGATACTGTAAACTCGTATAGGAGTACTTCGAGCACTTTTCGTACATAATAACCCGCTGTTCATGTCTACTTCATTTTCTTCTTCTTCTTCTTCTTTGGGAAAAACTGTTTTAGATTGTTCTTTCACTGCCGTGCATATGTTTGATGCAACAGTGGGATAATACACCCCACATATATTCTCTTTTTCATAAGTAGGATTATTAACTTCTCCTTGAATGTGGCTATATATATTTTTTTTTTCTTGTGTGTTATTGGTATTTTTTTCGGGATGTTGACAAATGTTCCTTATGGTGTACAAGTCCGGTATATCTTCATTTAATTCAAAATAAGAATATTTGTTCATCAAGAATTGATAAACATTATTTTTCCATATTTGAAAATTTGAAAAATGCATAGATGGATGCTGATAATTTCCTAAATGGTAATTAACAATATTTGCATTTAACGATTTTAATTTTTTTTTTAATTTCTTTGCTACTATGTTGTAATTATCATATGCGCTATCACCCAATCCGAATAAATGGAAATATATATTTTCATAAAATCTCATATTAGCTTTATGCAAAGCAAGCCAAAACTTGGACATATTCTGTGTATAAGAACCATACCCTGTTGTGCTTACAATAATAATAACATTTTCGTATCTATAAAGGTTCATTATATTTATATCATTCATACAAAAGAAATCAATGTTAAAATTTCGGTACAATTCATATAAAATATTTCGACAGCAATCGTATGCAGTGCCATATTGTGAACCATAAAGTAGCAGAATATTTTTTTTCTTTTCTATTTCTTCCATGCTTGTCGATCAGTCTTCTGTGCCCTTCTTGCATCCCACCAATAGTGCATATATAAAATGATGAAGTGCATGCGGTGGGAAATTAGAGGCCTCTAAGGCTTATGGGAGATTGAGCCGTGGACTGCTCAAACGGGTACATGCACATAAACACATACACACATACGCACATACACACATATATATATATATATATATATATATATATGCATGCATATTTATACATACTCTCTTCTTCACTCCTTTTCATGGGCACGTGATGATCTATCTCAGAGCCGGTCTTGAAGCAAGTGAAAATACATCTTAGAACATGCATGAAAACACATTTGATGCTCCATATCTTGATAATATTTTTCTAATTTTCTTTTTTTATTTTCGTGAAAATTTATGTTATTTTTTGTGCTGACATTTTTATATTCTTCTATGTCTCTTTCAAATCGCTTGTATAAATTCTCTTTACATGTGGTATAACAAATTGCTTGACTCTCTGTAAATGTTTTTAATACATTTATGTTTTCTTTTTCTTTATGGATAAGCGAAACGCCCAAATGATTTTCTTTTTCTTCCTTTGCCTTTTTAATTATTTCTGAGATTTCGTCGATATTTTTGCTTCTTAAATCATTAAATCCTTTCAATCCTGAAGGTAAGCAAAGGAACATGAAATTGGGAATCAACGGAGAGCAAAACAGGATATGCTTCCAAGGATGGGCATACAAAATGATCAATCGGAAAATAAAGAAACTACACTAAGCATGTCCAAACATATATCCATCACTTTTTAAATTAGAAAAACCTCTAATTCTGTGCGATCATGCAGACAGCCCCTCATACGTCGTTTCAAGTTAAATAATGTTTTTATTTATCATTTATTTTTTTTTTTTTTTTTTTTTTTTTTTATTTTGTTCTATATTGTTTTATTGTGTTACATTTTTTGTTTGTCATACATAGAACAATCTGTATATGGAATCAAAACAATGTACATTTCAATACCTGACGCTAGGTCACAATTTGGGGAAATTATCATGATGATTAAGAGCGACAAGATGGTGATCTAAATTATAAACATGTTGCAAGATTTTATTTGCTATATGTATATATATATATATATATATATATATATATATATATATATACACATATATTATGTGTTCATAATATAGATGATGTGTTTGCCACGGGTTAGCACAGAATTGGTGGAGTAATTTTATCTTCACGGGAAAAGTGTGAAAAAATTCAATGCTTCAAAAGAATTCAGTATTTTATAACGCCACTCCATCAGGTTATATTAAAAATTGGGTGCAAGAACTATGGCGTGGTAAAGCTGCTGGAGCTGGATTGTTTTATAAACACTACCCTTTTCCTATATAATATGAAATCCAGTTCACATCTCCAATTTGGTTAAAAGGTTTATCTTTTATTTTCTGATCATAATGGAAACTTTTTCTATATAAAAGAAATTTTTTTTTTTTTTTCCCTTAATTTAATTTTATGCTATGCTGTTCTTCTCCCTCGATTGTTGTAGTGAGGAATAATATAATGTACATTTAAATATCCTCCGTTTTGGTAACATGCTCATGAAACGACATGCGTGTTTATTCAATAATGTAAAGGCAAAAATATGTTGTTGCGTGTTGAAGTTGAAGGAAATGTTGTAATTTTTTTTTTCTTTCTTTTTTCATAATTTTAACACGTTTCGAATTCTTCACAGCTGCAGGAGATATAATAAAAATGAAGAAAAAGCACTCCCGCCTTTTACATTCGTATGCAATTGTTTTTTCAGAAGTTAGGCATGCATATGTACAAAATATGTGCTTTCGGAGTGTACATAAAACATGCCATAATATATATATGTATACATACATATCCAACTCAAGTTGCGCGGGGAGGAGGTATGAAATTTTTTTTCTTTTTTCCTTGTCATTCAGAAATTTTTAATTCTTCACATTTTTATTCTTCACTTTTTTATTTTTCCTTTTTTGTTTTTCCTTCTTTGTTTTTCCTTTTCTGTTTTTTCTTTTTTATTTTTCCTTTTTCTCGTTTTTCCTTTTTTATTTTTCCTTTTTTTGTTTTTTATTTTTTTGTTTTTTCTTTTTTTATTTTTCTCATTTCTTTTATTCTATTTCCTCCTTGCAGTCTTCTGCATTCCCCAATTCCCAACGCATGATTCTTTTTTGCAAATGACATTTTCTCATTTTTTCGAAAAAGTGCGTGACAAAAGAAATTAATAAAAGCATTTTTTCACACAGCGAAAGCCAGTATATAATACGGATATACATTTTTTTTTTTTTTTTTAAACATACATAATATTCACATATATATAATTTGAGGTGAATTTAAGGTCTTACTGATGGCTTATATTAACAATACGCATAGGATTAAATGTATTATATAAGTCCTAAGCGTTATGCGTCACAAGATGACAAATTATGTATTCCCTAATTTTGCAATTCAGATGCATTTTTGCTGCATGTGATAAAAGCAGGAAGTAAGTAATGCATGTTTTATGGAATAATATAATTTAAGCAAAGTTAATTGGTTCGTCTCAGTTTGGAATATACACATATGCAAAGCTATTTTATGAATATACAAGCGTGTATACATTATAATGAACAGCACTTACACATTTGTAAACAACTTATAGACATGTCCATCATATACACAATAACAATACTAACTGTTTTGATGATTAGCAATATTGACACAACAACAGATATATTCCTACGGATAAGAGATATAAATCAAACGAAGGGATTAAAATTACACCAAAAAAGTTCATATAAAAATGATAAAGAATTGCGAAAAGGTATATCGCATTAGAAAGAATAAAAAAATGGACATGAAGAACAAGTTCATTTGTTTTTGCTCGAAAAAAATTGTAACACTCTTTTTTTTTTTTTTTTTTTTTTTTTTTTTTTCATCTTTTATTAAGAGTACAAGCCATTTTGTTTCTTTGTAAAAATTGTATAAATACACACAAGTATTCTCAGAACAGTATAAAACGGGGAAACACATATATATATGCTCGTACATAGTTGATTGCTTATCCTTTATGTATTAAATTTTTTTTCGTTCATGGCATTGAGCTTTATAAAACTCCAGAGGTAGGAGTGGTGGGAATTATCTCTCTTGATTTTGTCTAAACGTGAAAAGAGTCTATATTCTGTGTTTCCCCATGCGTGACGAAAGCGGAATTGGCTGCGTGCAGATAAAATTATAACATTTTAATTTCATTTTATTTCGTTTCATTTTATTTCGTTTCATTTTATTTTATTTCATTCTATTTTATTTCATTCTACTTTATTTCATTCTATTTTATTTCATTCTACTTTATTTCATTCTATTTTATTTCATTTCTTTCTAATCTTCCATTTTGAAATTCGCGGAAAACGCAAACCCGCCAAAGTCATCCTTTCTGTGATGCTGCTTACAATTGGACACTTTCCAATTTTACCACACCCTTGTAATCCAGCATTGTAAAAAGAAGCATAAAAAGTAGGAAGATAATAAATTGATAGAATCAGTATTAAGGTTACACATAGATAGGTGTAATTAGCATGGATACATCCTTATAATCCCTCCTAACTCCTGCATATCGTGTAATCAAGATATTGAAACCAATAAGCTGGAAGAGTCAAAATAGAGGTGGTTATCATTCTACATTCCCAGTAGTATAGACATTGATTTCAAGAGTAATAAAAATAAGCAATAAGAGACAATAAATATAGGGGCTTCTAAAATCGTGTAGTATATATGCCCTCAATTGGCTATAAAATATTAGCCCATAATTAGATCTTGAGAAAATGGTGCTAACTGAATTAGGAACACAACTGACGAGTGCACTTCAAAAACTACAAGCATCTACTGCAGCAGATGATACTGCTATTGAAGAATGCTTAAAAGAAGTGATAAGAGCTCTTATTCTTGCCGATATAAATATTAGTTACTTGAAAGACATAAAAAGTAATATAAAAAAAAATATTGAGAAAAATATAGATTTATATGGAAATAATAAAAAGCGATTAGTACATCAATATGTAGTTGAAGAATTAATTAATTTACTGGAAGGAAAAAAAGAATCCTATATTCCAAAGAAAGGAGGTAGGAATGTAATTTTATTTGTTGGACTACAAGGTAGTGGAAAAACAACTACTTGTACAAAATTTGCTCATTATTATCAAAAAAAAGGATTTAAAAGTGCATTAGTATGTGCAGATACATTCAGAGCTGGGGCATTCGATCAGCTGAAACAAAATGCTGCAAAGGTAAAAATTCCATTTTATGGAAGTTACTCAGAAGTAGATCCTGTTAAAATTGCAAGTGATGGTGTAAACGCATTTTTAAAAGAAAAATATGATTTAATTATTGTCGATAGTTCAGGTAGACATAAACAGGAAAATGAGTTATTTGAAGAAATGAAACAAGTTGAAAATTCAATTAAACCAGAAGATATTGTTTTTGTTATTGATAGCCATATTGGACAGAGTTGTCATGATCAAGCAATGGCTTTTAAAAATTCAGTTACCTTAGGTAGCATAATTATTACGAAGATAGATGGACATGCAAAAGGAGGAGGTGCATTATCAGCAGTGGCATCTACTGGGTGTCCGATAACTTTTATTGGTACAGGTGAACATATTAACGATTTTGAAAAATTTGAAGCAAAATCTTTCGTTTCTAGATTATTAGGGTTAGGAGATATTAATGGCCTTGTATCTACCCTAAAGGAAGTTATAGATATTGAAAAACAGCCACAATTAATTAATAGATTATCCAAGGGAAAATTCGTATTGAGAGATATGTATGATCAATTCCAAAACGTTTTTAAAATGGGGAGCTTAAGTAAGGTGATGTCAATGATACCTGGCTTTGGGAATAATATAATTAGTAAGGGCACAGAAAAAGAAGGAATTGAAAAAATAAAAAAATTTATGGTTATAATG
This sequence comes from Plasmodium gonderi, assembly GCF_002157705.1. NCBI lineage: Eukaryota > Apicomplexa > Aconoidasida > Haemosporida > Plasmodiidae > Plasmodium > Plasmodium gonderi. The sequence goes on from NW_021628937.1 coordinate 2,783,774, forward strand.
GATTCTATGACAAATGAAGAATTAGATTGTATAAAACCTCTTAATGATAGTAGATGCTTACGAATTTGTAAAGGATCAGGTACAAGGCTTCAAGACATAAGAGAACTACTAGAACAGTTTAAATTTTTAAAAAATATGGTATCCAAAATGGGAAAATTAGGCTTAAGGGAAAATAATTTTGGTTCTTTAATGCGAAATCAAAAACAGATTCTAAGTAAAATGAACAACTTTATGGATCCAAATATGTTGGGGCATATGGGTGGCCCAAATAATATGGTTAACTTTTTGAAGGAATTTACGAAAATGGAAGATTTTGGTGGTTCAATGTCTAACATGATGAAGCAAATGGGGCTCAAGAAGTGAGACAAATATATATATTGGTCTGTTTTACCATTACTAAGTTCTAAATCATCATAATCTGCAATGTTTCTTTTTCATTCTATTCATCTTAGAAGGTTTGCAAGATATGTTTAACGTATAATAATATATACTATCTTCCTGGAAATGATAACTGAAAAATAGGAAATTTTTTTTTTTTTTTTAATACGAACTTGACAGAGAGCCATATTATATGGGATTGCTTATCCATTTCCAATATGTAAAATTTTGCGAAATCGTATTGTTAGTATATCATTATGTATAGATATAAATAAATCGCTCACATGATCTTATTACAGTTAGACACCAACATTAGAACATTATTTACATATTCATGATTCAAGTTAGAAATTCACCATTAGATGTATTTTAACTAATGTTTTGATAAATATTTGTTCATATAGAATAGGTGCGAACAGAGAGGTATAAACTTTGCTGTAAATTCCTTTCACATCCCACCACTCCTGGTTGTTTAATAAAAAAAAAAAAAAAAAAAACAGGAATCGAATATACATATCCCTACTCGATGCACACTCCCGAATGCGCGAATAAAAGATGGGAAACCACATCATCCTCCAACGTTATGCATATGGTCGATTTATTATATTACATGTTTGCGTACAAAAGGTGAAAAAGTGTGGCCACATAAGGATACCTACATGTGTATATAATACATATACATACATGCATACATATATACATAAATACACGCATACATGTGCACATACATACGTACACACATGTGTGTGTTTTTTTTTTTGTTTTTGTTTTTAATTTTTCCCTACTGATATGATATAACTTGGGTATTTTTCCCTTCTATATAATATACTTTTTCTCCCCCTTTCCCCAGTTTGTAAAACTTTTAAAGACATTTAAATTGAAACAAAAAGAAGACACTCTATTTTATGCTCTCTGCATATGTCAAGGGGGTCGGGACACACACATTTAAGTGGTATGTCGGATGCATATAAAATCCCACAGAGTGGCATATCCTTAGTTCTGTATGTTAGAGGAATGTTAACGACATAATAATATGGTAATGTTAAGGAAAATTTTAGCGTTAATTATACCTTAGCAATGTGACACAAATAAGACGTAATTTTCACTACTTTTATGTTAAAATTGCTCTAATTATTTTTATGGTAAAATAGAAAAAAAAATGCCAGAAAAAAAAAAAAAAATTTTTAAATGAGCAAAGCAATTCCCCACCAAGATACTTAATATAACTGGTAGTGTGTAACTTGCTAAAATATGAATGAGTTGTAAATTTGGTGCTATAAAATGGAAGGGTGGAAAGGAGGAACAGGTTAGAAGAAATGCATAAAAAGTAAATAATAAATTTCAAATAAATTGGAAATTGAAATAATCAAAAAAGATAAAAAAAAAAAAAAAAAAGGGTTTAAAGAAAAGAAAAAGAATAATGGGTATTTAAAAAAAGGTCTTAAAAAAAAAAAAAAAAAAAAAAAAAGGGGGGATGTGTTGAATAATAGGTAGGTGTTATCAATCCAGGGACTCGGATTAAACAAAAAATTGTAGAATAACGGAAATTAAAATTAAGTAACAACGGGATAAACAAGGTTTTATTTAAGGAGGAATTATATATATACATAGGAACATTTATAAATATATACATATAGGTATGTTTATTTCTGTAAAATAGTTCTGCACATGCACGTTCGCATATGCATAACCCCCTTTCGTAGAAACTTCATCCACCCCCACAAGTGGGTTTTTCAAATGGGGAATGGAATGCATTAATAAACTACACTAATTATAACATTGAAAAGAAAAAAAAAAAAAAAAAAAAAGAAAAAAGAAAGGTCTAATTTGTAATTTTTTTTAAGAAAAATGTATATTTTTTTTTCATATTGGCGAATGAGTCTTTTTCTTTTTCAAAGGATTTGTCTTTTATCTGATTTTCTTGGAATTCATTGTCCTGGGTGTTACTTCTTTTTTTATCCAATCTTAATTTCCTGATAAGAGGAAAAAACGTTAAGCACTTTTTTTTTTATCTCAAAGTAAATAAAAATTTCTCTTAATGTTCAGGCTGATTCACAAAATGGCGACGCGATGAATGGTGATAAAAAATTATGAATAAATGAAAAATCCGGTAAAGTTGATATGTCATATAAAGGAAGAAGACGAGGAAGAAGAAGAGGAAGAAGAAGAGGAAGAAGAAGACAAAGTTGGTGATGGAGTAAAACATGCTCTTTTGGATTACTTTATATAGGAAGCCGAATTAAAAATTTTGAATTCACAACTCGTGAGCGTTCCTCGTATCCACCGATGGTTTAAAATGTCAGAACACTGCAAAGGTTGGGGGAAGTAATAACATTGTATAAATGTATATTAATATATGTTCATCATATATATATATATATATATATGTACAAAATAGGGGAGGAACAAATAAATGAAAAACTTGACAAGCTTATTTAAAAAAGTCTGGCACTGTGCACACATAAAAATTTTTGGGAAAAACGAAAATGTATATATACATGTGAGACAAAATAAAACTTCACACAACTGTGCATATTTATATAAACACGACAACAATTTCCCCCCTTTTTTCTCATTTCACTTGTATTGGTTTTTTTTTTTTTTTTTTTTTTTTTTTTTTTAGTACGCTAAATCTTTTTTCAGGGTCATGCACTAGAATATTTTCCAGTAAATTTTTTAAGCCTGGTTGGATATTCAGGGATTTTTCCTTTGACAGTCTGCGTTGGGAAGAACGTTTTCAAAGAGGGTATTTTGTGTATGTATGGAAATGGAAACAAAATGTGTAAAATATTACGTTGAATTGGATCAATAAAAACAAAAAAAACATAACACTTGGAATGACGAGCACACACACGCACAGTCTCACGAATACATGTGAAACGAATATATGGAAGAAAAATACGTTTCTCTTATACATACAGTTCTGGGATGTTGGCCTTGAGGATATTGTTGTATAATTCATTAGCATTTTTCCCTGTAAAGGGAACTTTTCCTGTTATTATAAAAAAAATAAGAACCCCTAGGCTCCATATGTCAATCTGCAAAAGAAACGAGATGAAAGTTAGTAGTGATGAATGATGAGATGGTGAAAATTACGTGATATGCATGAGAAGCAGTTTTATTGTAAAAATATGTAATATAAAAACACTCAAAAATATGTTGCGTAAAAATCAATATATAAGAAATCCATTCATGATATAGAACATGACATGGAGAAAAAAAAAAAAAGCATCATAAACTTACCTTTATCCCATATTCTTTATTCTTTATAATTTCAGGAGCTAGATAAAAATCACTACCACAGACAGAACGACTTTTGACAACTGCTTGATTGGATGGAGTTATTTTGGCCAATCCAAAATCAGACAATACAACACTTTTAATATTATCTTTAGTTCTGAGTAAAATATTTTCTGGCTTTATATCTCTATGCATAATTTTTAAAGAATTAATATACTGAATTGTTTTTGCTAATTTAATAATAATAACCCTAGCTTCTGAATGCGTGCAACTTCCGTTAATTTTTATATACTCAAAAAGGTTTCCTCCTTCACAGTATTCCAGGATTAATTTTACAATGTAGTATTCTGAGTATGGGCAGAAAATGTATCAAATGAGAAAAAAATGAAAAAAAAAAATAAAAAAAATAAAAAGAATATAAGTATTCACACAAACACACATATGTATAGTTTCTCTTTCTATTTATTTTTTTTTTTTTTTAATTTTTCCTGCTAACTCTTCCAAATTTTTTCGTGATAATCAAGTATTTTAACAATATATGGATGTTTGTTATTTATCGTTTTCATTATAAATAATTCCCTCTTAAAGCAATTGTAGTGTGAGGTTTTCTTCAAAGGGCAGCACATTAACTAGGATAGCGGGGAATGGGGGTTTGGAGAAATGTAACTAGTATGAGTGAACGTTTACAAAAATGATATATATGTCACAAAAAGAAAAAAAAATATGTAACTTTGCAACGGTGTATATACCCGTTAGTATATGAAAAACGCACATCTCTTCTTTTTCCTTCCTTTTTTTCCCCTTTTTTCTTACCTTCATTGCACATTTTTTTTTATTTTCTCCTCGACAACAAAACACCTTTGAGAAGTTACCACTACAAAGAATGAAAAGTGGACAAATGTTAATTTTCTGTTATATACAAACTCATGGATTTAAGAGCAACAAAAAAAAAAAAAAAAAAAAAAAAAAAATATACTGCACAAAATGAACGTCCAATATATTTGCAACGAAACATCAACAGGGCACATGAACTAATGAGTTGCAAGCTGTATGTATAATACATAAGTAATGCATTTTATTACTCCCCAATTTTGTTAATAATTTTGTATTTTTTTATGAACTCCAAATTCGAATCATGCTCCTCATTTTTCTTTTGTCTTTTATTCTCGGACGAATCATTTTTTACGTTTTTATCTGAATAGGTAAATGATGAAATTGAAAGTAAATATAATATATGCATGCAAATGTTACGAAACTGGATTCATTCATTTGTGAGGAATACAAATAATTTAACATGATCACATATAAAAATGTATGCTAGAGCATACGTAGATGATTTTTTTTTGGATTAGGCTGGTGGAAACAAGTCTGGACTCATAAGTGTAATTTTTTACACTCACATTTTTGAATGTTTTTCATTATTTTGTTTTTTTTTTTTCATTACCTGAATTGTTTTTTCTTTTACTTAGAGTAGTCCCCATGTTTTATGCTTTTTCTTTTTTTTTTTTTTAAAGAAACAAAAATTATTCATAATAAATTACCTCCCCCCCCCCAAAAAAAAAAAAAAAAAAAAAAAAAAAAAAAAAATAGATAATTTAATAGAAAAGATACCAAATCATATTGGCTATGATTTAAATTTTTTCTATTTACATGTATACAACTTGAATGCAACGAGATTCGCTCATTGTTTTTTTCCCAGAAGCGAAAATGAGACGAAGAAAAAAAAAAAAAAAAAAAAGAAAAGCTAATGGATGGTGTATTACTCAAGGGGAATATATGAATTCTTTCAACCTAGGGAAGAAGAATTCTATTCGTTTCGTTCTGTATATAAACAAAACAAGATGATGGATGCAATGGAAAACGGTACTTAAAATAAAAGATATACTTCGCGAGTACTCATGAATGGGCTATACAGACTATATGCATATGCAAACTACACATATCTCATTCGATAAAAAATATAAGCGTGACAACGGAGGAAGAGAGGATAAAATACGAACATTTCAATGTGTTATATAGAATAGGACATGAGTCATAAAATACCATTTATCATCATTTAAAAGGAGATTCAAATAATATAGAGAAAAAAAAATATATACGTCTGATAATTAAATATTTGAGTGTCGATAGCTTATTAAAATAAAGTGGTATTGAAGGAAAAAAAAAAAAAAAAAAAAAGCTGCTTGTGTGTATAATCTCGTGGTAATTCGATTCATAATATATATATATATATATGATATATACACATGTATGTACCCCCTCTTTTGTACATACACAAATGAAAACAGATGATAAAAAAAAAAAAATTTCCTTTATAAATATTTATATTTTTTTCAATTTAATAACCAATTGTTACTAAATATTACAAATATATAAATATCTTTATAAGCACCACACACACAAAAAAAAAAAAAGATAAAAAGAAAAATACATGTAGGTTGAAAAAGTATTCGCAAAGAAGAATGTGGTGACATGGATGTAAGGTACAAAGAATGGAGAATTAAAAGAAAGGACAATGGTAGACATAATAAAACAACAGTCAAAAAAAAAAAAAAAAAAGAAAAAAAAAAAAATTAAATACCTAAAGCATTTCTGTTTGTAAGACGAAGAAAAAGTTAGAAAAATAATACTAATTTAGTAAACCTTCTTCGGGATGCTCATTTAAATTAGTACTGAGCACGAAGATGAGCTCAGTGTATGTGCAGCTTAATTTGTATAGCACGCACGAATTAAGCAGTGTTAATGTATTATGTGTAAAAACACTTAAATTCCATGAGGGGCAGAATATGTAATTAAAGTACGATTTACTAGTAGAACATTGAATGTAATGTGTACGAAAAAATGAAATCAAAATGGGAGAAAAAAGAATGTAATGTGTGTGAGAAATATAAATCAATGTGAGAAAAAGGTGAAGCAGAGTGAAAAAGAGGAGAAGTAGTGTGAAAAAGAGGAGAAGCAGTGTGAAACAGAGATGAAGCAGTGTGAAACAGAGATGAAGCAGTGTGAAACAGAGATGAAGCAGTGTGAAACAGAGATGAAGCAGTGTGAAACAGAGATGAAGCAATGTGAAAAAGTGATGAATGCAAACTTCGCAATAATTGAATGCTAAAAAGTAAAAATTGCAAAGAATAGGAAATTTTAATGCACAGAAAATTTCCTAAGTCGTTATTTTTCCAAGGCAAAAAAAAAAAAAAAAAAATTATACGCAGGGGGGAAATTACGAAATTGGTAAAAGCTTAGCAGCTTAGATGTTCATTCAGTGAAAACAATAACGCTTTAGGCATTTAAAATGATTGGAAGTTTTTTTTTATCGTTTTTATGTTATATACAAATCGATAAACAATTCATCTACCCGACGCCTAGTGGTTAAATGAAAATGCATATAACTAACGTTATTGTATATTTTCACATGTAAAATGTATAAATGTTTATATATATATATATATATATATATGTATATTTATATTTGCCTTTTTAGCTATATACAAACACATGAAAAAATGAATATTTCATTATTATTGATTTTATCTTCATTAATTAGTAAAATTAAATTCAGATTAATTACCGTAAAAAATTTTAAATCTAAAAAATAATTTTTTTTTTTTTTTTATTTTTTTTTTGTGAGATTAAAAAGAAAGAAAAAATTTAGAGGATAAAGTGATGAAGAACATATATAAAATATTTTTTCAACAGGATTAGGCAAATATGTGAAAGTATAACAGTTCGTCATTTTTATATATATACGCGAGTATGTACATAACATGTAATACTAGTGCATATATATGTACTAACATGCACCAAATATATACATATGTATATATTTGTATATCTGTATAATTTATATACGCGAATTCACAAACACTGAACATAATATAACGCTAGTTTAATTACGCCATTTTCTTATATTATATTCAAATGAAAAGATTTATAACTGAAAGAAATCCCTTTGCGTTATAGGTTATATATAATATTAATAATTACCCATTAACAAAGAGCTCAATTAAGAATTGATGAAGAAAAAAAAAAAAAAATAAAATAAAATTCATGCTATTGGCGTGCATGGGGTATATATATATGGGGCACTACCTAACTAGTGTATATATATATACTTACATTTTTATACTTGACACAAAAACAAACGAACTACCCGAACTACCATATATATTCTTACGTATACTAAACACCTCTTAAACCTAAGGCTTTTAATTTTTTTTTTTTTTTTTTGTAAAAAGAAAGCTTTACTAAATTATATGCTTCTAAAACAAGTGTATATAAAAAGCGTACTTATTTTATTACTTCCGTCTTTGGTACAATAGACTATTATTGTTGGACTATGAACCATAGCATATGGTGGTGTAAGGAGTGTGTGCGACATGTTGGCTGGTGGGGGTAATAGTGTATATAGAATCAATTATCTGTAACTATGTGTTTATTTGGATAATTTTGTTGATATTAGTTCTAGTGCAAAGGAGGAAAGTGGAACGCACCTTCTTCCCTTCTCCCTTCCGTTCCTGCATTTCATCAGAATTTAACAATTTCACAAATTATAAAATCTGAAACCCCGTATAGTCATTGCCTAGTTTGGTAAACGAACCACCTAGCTATACTTGATGTCACCTTTCATCTCTTTCTTTTCAAAAAAGAGCCTTCGATTAATGGCAAACCTTTTTTTTTTAAGGAGATTTCCCCCCCCCCCCACCTTCTCTCCCCACTGTTGCACCATTCGTAAATATTTATTTTTATTAGATTGGCCTAGTGATATAGGCATGAATATTTCCTCCTGCTTAAGTGTGACCTGTATATATATATATATATATGTAATAACAACACTTGTGCATTGCATGCTTACATGCATAATATAAAGCCAAGGTAACTGCAAAAAAGAAAAAGGCACAGAGAAAAAGATCTCAATTAGCGAGAGTCGTATAAACATTATGAACGCTATGATGGAAGATAAAAGGAACGAATTTTCCTTCGAAAATGAAGAATTCGAGGATGTTGAACATGCGTATGATAATTTCAATTCAGAAGTCCACGTTCATATGGGATTGAATGGTGAGAATGAAAGTGATGTTATGATTGATGACTTCAGCAGCAGTGGAAGCGAATGTTCTGGAAGTTGGGAATCGTTAAATAAGGACGATTGTGATAATGAGAACAGTGATACAGACAGAAAAAGTGAGAATGATGGAGTAGGGGATAATGACGAAATGAGTGAGGGAAAAAAGAAAAAAAAAAAAAAAGGGGAATCCAAAAAGGGAAAAAAAGACAATGACATAAAATTAGCAGTTAAAATTGCATTACAAGTATTGTTAAAAAATCAACCATTTCCAGTTAAAAGAGAAGAATTATTTTCAGCTATTATTATGTATGTACCGAATTGTAACAACAATACAAAAAAAAAAAAATTGATTTTAAAATTATTAAAAAAAAAAGTGAAAAACATCTTGGCATTAAACTTACTAACATTAAATTCGAAAACCAAGACCGAATATGTGTTAACGCAAAATATTACCTACAAAAAACATAATGATTTTTTATTTTCCAACTTAGATCATAATATAAGGGGATTTCTCATTTTTCTTATACCATTTTTTAAAGTATTTCATAATAAAATACCATTAAGCTATTTGCTTTACGAATTAAGTAATATAGGGTATAAATCGTTAAAAACAAAAGAAGAAATTGTCAAAATTTTGAATTCACCAAATGTATTTACAAGTATTGTTAATCATATTATAATGAGTAAACAGTTAGTGGATCCCCTTGATTATTTAATATATTCCAAAAAATTGTCTTATATCGATTTTAGCAATAATCATCAGTATGATGAAAATTCTATGGATGGCTTTTATTGCATACCCACTGCTCGATTTGAAAAAGAAATTAATATAAGACATTATATATTGGATATTATGAATGTTCCAAATAAAAAATTCCAACTAAAGGATATGTATGTATTGTTCGAGGAGAAATATTTCTTGGATCTCAATTATGACAATTTGTGAATTTCTCATCTAGGGTTGAATTCCCAAAAAAGTGATGATTCGAATAGTAATAATGAAAGAAAAAATGCACATGGTTCTTTTCACTATTATTGTATATTCATTAATAAGTTCTTTTCACTATCATTGGATATTCATTAGTATTGGAATACAACTATTCATTGCATTTCTTTTCATAGCAACGCTTCTCACGCGAAATGGACATGCACAGCACTGTAATACAAACGGGAAAAAAAAAAAAAAGAAAAATGGAAAAAACAAAAAATATATAGATTTTCATACCTTTTTCGTCCAAATAAAAAAAAAAAAATTGAAGTTAAAAAAAAAAAGAAAAAAAAAAAAATTCGAGCAAGGAGGGAAGAAGGGAAAAAAAAAAAGGACAGATTAAAATTTGTTTTTAAAAAGTAGATGGGTTCAAATGAAACATAATATTTAAACATTATGACAAAAATGGGGCATTTCCAAAAGGTTGTATATTTCTCGGTTATGTACAAACAGTTCCATGCACATACACACATATATATGTATATATATATATATAGTGACGTATAAATTTTTCTTTTTAGTGTGACTTTTTAAAAAATAAAACTTTAAAAATGGATTCCCTCCTTTTGCTTATTATGTAATTATGTACAATTTTATTTTTATAGATCATTCAATTTTTTTTTCTTTTTTCCAATTTTTGGGTATAAATAAAGTTGTTGTAATATGTGCAACAGTCGGGCCATATCAATACGTTGCGTACTTTACCTATCCTTAAGCCGCTTACGCAATAATAAAAAAAAAAAAAAAAAAAAAAAAAAAGTTTATTCGAATCCTCTCGTTTTCTGCATATATATATCCATATTGAAGCGCCTCTCCAGCAAGATGAGTCCTACTATTCCTTGTCCTCTTTTATAAGAAAATTTTTCAATTCATTCCACAAGTTCACTCGTTCTTCCCCCACTAAACTACCATCCAATTTTGCTGTATGAATTTTTTTGTCACAAAAATACCAAAGACTATGAATTTCATTTCCTTCAGATAAAGGAAAACCATTTTTATCTTTTACATTTATTGGTGGTCCCATTTCTAGTAAATTTTTTTGCTCCCTTAAACATTCCGATTTTTGCACGTTATTTATGTATTTATGATACTGTGTTTGTATTAAAATTTCTGTACAGTTCAGGCAGAACATGCTTGGATACCATTCGCTAGTATGGCTTGTTTTATATTCAATGTAATTACTTTCGTCAATATCATCATAACAAATTAGGCATACTAAATTTTGGGGTACCCTTTTTGCATGTGTTTCTTCCGTTTCCATCTCTGCATTGTTCAATTCTGCCTCTATAGAAAAGTCGTTCTTTTCTATTGTGTTCATATTATTTTGTCTAAAAGCTGCATTTGGGGAGGGTAAAGGAAAAAAGTGTATTTTAGTAGTGCGTGTATGGGGAGAGATGGAGGGGGAACTGTCACTTGTGCGCACGCTTCGTCACGACGCCTACGTAAATAGGTAAATATGAAAATAAGTAAACATACAATTATTCAAATATGCATATATGCAAATCCATGTGTATGTATTTGTCTGTTTTTACTTTTATGCGTTTGAAGTTAAGAGCTGTTGGAGTAAAACTGGTGGTGAGACTACAGTGGAAATGTGCGCGTATATGGGGATATTTAAGCAAGCATTTAAATCGGGATTCTTCTTCTATTAGAATGTGCACCATATTTATATTGCATGCCTGATTTGAGGAACCCCAAATTGGCAGACCTCGTGAATCAGAAATGATTCTCTCCACGTGTGTTCTGGGTAAGGACAAATGATGGACATGTCCGAATTGTGCGAATAACATAACAAGGGGATGGACAAAATAAAATCTACATTGACACGTTGTACTGTTCACGGGAATACAAATAAAATATGCCGAAATTTGGCAACTTGGCAATTCCGCCTGAAAACCAAGGTTCGTAGGGGAGAATTTTAAATTTATGCCAATGGAAACTTTGAAATAAAATTAAAAAAAATTACATAAACGACCAAAATGAGAAGAGAAAAATGGCAAAAAAAATTGCATAAAAAATGGCAAAAAAAATTGCATAAAAAATGGCAAAAAAAATTGCATAAAAAATGGCAAAAAAAATTGCATAAAAGAATGGCAAAAAAAATTGCATAAAAGAATGGCAAAAAAAATTGCATAAAAGAATGGCAAAAAAAATGGCAAAAAAAAAATGGCAAAAAAAATGGCAATTAAAAAATATCCAAAAAAAAGTAGCAAAAAAAAAAGAATAACAAAAAAAAAAAATAGCAAAAAATAAAACTGCAACTAAAATTTTAAACACTAAAGTGCATTTCATTTCCTTTTCTTTTCGCATGTGGGACTATTCATTTATCATTCACTCACATTTGACTTTTTTTCTTTTTTAATTTTTCTAAAAAAGCAAAAATGTAGAAACAATTGTTACGTAAATGTATGTACCTATGTACATATGTATTATATGTATTTGTTTGTATGTATATTCATGTATGTACATATATTCGAATACATTTATTTTCTGTACTTATGTACTTCGTAAAGTACTTGTTCATTTTATCGAAGCAATATGCCATTTTGGAGTGAGTTTTCATGTTCCCTTTATACTTACGGCATCACATGGTGTTCTACCCTTGTGATACACATGTATACATATTTTTGTTTTATAGATTTAAATATGACCTCTTTATTTTTAATCCCCTTTTAGTCAATGTCTAAGGGGGGGGCGGGAGGGTATGTATTGCATTTGTTTACATATTTTTGCAAATGTATATGTTTGTGTAAAAGTTTTTTTTTTTTTTTTTTTTTTTTTTTCATCTTCTTCCTCTTTTCGCGAACGTTATAAGGGGAATTTTTCTGTTTTTGTCCTTATGACATTTAATTTTTTTTCTTTTTCCTTTAGTGAGTATAAGTATACAAAAGAAAGGAGGGGTGGGGATGAAAGAACAGTTTTATACATTTCCACATAGGAAGGGATAACTTGACCTCGAAGTGGATAAGCTTTTTAGAAGTTACACAAAAGAGAAAAAAAGAGGGAACGTCCATTAGAGGTACATAAAATAAAATGTGCCTCACTTCAAATACAGGTTAATTTCAGCACAGCTTACTTCCAACACAGCTTACTTCCAACACAGCTTACTTCCAACACAGCTTACTTCCAACCTAGCCCATTCTCCACACAGCTCACTTTTCCCGGAGGATGGATCATTGCAGCAAAAAGATAGAAGAGCTGATAAAAGGAAATATTGATAAGGGAGAAATAGAAAGTAACGAAAAGAGTTATCTCATAAAAGGCTTAGTTAAGAATATTATTGAAATTGTAAAATTAACAAATAGGCTTTCTACTAACTGTTTATACGGGAACAAACTTGATGCAATGTCCAATGATGCAGAAATTAAGAATTTGCAAAACGATTTGCTTAAAGCTGCTTACGATTTAATATTTTATAGCTCCAGTGAGAAAACAAAAAGTATGATAACATGTGACTGTGAAAATGGCTATTTAACCATAGCAAATAATTATCATATCATATCAGCTACACTAGATGAAATATTTACAAGATCGAAAGAATGTTTTCGATTTTTTAATATTCAAAATAAGGATACTCCTATTTTAACATGTAAAAATAGTAAAATTCTGGATAAGCATTTTACAAGAAATTCTTCTCAGAATAATGAACAAAATTATTGCACAAACTTTTTATCATCTAATGTTGATGAGCAGGTGCAGGAAAAGGAAGAAAAAAAAAAACAAAAAATAGACAGAGATTTCGAGGAAGAGACACAAAAGGGAGGACGCTATACTAGATCTAGTAACAATAGTAATGTAACCCCGTTTATAGAAGATAAGAAAGAGCAACCAACTATGTTTATCAATGATCAGAACAGTATTATTATTACTCCACACACACGAATTGGTGAAGCAGAAGAAAAAGAAGTAGAAGAAGAGGAAGAAAGGAACGCTTTTCAGCTAATTGTCAATGCTAAAATATTGAAAGTTCAAAGTGAGTCTGAAGATAGTTCCTTGGATAAGAAATGCCAAAGTAATAAAGGAAAAAAAGTGAAAAAAGAAATAGATAAAACATATAAAAAAAAAAGTACACCAAATGCCAAGATAAAAAATGAAGAGAATATAGAAATAAGGAATGACATGAATCCATATAAGTACATTTCAAATAAAACGCAAAATTCATGGCTACACTTAATTAATAATTATGCGACAGTTTTCATCCCGCGTGTAATTTTCAAGTATAACAAACTGACAGATCTGGAGCACGACTTGGTAGAAGCAGTGAAGTTGCAAGAGGGATACATTAAAAAGAAGCAAAAAGTTTTGAATCTTTGGAGTCGTTTTAATTGTGGAAAGCTTAGGCATGTCAGTTGTGAAGAGATCATCAGAGATATATTTCAAGAAGACCCACTTGGGTATGATTCTCCAAGTGAAGAGGAGGAACAAACTGCACAGATGGGACAATCAGGGCAAATGGGGAACCCCGGGAAATCACGTGATCAGAGTGAATCAAAAAATAGAGACACAAATAATGGTTCATTGGGAGAGATGGCTCGACCCTACTCTCCGTGCAGCAGCTCAGATTGTGTTGTAGAGAATTATAGTAGCCCTATGGATGACGATTTTTTTTGGAAAATGTTAAAAAAGCTAAATAAGGACATAAATAAATATGAACACAAATATAGCTTCTTGAACCATCCCTATAGGTACGAAATAAATGATATAATTAACCAGTATGATAAAATGGATCAGAATATTTCCCATTTTGTGAAAGTAAATTCAGAATTGCATAAACCAATGGATATAAATAAGAAGGTATATAAAATTATATACAATAAAATTCAACTTGAGAAAATGGTAAATATTATAAAAAAGGATTGTGATCAAGTGTCCCTATCAATTGTAGTGAATTATAAAAACACTTATAGAGGTTTTACGTGTCTAATTTTAATAGGAACTAAGGATATTGATTATATTATTGATGTTCTTAACATGTATGAGGACATGCATATACTGAACGAGATAACAACAGATTCGAGGATACTGAAAATTCTGTACAAATCAGAAAATATCTTATCATTTTTACAAAAAGATTTTTCTGTTTATTTTGTTAACATTGTTGATATTTTTGTATGTTCAAATTATTTAAACATTAAAAATTCATTACCTTATTTAGTACACAACTATTTTCACGTTAGTGTCAATTCAGCGGGACAAGGCACAAATCTTTTAAAAAGACCATTATCTCCTGACACTGTTCATAATTTGAGAATGCACTTTCACTATTTGTACTACTTATTCGAGTATATCAAAACTGATTTGTATTTCAACTATATATTTAGCAAGTACGGAGGGATAGATGCTGAGGACACGACGGAACACATCAACCGTGCGAACCTGGATTTGCAGATTAATCAGGATGAGAAGGATGTGCAGAAGGAACAGCTTCATTTGAGTGAAACCGAGGAGAGGATTGTCCAAACTGCAAGCATAAAACAAGAGGAAAGTAAAGGAAAAAGAAATATTTACGTTAATTTTGAAAATATAAGATTCTCTGGCATATCAGAAGAGGAACAAAAATATGGGCAAGAAATCATCAGGACTGTATTTACAGACAGCAATAGAATATGCTTACTTCAGTACAAAATAAAAGAGGTGTGTGATGTGAAAAAAACGAAAGATCAAATTAAAACTATTATCAAAACTTCCTACTATAATTACACAAGTTGTGATAATTTAATAGAAAACATATTAACATGGAGAGAAAAATTGGCAAAAAAAAATGACGAATCTCCTGATAGTATAATTAATATTCATACAATTATTTCCATTATTTTGAACATGCCTACATCTATTTCAAGTTTAAAAAATAACATCATACCACTGTCTAATATAATATCAGAAAATTTAGAGGCTCTATTTGAAATTATAATCAAATCCAATATAAAAAAAAAAAAAAATCTACATTTTTATCAGAATTATATTCAAAATGAAAAATCACAACCTTATGACAAAAACGAAGAAGCTGAAATTAATTCTATGAAATTTCCTTTTCTTCACGAGGTAGAAAATTCCATAAGTACATACACTTCGAAAGACATTCTTATTGATCCTCCTAAAATGCATTTTCAGAGTATTTCTGAGGGTGCACAACAAGAGGAAATTCTACGGCCCCATAGGGATGACATGCATAGTAGCAGTAATGATGGATGTAACACTAATCCTAAGGAATGCAATGAAGCTGGTGAAAATCTTACCAGTAATGTGGATGAAGTATTTACCCTTGAGAGAACTTTTTTTAGCAATGATAAAAATGGGGAGAGTATCAAAAATGAATTTAGATCTCATGGAAGCAGAGATATAAAATATGAACATTACGCACAACTATCGTCTCTAATTAACTATGTGAAAAAGAGAAAGTGGGACGTGCGCAAAGTGTTTGAAGAGTCGAAGCAGGTAGAAGAAGTGAAAAAGGAGGATGTAGATGAAATAGAGAAAGAGAAGAACATTGATAAAAATACGAAAAGACAGCTACCTGAGAATCCTGCACATCGGGATGCTAATCAAAAAAAAATCAAACAAGTGAAACATAAGTCATATGTCCAGGAGTATAATATCAAAAACAGGAAGGGGATATACTCTAGTAACATTTTAACTGAGATGAACAAAAAGTGGAATAACTAGTAGATCCAGATATTCAAATCTGTATGGAGAAAAAGAACAGTGTGGATCGGGAACCCCCACACTGTGGACACACAAGCATATGGGGGAAGGAGAATAAAATATAATTCGATAAACAAGAATTGATTCCCTGCATTGAATGTTTTCTTTCCATCTATCTATCCATCTATCTATCCATCTATCTATCTTTGTTTGTTTTTTGTTTTTTTTTTTTCTTTACATGCCAGTTGGCATATTTGTGCATGCACAGACAAAGAATATTCTGCCGTGTCTCCATCCATTCCGCTATTATATGTTTGCTTTCATAGAATCTTATTATACTTCCACCCGTGTAATCTTACCGAGATCGTAACTTAACCACATAAGGACATTTCTCAATTCCACGTGTTTATCACATGGATTCCTCATGTGAGAAAATGTTGCATTTCAATAGGTGAAACGCACATATTTTGTTAGTATGCTAAGAAAACAAATTAAACTATTGCATGGGACATAATTTTCATATATCGCTACGGAAAGAACTTACATCATTTGTATGCTCGTAAAAGTATGAATATATGTTTAAAAAAACGTCTTGTTATTATTTTTTGCTAGGAGTAAGTTTAATTTTCCTTCTTTTTCTTATTCATATTTTTGTTATTATTTATTTTTTTCTTTTCTTTTATTTTTTTTACAAACCCTCCATCATAAACAAAAAAAAAAAAAAAAAAAAAATAGTGCTTTAAAAAAATCACTTTTTTTTTCATTTTATTTGAGCGTAACTTTTTTTTTTTTTCTTTTTTTGAGTTTTGTCACAATTTTTGAAGTTCAATATGCACAAACGGATGAAAATTAAAAAACAAGGAAATATCTGTTTTATTGTGTAATTTCCACTTATTTTTGAATGAAAAATACAGGTGTGTATTCAATTTGATGTGCAAGTCACTGTGTAACATAAAAGAAGGTGTGCAATTAGTACAATTGTTAAGACTTGTGAACGTGAAATTGTAAAAGTCAACAATTGAACAGGAGGGAAGGACATATGAAAAATTCCTTAAAACAAAATTGCCAATCCGTATTTACAGCTCCAAATTATCGTTTCCCATTCTCCATTGCACAAGTTTGTAGTTCTGCTTCACTTTGCGTCTTTTTACAAAAGAAATTCTGAATACATTCAATTTAAACACTAAAACCATTATGTGATTTACTCTGCGTTTGAACGCTGCTGATATGTCCTTATAATTCGGTAAAATTTCATGTCTGATTTTTTTTTTTATTTTTTCAGACTAACCCATCAGGAGTTTTATTTTGAGTGTTATATTATTTCACATTTTAAACGGTATAATAAAACAAGTATGTTAAGGATATTATCATGTTTTTATTTGGTGTGAAAAAGTGGATCAAAAACAGATTTTGACTTTTTCTGTTAATTAAGAAGCTATATATTCTTTCTCTTTTTTTTTATGAATAAGTCTAGGAAATATACAAATGCACACATATATTTATAAGATTTACATGTACAATTTTTTTTTTTAAAAAAAAAAAAAAAAAAAAAATGGCTAGCACACAAGCGAACAGTGGAATAGTGGGAGAACATGAAGGGGAAACGTTATCATTAAATACAAATAACAACTTGAAATACAACTTAAGCAATGATGAAAGCTATAAGAAATTAAAAGAAGACAAGAAGAGAATGAAAAAAGAACTGTTAATTAAAGATAGCGAAATAAATAGCCTAAAAAAAATTTTAGATGAAAGAGATAAGGATATGAAAATGAACTATGTTCCACTACATGAAGCTAGAAAAATTACATATAAAGCATTACGTAAAGGATCAGCAGCACAAAAATTTATATACTTAATAGAAAGTAATAGTATAAATTATAAATTAAAAAAAAGAGCCATCAACCAGCTGGTATTAAACGCATTCGGGGTTATGCATCATCAAAAAAATAAGTATCCTGAAATTTTAAAATACACAGACTCTCATTTAAAATTATTTAGACAAGAGCAATTAATCCTTTTAGCTGAAAATGAAAGATTAACATTACAGATGAAGGAATTAAAGAAACAACTTTTGGATAACAAAATTGATATTTTAAAAAAAAATGAAAGTAATTTAATATTGTCTATGAAGAAGGGTATAAAGGATAAAGGAGCAGGAAGATCAAATACTACAACCGCAGAAGATGACAATTACATGGAGTTAGACGCAGATGTTGTAGAAAAAAATTTTATAAATTTAATAAAGAATTTTAAAATAGCACAGCTAAAACTATTATTTTATGCATTTAGAAAATTAAGTAACAATTTATATTACAATGCCGACCCAGTAAATATTAGTGCAAGTATGATTTCTTCGCTTAAACGTGGTATAGATATCTTAAGCAACATTATAAGGTATAAAAAAGTTATATCTATTTGTTATGCATTTTATAAGTTGCTAACCTATAACGATAACAGTTTTGTGTATAATAACAAAAGATATTCTGAACAGAATCACATGCATCAATTTGTTAATCCAAGTTGTTACATAAAAAATAGTCAAAAAAATGGTCAAGGAATTTCCAACTATGCTTTTAAGCCCTATTACTATGATAATTTGCCTAGTGCTACATATGACATACGAAAAAAAAAATGTTCTTTACCAAGATTAAAAAAAAATTGTATAATGAAGGACATAACCATAAATGAGGATAACGCTTATCAAGTTTTGAAAGCAGACTACGAATCAAAATTTGAACCATTTATTTCAAGTGGCTATCGCATGAATGCAGTAAATAATAGCATAAATGAGTATATTCATGCCGGTAATACTAATGGTACTAACCACAAAATTTACAAAAATTCTTATTTCGATTTAGGGATAAATAAAAACGATAACGACGACTTCGAGAAGCGCACCTGTTACAGTGACTTAGACTTTGATTACCTTGCTGAATTCAGTAACTATGACAAGAAGAAGCTCATAGACATGTTTATATCAGAGACGTCGAAAAGGTGACACGCATAATGGAGGAAATTGGGAAATAGCAAAAATTGGGAAATAGCAAAAATTGGGAAATAGCAAAAATTGGGAAATAGCAAAAATTGGGAAATAGCAAAATTGGGAAATAGCAAAATTGGGAAATAGCAAAATTAGGAAATAGCAAAATTAGGAAATGTTAACCAGCTGAAATCACCCCTTCGATGCACATATGAAAGGACATGTGGCATGCATATATTGATGCCTCTGTACATCTATCCCCCTACCTCTCACGTTTAGTGTAATATTAGAAGTCCACAAAATTAACTAGTACCTCTGTGCTAATTAAATGCATATCGTGCGAATTTATACATATATATATATATATATATACACTCTGCTAATTTTTTGTTCAATCTTTTACCCCCTACCACAGAATACTGTTAAGTTTAAAAAAAAATAATATAAATGAATAACTTCGTCCATATGATACATGTGGCACTTATCTTTCTCTGCCTCCCACAAATCATCTCTTTTTTATTGCTTTCTTTATGCAAATACCACCATACTCTCACTATAGCTACAAGATGAAAACCGTTTTACTCTTTTAGCTCTCCGATCAAGTACGCTTTTGATATATTTTAAAAATGGGAGAAAAATGAACAGCGTTATAATATATAGATACTTAAGCACATAATTTAGTTCGACTTTCTACCCCATTTCATATTCCTTTCCGTAAGTCGGGAAGGTCATTGTTATTGCTACTATTATTGTATTATTATTGCTATATTATTGCTATATTATTGCTATTATTATTGCTATTATTATTGCTATTATTATTGTATTATTATTGTTACTATTATTATTTTTATTGTTATTTTTTTTTTTTTTCACCTTACATATTTATGCTTTACACACCACTGCTTTGCATATTTTTATTTTCTTGTCGAATGAATATGGCTCAAAAATGGCGTCCAAAGATCAACTAAAGGGCGCTTCATAATATCACATATGGTGTTATATATATAAGGCAGAATTTTCAGGCTAGTACAAAAGTTATTTCTTAAGTTCGCACATAACATACATATGAAATGTGTACATAAGTGTATGTTCATCTTAAGGGGGTGTTGATATCAATTTTCTACATTTATAGGTTTATTTACAATTTTTTTTATAAAATTAAAAAAGTCTATTTTTTCTTTCTTTTTTTTTTTTTTTTTTTTTTTTTTTTTTTGTAGTAATATATTGTTGTTGACTTGGGTAAATAATTAAAATACGCTTATTTTTTTTTTTTTTCGCTTCATCTTTTAGACTTCTCAAAAGAGTAAAATAAAATATAAAATGGTCATAAAAAGAAGTGGCCAATAATGTCAACATTGAGCACTTCAAAAAAAAAAAAAATAGTAGTAAAAAACTACTGTAATAATTGGAAGAGGATAAATAAATAAAATAATAAATAGGATAAAACGAAATAATGGACCCCACAAATAAGTAGGTATGTGTTGACTGAAAGTGCATATAATATAAAAATGCTAAATTTCAAAATAATAAAAAAAAAAAAAATTGTAAAAAATATTCATAAAAAAATGGGTATATCAAATACAGTATTATTTTTGTACATGTTCTAAATAAACAAGAAAATCTATTAAAATATTTACATGGTACAATGCGTTTCCTTGCATGCACCTGTGCACGTGTACGTAGGGTTTGGGGAATAAATGGGCGCGGTTGAGCACTACGTGAGTTGTGTATTATATGCTTTTGTACAAGATCATGTATGCATGACATATGGCCTTCATGTACACATTACATTCAAATCGAATACATATCACGTACGCAGACGAATGTATCATGGAAGGATAACCAAAAACAATCTTCTTCATCCTCACATGAATGTATTTTAAGAGCCCTTAAAAAAACTAGCATCCCCTTTTCTGATGAATTTAAAAATGCCCAAATGGGTAAACAGTGGGTAAGAAAAAAAAAAAATAAAAAAATATATAATATAAAAGTAATAGTAATAATAGTGATAATAATAGTGATAATAATAGTGATAATAAGGGTGATAATAATAATAGTGATAATAATAGTGATAATAATAATAATAATAGTAATAACAAATAATAAAAAAAATAAATATAAAAAATAGGAATAGTAAATGTGGTAGTAATAAGTGTGGTAATATAATATATCTTTTAATATATATAGCTATGCATATATTTATATGCACGTGGTAGGAAAAGCTTCAGTTTTAACCAACTCGTGGAAAGTGACGAAGTTGTAGCTACCTCCTCCTCAGTTTCGTCGCACGATTTGCGTGCATTGAGGAGAAGGGATTAAGGTATGTGCAATATAAAAAGAAAACAAAACAAAAAAAAAAAAAAAATAATAAAATAAATAAAAACATAAATATATGTTTACATGTGAGTGTTCTTCCGCTAGCGCTTGTACTACTAACGGTTCTGCAAAAACTGCCGTTCTTCAAGTACCCATTTTGTGTCATATGCCCGGTGTACTTTTGTCGCTGTAGAAAAAAAAGTTCACAGTTTGTCCAAATAAAAAAGCTGGTCCTTTAAATCCATATGACTCGGGAGCTTGCTATTCTTTATACACTCACTAAATAATTCCAGATACGGTTCTAATTCATTAATGTGTTTGGTAAACTTTGCACTTTTCAAACATAATCGCAAAGAATTTGTATATCTCTCCCTTTTTTCAATTCCTACTGGTATTTTTGGTATAACATTTTTTTTTAAATCCTGTAAAATTAAAGATAGGGCTTCCCTTGTAAGATCAATAAAATTTGCCTTATAATCCTCCTGGTTATTATTACAATAATCCGAATAACAATCATTTGAGAAAACAAAATTATAATCATTTTCATAATTTGTACTTTTATTATTTCTTTGCTTTGGTACATTTTCGCTATAGTCATATGTCGTTGGCTTTATAAAATAAAATTCCTCATTTGTTTGTTCAGGTGAATCTATCTGAAAATCTTTGTCTGTTATGATGCACGTATTGTTGCTGGAGCGTGTGTTATGATAATTTCGTGCATTGAACGGGTTACTGACGTTTGAGAAGTTATGATGGTTTTGCAGATGCGTGTTCTGATGATTGTGTTGATTATTGTTATGATGATTCTGCAAATGGGTGTTCTGATGATTGTGTTGATTACTGTTGTGATGATTTTGCAGATGAATGTTCTGATGACTATGTTGATGCTTGTTGTGGGCGCTTTTATCCAAGTGCACGTTTTGGAAGTTGTTATTATTATGACCAATTTTATTCATTTGTTCATTCTTCCATTTTTGAGAAATTTGCCCGTTTTTCACAATATTCACGGTATGTATGTTGCTGTTACGGATATTATGGGCAATATGCGTTGCATGATTGCTTGTATTAGTTTGATCATTATATCTATTGGTGTCATGGTAAGAAACATTAGTATTATCATTTCTTACAAGATAATTAAAGTTATCAATAATTGTTTTTTTCTTCTTTCTAATATCTGTTTGAAAATTGTCTAGTGTATCCATAATGGGTTCACATTGTCGTTTTCCATTTTGTACATACATGTGTTGATTTTTTTCTTCATAAAATGTTTTCACTTCGGCTCCATTTAAGTTTAGATTGCTACTCCTATCATTTGTTGCATGATAACTACGACAGTTCCGAGTCAAAGCACTGTAATTTGTATTCTCAAGGTGATGATGATGTCCATTTATTTGATGTTCCTTAAAGATGTTATTATTTCCTCCTCCCTTTGTGTTAGTTCCTTTACCGTGTATTCCTTTTGTTAAACTTATTTCTCCTACTTCCTTAAGATGGTTATTTGCATTCTTTGGACTAACTGCATTATTACCCTTCAGGGAAATATTTCTTTTATTAGTAGTATTTCCTTTAAGGTTATTATTTCCTCTTAAAGCTGTATTTGATTTGGTATGATAATTTCCCTTTGAACTGTGTCCTCTATTGTTGCTAGGACTTACACTTCCATTATTACTCGTTTTTGATATAGATGCATCATCATCATTATTATAATTTTTTTCATCCTTTTTATTTAATTCTTCGATTGATTTATAATTTCCTCTTCTTGTATTGTAACGTCTCTTTTGGTCTGGTCCTTCATCTGTTCCATTGGTATTTATATTTATATTTACATTTTCGTTATTCATAGTGTTTAGATTCTTTACATCTAACGATTCTTGCATTTCTATCTTTGTATCGTGTGTTCTACTAGCGTCATTATAACTATGCATTCTAGTTCTACCAACAGAATTATTCTTTGGCTCATTTTTAATTTTCATGTAATCATCATTGCTTTGTGTATTAGTTGACTCACTGCTGTTATTGTTTCTGCAAGTGTTATCATCAACTTGAGTAGTAGTCGTCACACTATTAATAGAGTTAGCATTAATCATAGTAGAATTTTTACATTCAACTGCTAGCATCTTGGCTCTTTTAAAACCATGCTTTTTTACTGAAAACACGCGAAGGTGTCTTCCACTTCCTTTAACACAAGCTAGCCAACATTTCGTTCTAGCATTGTACCAAACTCCTTTGTTTTTTGTATTATCATCATTTGTATCACCCACTTCGGATTCATTTGTATCCATTCCTTTTTCGTATGTTCCATTTTTTTCACAGTTTTCTGTGAGATTCTCTGAAAAATGTGAAAATAAGAAAATGAAAAAAAGTAAATAATGATATGTGTTGCAAGGAGAAAAAAAAAAAAAAAAAAAATGTATATTGTGCATAGATTGGCTATATATGTAATGTTCTGTAAATTCAGGGAACTGAAATATTCGAGATGGAGCACAAACTGCGAATTTGGATATCAATGAAGTATTAAGCAAAATGCATCATCAAAGTTAATCAACCGTAAGAACAAGTCTTGTATGAAAAAAAAAAAAAAAAAAAAAAAAAAAAAAATTCACCAATGGAACTTAACATCACTTATGTAACATGATCACTCGGAATAACTTATTCCTCATATTTTATTCGTAATGCAAGGAAAGCAGTATTACCTTTCTGGTTTCTAAATGTGTTTGTATTATCTTCGTAATTAATCATTCTTTCTACGGGTTGTTAATTTTTTTTTTTTTTTTTTTTTATATATTTACTCATATGTGGTTGTAAACGCACAGAAATTTGCACATGTAGGTATATGAGTAGAAGAGCTTGTTATGCATACAATTATGTGTGCCCGTTCGTGCGTGTGATAAATCGGATTCGATTTAAATGATAAACAAGTAATAGGGGCGAGAAGGAAAAATATTGTCAAAATATGGTGTAAAATGTGGCGTAATATATGGTGTAAAATGAGGCGTAATATATGGTGTAAAATGTGGCGTAATATATGGTGTAAAATGTGGCGTAATATATGGTGTAAAATATGGTGTAAAATGTGATGTAAAATATGGTGTAAAATGTACGGAAAAATGTTGGAAAAAAAATATAATAGCACAAGTTTTAACTTTGGTATAATAATTCTACAGAATGTGAAAAAATAAAAATATGTGTATACTGATATTTCTTACTAATAGGGTAAACATCTAAACATATAGATTCACATAAAAATGTTGAAACACATGTATATGATTATATATATATTGCACATGTATGCTGTATTACATACGTGCTGGTACCCATTCAAGAATGCGTGCAGGGATACATACATTCATAGATACATAATGTGTTTCCCTAAAATTTTTTCAACGGTGATAACATCAGAAAATAACAGCATCCTTCTCTCCTTATGTTCTTAGCTACTAACACTACTGTTTTTGGTGCATGTAGAGTATTCATAAAAATATTTCGCTTCGTTGTGAGAAAAATAAGAAAAACAACACAATAAAACAGTCATCAATATGAGGTAAAATAAATATAGATACGCACAAGTTATACACTTGTTATTGCACATATGATTGTATATGTGTGGTAAGATGTGTACATATAGCCATGTGTACAAAATAATGTCTATGCCTTTATATGCACAATACACAAATCAATAATTCGTAGAATGAACATGTGTATATATATATGAATATATAAATATATATACATATATGAACATACATAAGCATATATAAACATGTGTATAAGCATATAAGTGCTTATATTTGTACAAACATATAAGCTGATCCAGTCTTAATGCAAAAAAAAAAAAATAAATAAATATATAAAAAAAAAATTATATATATAAATATAACTAAAAATAAGAAAATGAAAAAAAAAAAAAAAAAAAACAGGTTAAAAAAATATGGAAAATAATTAATTTAAAAAAGGTTCATTAATAGGTGTAAATAAATAAATGTATGTTACGTGTATATTTATTTAAGTACATATAAAGCAAATATAAAAATGTAACAAAATATATACATATATATATATATATATATACATTTATATATGTATAAAAATAAAATAAAAACTAAAAAATAAATTAACACTCACTAATGTTAATGACAAAAAATAATTCAATTCAAATAAAACTACAGCCGCTGCTTTTAATTTTATTCATTTATTAATTTTTTTTTAATTTTTCAAAAAGCAAGCAGTCATGGCTTTGGTTGTGAATAAAAATATTATGTATACATGAAGTGTAATATAATAATTATACAAGTTTATTTATGTGCAAACAAGTAGGTTAGCCTATAAATGCAAAAGGAAAAAGATGAGAAAGGGTTGTAATAGGAAAAGTGAAAACAAAGAAAAGATGAAGTTGTGCTGGGGTGGTCATAAAGTCATAAAATGGTAGTAAGATGGAAATTAGTAATAAAATTAGTATTAAACTAGTAATAAATTAGTGATAAATTTAGTAATAAACTAGTAGTAAAACAGGAAAAAAAAATAAAAATAATAATAGTGATTATTTTAACTGAACAATTATAAATTTGTTCAAAAAAATAAGGAAAAGTAGAATATATAAGGAAAGAAAAAAAAAAAAAAAAAAAAAAAAAAAAAAAAAAAAAAAAAAAAAAAAAAAAAAAAAAAAAAAAAAAAAAAAAAAAAAAAAAAAAAAAAAAAAAAAAAAAAAACAGAAAAGAAAAGAAAAAAAAAAGAAAGTGTGAAAAGGAAAAAAAAAAAAAAAAAAAGAAAAAAAAGAATAAGTAATGTGATGAACTTGTCACAAAAAATAGGGGGCATTAAAATAAGTAAAAAAAAAAAAATATATATATATATATATATATATATATTATATATACATATACATGTACGTATATATACAATTACATGCACGTGTACGTGTATACGTACATATTATAAAGAAAAGATGAAGATGTGCTGGGGTGGTCATAAAGTCATAAAATGGTAGAAAGATGGAAATAAGTAATAAAATTAGAATTAAACTAGTAATAAATTAGTGATAAATTTAGTAATAAACTAGTAGTAAAACAGGAAAAAAAAAAAAAAAAAAAAAAAGTGATTATTTTAACTGAAAAATTAAAAATTTGTTAAAAAAAAAAAGGAAAAGAAAAAAAAATAAGGAAAAAAAAAAAAAAAAAAAAAAAAAAAAAACACAGAAATGAAAATGAAAATAAAAAGAAAGTGTGAAAAGGAAAAAAAAAAAAAAAAAAAGAAAAAAAAGAATAAGTAATGTGATGAACTTGTCACAAAAAATAGGGGGCATTAAAATAAGTAAAAAAAAAAAAATATATATATATATATATATATATATATTATATATACATATACATGTACGTATATATACAATTACATGCACGTGTACGTGTATACGTACATATTATATATTTATGTATACACAAACGCAGTAAAAAAAAAAAAAAAAAGGTAATTACTTAAAAGGATACAAGTAGATTGCTTGTTGTGGTGTGAACCTTTGTGTAATTACTATATTCACTTGGCCACTCTGGTGTATATGGATAGGTATGTGGCAATGAAAATTAATCAATGATTCGATTGTCATTTAAAGCGCGTTAGAATGGAATAGAGAAAGGCGAGATTTCTGTAAGCACAACACTAAACTCGTGCGTTATGCAGGTGTTCTTATAATATATATATACATATATATATGTGTTTAAATACATTTAGGAAAAATATAAAAAGAATAAATAAATAAAAATAAAAAGTGGCATTAATAAGAAAAAAAAAAAAAAAAAAAAAAGTGTGCAAAAAATTTCATATTCTTACTAATTTTTTGCACAGTGGAGATTATACCTATTTCGTTCTATAATAATATGTACATGAGAAATATGCACTTATAGGAGATAATATATTATAAAAAAGTGTACGTGTTGCGTATGAGTGTTTTTATGTATGTTTACATTTACGTAACTTGTACATGTGCAATCTCACAAACACTGTTTGTAACAATATTTCCTAATAATTCTCTAAAATTCACATTCAAGTTCTTAATAGAACAAAATTAGTAAAACATCAATAAGCAGCAAAGAAAAATATGGAATTTCATGAAAGTCTATGTAAAATGGTGCCACAGTGCAAATTTTCACCACGTGTTAAAGAATTGAATAAGCATATAAAAGTAAATAAATTAATTTTATAACACTATTAAAGAAAAAAAAAAAAAAAAAAAATGCAACAAAAAATAGGCGACATAAAATAGGTGACATAAAATAAGCAACATAAAATAAGCAACACAAAATGAGCAACATAAAATGAGCGTCATAAAAACAATCATCATAAAAATATTCAACATAAAATATACTTACCACTCAGTACTGACACTCAATAACACGTGAAGTGGTAAACAAAGTTTAGCAATAATGCAAAAATGGTAAAAAAGCGAAAAAAAAAAAATAAGGAAAATGGGTAATGATTTAATGAAAAGGTGATAAAATAAATAAAAAAATAATAATAATAATATAGCTTTAAAAAGGTGGGAAAATCCTTTTGTGAAAAAGCAAACGCTGCTTATAATAATCTGTCGGCCAGTTGGAGGGACTAAAAGTAAATGTGACCATAAGCAGATATGCTGCAGATATATGTATATATAAATGTACATATTTATGTATTATACATATATACATATATATATATATACATATGTATAAGTGTATACTCGTAAAAAAGGTACTCAGAAATAATGTCGCTTTAACAGACATGTACCACGTATACGCAAAGATTCACGATCGTGCACAAGAAACAAAATTTCTTATTCGGTTTCGTGCAAAGATGAAATATTTTAATGCAATTATTTAACCATGCAGAGGTATATATATATATATATATCCATTAATCCACCGTATATGAATGGACATAGTAATGATGGAAATGCGCACAAGTACAGCCTCCGTGTGTTTATCTGTATTCGTTCTTGTTTACGTTGTTGTGTTCCTACAGTATACATTTATACAGTTAAATATGCAAACGCCACGATAAATGCATATACAAAGGTATAATAAGCATAAAGGTACATACTTGCAACATATGCATAGATTCAAAGTTCCATAGATAATGCATACGAGCGTAGATTCACACATTGATATATACGCGCTCACATGTCACATGGAACCTGCATACATTCGTCTGTCATAAACAAATATTTTTGTAGGTATGTATAACTTGATATAAAAAAGTATAGAAAAAATTGTAAACATATAATAGTAATGTTGTGAAAGTTTCAGCAAATCCTTACACCTTAAAAGGGTAGGGACTAACTGAAAATAGTAAAATGCTATGAATACAAGAATTCATTTGTCATTATTTTTTCCACCATCATTATAATTATTATTATTGTTCTTATTACTATTGTTATTGGTATTATTATTGGTATTATTATTGGTATTGTTATTAGTATTATTATTGGTATTATTATTAGTATTATTATTGGTATTGTTATTTGTATTGTTATTTGTATTATTATTCGTATTATTATTGTTATTGTTATTGGTACTGTTATTCGTATTGTTATTGTTCTTATTTTTGTTATTCTTATTACTATTCTTATTGCTATTCTTATTGTTATTTCTATTATTGTTTTTATTATTATTTCTATTATTTTTTTCTATTCTTTTTTTTTTTTTATTTTATTTTGCTTTATTTTACTTTTTTTTTTTATTTTACTTTTAATTTTTTTATTTTTTTTTCAATTAAGTATTTGCAAGTCATGTAAAGTGTGCTGCGGCATTCGAATCTAGCAAGTGGATATGTATGCTATTTTCTTATGAATGTATGAAATATGTATGTGCTCTTCAGTTGTTTTACTCACATTTAATGTACACTTGCTACATTGCATGAATTCTCGTGTATTACTTTGTTTTTTTTTCTTCCTCTCACATTTAATGTAAAACATCAACATATAGTATAACGAATCAAAGGAGATGCACACATAGAACCACAAGGAAAAGTGAAACGCATAAACCTAATAATTAAAAACCAGTGGAAGACTATGCATAATAAAATATTATTTTATTATCTTATTTTTTATTTTTTCTATTACTTTATTATATTTTTTTTTATTATTTTATTTTTTATTATTTTTATTTTTATTATTTTATTTTATTTATTTTTTTTTTTTTTTCCTGCTTTACTCCATTATATGAGGGGCAACAAGAAACGCTGGTATTTTACTTATATGTGGATGCTCACGAATATGTATATATAGTACACAAATATAAATATGTAAATTTGTATATTTGTTCGTTAATGCTCCAAATAAGCCTGATTGATATGTATACATGTACACATATAAAGGAGGCGAGTGGTTAATGCACAAATAATTTTACGAAAGATTTTGGCATGTAAATTTATTACTTTATATTATTTTTTTTATTTTTTTATATTTTTCTTTGTTTTGCTTTGTTTTTAATGTTTTGCTTTTTCCTTCTATTTTTTCCTTACTGCAAATTAGATGGGTGATAAGGTTGTCACTAATATACAGATAAGTTAATTTGTGTATAAAAGCATCTCTATATTTAATCTAGTTAAAAATGCGCAAGGGGGAAAAAAAAAAAAAAAAATAAAACAAAAAATAAATGAAACAGAGAAAAAATGAAAAAATGAAAAAATGAAAAATGAAAAATGAAAAAGTGGAAAAAAATGAACAAGTGGAAAAATATAAAAATGATAAATTGATTAATACGCACTTTTTACTACAGCAGGGTATGTAGTCATGAACGAATGGGTGTGTATGTTTGTCCTTTTGTATTCATCTGCGAATGTATTGTTAATGTATATATTCATGGATAGTTACAGTTGTATATTTGCATTTATGCATACATATATGTGGATGTGTGTAGAAGAGGTATATAAAGTATGACTAGGATGTCCCACACTCTATATATCCACTTTTGCTTCCTAACTTTTTATGAGATAAAACAAAGACATGCATAGTAATAATTGTTCTACGCACGCAAATGCTGGCAAGTCGAGGTGGAAGTAAAGGAATGGGGAAAAAAAAAATAAAATAATTATATAAATATATAAAAAAATAAATATATATAAAAATAAATATATATATAAATAAATATATAAATAACTGTAACTTTGCGTTGGAGGGGAAAAAATGGCACTGGGGGTTCACTAGAATGAAGTGTAAACGCTGTTACACCTGTATACGTAAGTATTCTTACATATACATACACACATACATCCACAGGGTGATTTATTCAAGTCCCAGGAAATAAGGTGTGTAATTCCAAGCAAGTTTACTGGAAATAGAAAAAAAAGTTATTGCTATTATGTAAATAAAAATGTAGTTAAAAAAAATATATATAAATCGCGTCAAAGTAATGTAAGATGGAAAATGCCAATTACACTTGTGACCTTTTGCAATATCACGATGAAAAAAATGCATAGTAAAAGTGAAATAAACACGAAATCCAAAAAAAAAAATAATAAAAAGATAAAAACGAAATAAAAGCAACGTAAAAACGAAATAAAATCAAAGATAAAAATGAAGGTAAAAAGAACATAACGATAATATTCTCTTTAACGCAGAATAATGTTCTCGTACTGTAAACATCTTAGCACTCATATGTATAATTACTTTTGTGAAATATTATTTTTGTTGTTGAAACTATAGGTTTGTCTACTAGTATGTGGTAAATGGAAGGGGTATAAAATGAAAAATATGAGCAATTCAATTGGTCATTTTGCTAATTCGTAATATTACTATTATAACTTGCGTTAATATTTTGTTTTTGCAATTTTGCGCTTTGCTAATTCGTTATTCGATTACACCTGATTGATTTTCATTATTTATATAAATTTAATTATACTTTGTTTTGTTATTATTTTGCTATTTTTTTTCTTTTTTTTTTTTTTTTACCATGGTTCTGCTATATCTCTTTTCTAATATTCTGCTGTTTCTTTGCTATTATTATTATTATTATTTTTATTATTTTTTTTTTTTTACTTCGCTATTTTATTCTCTTCTTTTTTTTAACCTTTGTGTTTTATTTTTCGTTATGATTATACTTTTGTTCACGAGTGAAAAATATTAACACATAATAGAAACAAAATAGATGTATTTTCCGGCATAAAGATAAATAAACAACTGTAATGTTAAAAAAAAAATAAAATAAAAGCATGAGGAAATTATGAATTACTAATTAATGTTATTTTCCCATATATATGCATACATAAAATGTTAGAAACTTGTTAAAAAAAAAAAAAAAAAAAAATAGTTGTACATGAGTATATATACGCACTTAAGATGAAAAAATAATAAATGTGAAATCCAATGAATCATTTGTTTTTGATTGTCTTAGGGGGATAATAAATTCCACAAAATAATTTCAGATTTTGATAAGTATGCACATATAAAATGTACACAAATATGATTATAAAACCCTGAATTCGTTTCTTAACTTTTCGTTGTTTTGTGGGAAAAAAGTTGGATTACTTTCTTGTCAATTTTGATAATTTTTCATTTAATTTTTTCCTTAATTTTATTTAATATCTTTAATTATTTAATATATACATATATATATGAAAAAGAAAAGAAGAAAAAAAAAAGATATTATATACCCTTAAGTAATTCTTTACAACATGGGTGCTAATTTGTTTAACACAATGCATTATACACACGAGAACGAACGAGTGAGCAATTTGTGCGTAAAGTAAAAGAAATAAAATAAAAAACAAATATATGCAAATTAGAAAAATTCAAAAATACCACGCAAATAAAAGGAATTATGCCTATGTGTACATATATATTATAAGAACATATGCAAACATACACATATTGTACATATATACAGAAACATGCATATGTTTAACATATATACATAATACACATATATACACTTAGACGTACTTACACTTATGTATACACATGTACTCATTTGTAATTACGAGCACAAAGAATTAATGAACGAATGACTCTGTAAAATAGTAGATCGAAACAGTTACAGCTACAAGCAAATATATTTTGCTATTGTTTAAATAGTCGGGTTGTGCACATTAACACAAAATAAAAAAAAAAAAAAAAAAAAAAAAAAAAAAAAAAAAAAAAAAACATCACAAAATAGGAATTTTAATATGTCTTAGGATCGCTGTTATATTGAACAAATAGTCTTCAATATAAAATGTATATGTACATATATACTTACATAGGCATACATGTGCATAGGCAATTTATACATGTTTTAATTTGTGCTTACACATATATTTTTATTAGCATTTGTATATATATAAAAAAATAATTATTATATATACATATTCTCCAGGTAATTTTTCTTTTTGCACGAAAAATAGTCATAACAATATTTTTACGCATGTACTTAAATAAGAACAAATAAAATGTGTTTACAGAATGTACAACTATTTTGAGTTTTTAATGGGAAAATTTTTTTCTCTATTTTTCATTGCAATTTTGCTGGAGTTATTTTCAAGGTCAATTTTGTTTTCGCTATTTTTTTCTGTAACCTTTTATAATATATTTTTATTATAACTCTTATCAATTAATTTTTATGTTCGCCATGAATCTTTTTTTTTTTTTTTAATCTGTGCACCTTATATTTATATGTCGGATTAAATAAATATGAACAAATACACACAACTACAACCCTATACACCCGCATGTCTATACCATTATTAAATCTACATTTATCGACGTTCTTTAAGTCTGAAAAGGCGTATAATCTGCATACCTATATAAATATATGTGTAACATGCGTACACATTTATTTATTCGGGTTTACCCCTTTGCAATAGAGTCTTAGTTGAGGGATTATTTTCTCATGCTTATCGTACATTTCGCGCTTTATTTTGATTTTATTCTTCTCTTTAGACTATGCCAGCCGCTCGCCAACATGTGTCATTTTATTTCTTTTGCTTTTTTTCTGAAAAAAAAAAATAATTCACTCAGAACTTGTACGGTTAATATTGCTGTTCGTGTTCATATATACGAGCACATGTGCATACATTTTCATAGCATTTCAAAAAAGAAAGTCTTTGTTTTTGTGCTCATCCATGTGTGGTATATTCTTTTAATTTTTTCAAAGTCCACAAAAATAGGAAAAAAAATTACTTCTCAAATTATGCTTTTACAACTTCCGCAACTTAAATTTATGCGCATATGTTCCTTCATGCAAAGTTTATTTTTTTTTCCACCAAAAATGTTTTTTAGGATTAATTCACTTAAACTGATGCCAATTATTTCATGTATCTCCCTTGCGACAGTCAAATGAAGCAAAAAAAAAAAAAAATAAAATAAAATAAATACATTTATATATATATATTTGGCATGTAAATATGTTTAGATAGAACAAATATTTTTTGGCCAATAATTTTCATCCTTACAATTTACCGTTAAAATGTGTATGTGAAAAACTTTATCTATATATGCCTGTTATCGCCAGTATGCAGAATAAATAAAAGAAAAAAAAGAAAAACAAAGCTCAAAACAAGCAAAGAAAATATGCCGCAAATACATAGGTGGAAAGAGATAATGAAAATATGGGGCGCGGGTGAAAGAAAAATCCATAGAGGACACAAACAGAATAATTCCTTTCTTAAAAAATATTGGATTTAACTATAAGAATGTATGAACTTTTGTGTTCTACAGTTAATAAGTAAAAAAATATATATACGTATGTTGATATTATTGACTTTCTTTGTTATTTCCACTTGACGCAAATGTTATCATATATGTAATAACCATTTGTATTTCCTTTTTTTTTATTCATTTTTTTATTTTGTCAAAAGCTGCATAAGTTTAAAAAAAAAAATTTTTATTAGTAAAACACGAAACATTGTAGCGTCAGATTAACGAGAATGCTATTTCTGATCTAAGAATAAACCTCTTCACACAGCAAATGCATATTTGAAGCATGTCTTAACGAGAAGTGTTATTTCAAAGTAATAAAATATGGATAAACAAAATTTACAAGCTGCCGTTACCTGTAAAGAGTGACTCGTAAACAAGTAAATGGCAATAAAATGAAATATACAGCAGTATATACCCATTCGAATGTATATATATATATATATATATATATATATATATACATATACATACATATTTATGCAAGAGCACGACGCCAAGAAAATCAAATGCGCAAAAAAAATATGGAAAAAGGAAACATGTTAGACCCTAAACATTTAATTTATAAATGTATGAATTTATCCATCACACATTAAACACATTGGATATTCAATGTAAAATATTTTTCGCTTAAGATAGGACGTAAAAATTAGAACACTTCAGTTGTGAGGTGTAAAATGTTTATTTTGGTGAAATGCATAATTAAAATCCATGCGTTTTGCAAAAGTGAGAAATCATGGAAAACATTGCAATTTTTGTCATAATTGTAACTAAAAAAATTGCAATATTTTAGCAAAATATGCAAAGTAATAGAAAGAAAAAAAAAAAAAAAAAAACTTCTCCTATCCTCAATGTCTCACTACAGGAATATATATGTGGAAATTTTTAATTACATGTATACATATATGTATAATTTTGTTCTATTTTTCTGGATCACATTTTTATTTTACTAGTTTGAGTCTTCTATTATCTTATGCGTTATCCTAACTATTTGTAATTTGTTACCAAAAAAAAAAAAAAAATAAAAAAATAAAATAGTATGAACAGTTAGGGATAAATTTTTTTTTTTTTTTTTTTTTTTATTTTTAAATAGCTCCAAATGTCACATATCCAAATAAATACATGAACATGCAGGTAAATTTATCAAATATGCAAACTTTCTCATGGCTAGTTTAAAAAATGTGTATTACTACTATACCAGGTGAACAAAATGTGGTTTTATGTTTACTTGTATATATGATTATTTTTGAAGGTTTTTTTTTTATTTTATTTTTTTATTTTTATGTTTGAATCATGGAGAAAAGGGAAGATGAATCTGACTCAATTGTAGTGAAGTGTTCCTGGCTAAATTATATTAGAATAAAAATAATAAAGCAAAAACGAATGATAAAATATATTGAACAAAGTATCTCAAAGAACTATGTCTTGTATTAACAAATTTTAATATTGATACCAACTTTTCTTTTTTTTTCTTAGTTTCCTTTTTTGTTCTTTTTTGGCATTACGAAATGTTTCTGGTATTATTCTGTTTGTAATCTGTTTTAGCATAGTATTTATTGGTGTGTATATGAGTGCGTGTTTGTCGATTTCCAGTGTAGGCATATTTCTCTTGAAAGCTCCCTTGCTTGTTTGTCAACCTTTGATTTATTGTGTTCCTTCAATATCCCCCCCCCCCCCCTAACCAAATCACCATAAATAAAATTTCTTTTAAATGGAGGAAGGTAGCTACTTGAAAAGGTTGGCAAGCAGGAAAACTCGAAGAAATTTCAGCATACATCCTGAAAATGCAATTTTTTACGATTATTTTAATAATTTAAAAAGAAAGGCAATGGCTCAAGGTAATACGAATTTGGTTATTTCTTTTAAAAAAATTATGAGTTCTATTTTGATGTACCCCTTACCAATTAAAAATAGCCTTGATGCTTATAAATTAAAAGGGGTTGGCAAACAATTTTCATTTTATTTTGAAAAGGCCTTGAAACAATATGCGGGAGATGGGGAAAAGAAGAATAATAATATCCATGATGATCATGCATCATCGAATGGAAGCACTTCCAACATTTACAACCATATAAATAAAGTTATCACAAGTGTTAACAGATTTTTAAAAGAACTGGATAATGAGGTATATAACGTTAAATTAATTGGCGAAGAGTCTGATGATAGCATTTTAAGAAACATTAAGGAGATCAAAAATGATTACTTGAACAGTAATCATAAAAAGAGGGGAGGTAACATGGATGTGCAGAAAAATGAAAAGGAAAAAAAAAAAAATAAAATAAACAAAGGGAAAAAAGCTATTCCCAGAAACAGCGATGGTAGCGATGGCGACAGGGGTACTCATCATAATCTCCAAACTGATAACCCCAAACTTGAGGGAAACCACAAGTTCAATGAAGACAATAAAATTTATAACTTATTATATTGTACTTCAAATTCTCACGCCTATATGAATAGAGCTAAATTAAATGACTACACAGTGATTTCAGGAAAACCCATTAACGGAGAGAATTCTATTGGTGTAGATGAGAAGAAATTATCCAAAAAATTGGATCATTTTTCTTCTCCTTCTTCTTTTTCTTCTACTTCTTCTTCTTCTCCCAATGAACAAGAGAAGAGAAAGAGATTCACTGGAAAAAATAAGGAAATTAAAAAAATCAAAGAAATAGAATTAAACCCTTTCGAAAAAAACATCATGAGATTTCTTGAGAGATATGGAGATTTATATAACGATTGTGCAGTAAGCATGGAAGAAATAACAATTGGATTTTTAAAATATTATCAGAATACTGAAAAAGTAAATTTCAGGAAATTGAGTAGATTAATAAAATTGCAGTTCATAGAGAAGGTAGAAATTTATGAAAGTAAGGCAGTTGTTTCTGGTCGTATGGTTTTGGTCCCTAAAACTTGCACTTTGGACGAATCCAACAACACAATCACCAATTTTTCTTCTACATCTAATGTCTTTTCTCCTCTCAGTGTTTCTAATTCGAAAAAGAGTAAACTGAAAATCATTAACAAGGTTAAGTTGACAACAAAGGGAAGGGAATTCATGCACAAAGAGAAGAAGGATAGAGAGGAAAAGGACAGAGTTGTATATGAACAGAGTGGGTGCGCATGTATACATACGCATGCACACATAGGGAATGAAAAATCTAATGAACTTGCAACTGATGTGTTTGAAGAAGAATTCAAATCTATGGACACAGAAGGGGAAGAAATTAAAATGAACGAATCAAATAAAAAAATAAAATCTGAGGATAGTTTTAAAAGCGTAGAATATTTATCAGAAAAAATGAACGAATACGAAGAACAACTAAGGCGAGAAGTTACTTGTAGTGATACTGAAAATAATTACAAATTTGAAAATGACATAATAATTCATGAAAAAAAATTTGATGATTATTTTTTTCTTAAACAAGGTCCAAATGAGGACAAGGCAAATTCATTGTTTTTGCAGGATAAACAAATCGAAAAAGAGGAAAAGAATACCAAAAATGAGTACTCACAAATGGAGAGTCCTTGCAGTTCTGAGAATGCAAATTCAAACGATTCTGTAGATAAAAATTGTAATATACCATTTGAATCAGCTAAAAAGGATCAGCTGGATGATGACCATACCTATAGAGAGAATGATTATAATATTCAATGGGGAGCAAGACAAAACTCAGAACATGTTATTAACGAATGGAGCAATGCACATAATTCTTACAGTGCGACAACAAAACCATGGAGAGAAGAAAAAAATGATCTTATCAATTTTGAATTAAAATTGGAAAGAAAAAAAGAAGAAATTAGAAAAAACTTAAAAATCAGTTTGAGGGAAAAAGTACAAAAACAAAAAAATAAAACAATGAGTTTATTCGGCTACGAGGATCAATCAACAAGTAACAATTTTAATGAGTCACAGAAATCGCAACCACTAAACAGTTCCTTATATGAAAAGAGGAATATACATGAAAATAAACAGGAAATTGTATGTACACAAGGCAGTATAAACTTATTAAATATTGGCTCCCTGAATGGAAATGATCTAAAGAATATGAAAATAAAATTGTTCGACATATCAGAAGGAGGAAAAATAGATAAATGTAAGGTAGATTCTGCACTTGAAGGAGTAGCAGATGTAGAGGAACCATTTTATATTAAGCAAATAAATGAAGTTCGAACCTGCAGTCATGATCACACAATAAGTGAAGATATATGTGTAAGTGTGTGTGAAAATGTTTTTGAAGATTCTTTTTTTACCATCGGATGTGATCAAAAGGAAGAGAAAGAGCGACAGAACTGCAACGAAGAAGATAATGATAAATGTGGAGAAAATGAATGGCCTAAACATGATAATATCGAAACGAATATTTGCCAAACGAAAAAGATTATACAGTGCAAACAGTTTGATACAATAGAAGAACGAAATTTGTTTATGAACGAGGCAGCATACAATGATGATGTAATAGATTTATCATCAGAAAAACATTTATGTGAAAATAGGCAAGATGGTTCAGATGCATATGAGTATGGAAATCTTTTTAAAAAGAAGGAAAAAGGGAGAACAAATACTTCATGTGATAAAATGGAACATGACTCGTACCCGGGTAGTGTAGTGATGGAACTAGGGAATGAAACAAAAGGGAGGGGTAAAAAAAGAAAAAAGCATTTAGATGAAGAAGTGAAGGAATACCATGTTAGAGAGAAAAGAACGAAGAAAAAAGAAAGAAAAAAAATGAAAAACAATAAATTATTTCCCAACATATATCCCAACATACACGCCAGTGTTGAACCCTCAATTGACACTCATCCAAACAGGACAAACAATGTGACGTATGGATCTTATGAAATCGTTATGGTAATTGACAACAGAGATATATCTGGATTTGGTAAGGAACTAAATGAAAAAATGAAAAAGATATTCGCGCGAAACAATATAAAATACATAACTAGGAATTTACCGTTAGGTGATATCATCTGGTTGTGCAGGAGAAAAGTTTATAATGGAAATGTGTCCAAAAAAAAGAGTAAAAGTAAAAGAAACAAATCGATGCTCGTTGAGCATAACGAATTGAGTGGTGAAGGTACATTAATGAATGACATGAGTAATAGCAATACTTACTATTGTAGTAGAAGTTACGACAAGAATGGAGATAGCAAAAATGGAGATAACAAAAATGAAGACGAAGAAAATGGGGAATATGAAGAACATGTATTGAAATGGATAGTAGAACGGAAAACGTTAAATGATTTAAGTGCTAGTATAATTGATGGAAGGTATGAGGAACAAAAATATCGTCTAATGAGATCGAAGGGAATGTCTCATATAATATATTTAATAGAAAATAGTAATAATTCTTTTAAGAACTATACAAATACGACTAGAATTTCATATGAAACATTATCAAATGCACAACATAGTATTCAATTGGTTAGTGGTTTTTCCATATTGACTAGCCAAAACACGAAACATACTTTTTTTTTATTAGCAGAAATGCATGCAGAGATTGTTAAAAATATTCATCGATTTTGTAACGTCAAAGAAAATGAGTATATAATGAATACTGATAATATAACGATATACTTAAAAGATAATTCATCCGGATGGGAACAGTGGAACAATGAATCCAAGAAATCTAAAAATAACTTAGTCAAAGAAGTGTTTGGAAAGCAACTTCGATTGATTAACATGTGCGGGCCAGATGCCACAGAACTTATCTTGTCCCTCTGGCCTACTCCTATCAAATTGAATATGGCACTAAGTAGATACACGCACGATGGTATTCTGGCCGAGAAAATTAGGCAAATTTACTTGAAGGATCGAGACCTCTTGAGAAAAAGGCGCGTCAAATGTCCCGTCGACACGAACGTAAGGCTCCAAATTTTGCTCTCATGTGCGATGGACCACGGCGCGCACGTGTGCATAAATGAGTACATTTACGTATATATACATTTACGTATATATACATTTACGTATATATACATTTACGTATATATACATTTACGTATATATACATTTACGTATATATACATATATGTATATATATACACATGTATGCATATAATTCCTGCATGTCTAATGGGCAAAATTTTTCCTTCGCAGCTCATTGCACAGCTGAGACAGATGTACGCTCCTGACTCTTTTTAAACTATCAAGGGCCATGGCCATGGTTTTTCAATTTTAAGACGAAGGAAAGTGGTGAATAAGAGAAGATGAGCATACAGAGGGAAGAGAGAATACAAAAGAAAATCCAGCAGAAAAAGTACAACTGTAAGACATACAATATGATTATCCTTCATTAGAATATCTACATACAAATGCATTTGTCCCATAAAAGTGTGTGAACACTTGGATGATCTCCGCAATAGTTATTTCCACTTCCTCTAGCTTTTGTGTAAATTTTATTTTTTCAAGTCTCTCAGTATAGCTAGCTATAACTATTTCTGTAACTTTATACTATAATTAGTTCATTTTGTTCTTCATTATTTTTTTTTTTGACTATTTTGTTTTTCACTATTTTGTTCCCGTCGAATTTGATCCCTTTGAATTTATTATCCCTCAATTTATCAATTTTTTAATTTTTTTTTTTTTTTTCCCATCTACACGCTCCTGCCGTTCTCGAATAAAAACTCAAAAACTGATATTTTAAATGAAAACTAATTAGGCATAGAAACCCAAGGAAGCAAAAATGAAATAGTTCAAAATGGAAAACAAATAGTTTTATCACTTACATAAAAGGTGAAAGTCGGGAATATTAACAAATCACTGTCGATTTGATTTAAATGGCCGTGATTTAAAAAAAAAAAAAAAAAAAAAAAAAAAAAAGGAAAGAATCAAGGAAGGATGGAAGCATGGAAGACGCAACTGCATAATATGAACTGAATTTTTGCGCAAACAATTTCTCCATTGTATTAGTTACTCAAGTAGTGAGAACAAGAAAACATAATTAATACAAACTGGTATATTATATTTGTACATGTAAAATACGATGGCGAAGTTCATAAAAACTAGTTCCTAAGAGTGTAAATCAGAGGGGGACAAGGTATTGTAATGGGTTTTCTTTTTTTATTTTGTCTCTTTAACAACAGTAACACAATAGTTAGAGGGGTACTCGTGTGTAAAAACAAAAAAAAAAAAATAAAATAAATAAAATAAATAAGATAGGTAGTGACCCATATCAGTGGGGAATGAAAAAAAAAAAAAATATATATATAAATAAAAAAGTAACATAACATGTGTTGTGACATGTTAGGGGAAGAAGAGGTGGCGCTGATGAATTATAAAAGTTACAGTGTATGTTAATTAGCAGCGCATAATGCATTTCTGGAATAAAAAACAAATGCTAGAGAACATACGAATGATATTTGTGACAAATAAAACTTTACATGTATATACTCTCCATACAAATACCCACACACATATGCTGTCTCTGTGTCTGTGTATGTGTCTGTCCGTCTGTGTCTGTGAGTGCTTACTACTCATGACGAAAAAAGGGACTTTAGTACGTCATAATTCATTAAAGATGAGATATTTTTATCTGATTTTTGTAAAGCCATGATAACAGAATCTCCAGTAGATTGCATTTCTGGAAGATCATCATTTTCTTTTTTCTTCTTTTTTATATTTTTTTCTTCCAGATGATCAGGATAATAATTCGTTCTTTTCTTTTGTTTTTTAAGCTGTTTAAAATATTGTGGGAAACGAGTTTTCATCATATCATCCCATATTAGCATTTTACTTTTTCTTTCTTTTTCTGATAAGATCATACCTTCAATTTCGCTATCGTAAAAATCGGATAGTGATTCATTAAGTTCATCTATTGATCCATCATCTGATAAAGTATCTTCTACACTGGCATCTTGATTATCCATGATATTGGAATTATTTCCAAATATATAATTGAAATCAGATAAAATACTGCTTGCATTATTTGTATCATCATTAATACTATTTTTTTCATTATTTCGATAATTGTCTTCTCTGTTACTCCCATACCCCAAAATGTTAAATTCATCAACATCATTTAGTATATTGCTTAATTCAGAACTAAGGGTCTCTTTAAGTGTGTTATGATATATCGATTCACCTGGTTCAGGGTTTAAATTTATGATATTCTCTTGCTCCACTTCATTACTATTTAATGCATTTCTGAAAAAAGCGTGATCATGGACATTTCTAGAATTGTTTTCCAACTCATGTGGGATGAGATGGGAATTTTTATTTTCACATATATTACGTGGATGTGTAAGATTTTTACTGATAATCGCTTCAGTTGTTTGTACGTGCTCTAACTCGGATAATCGGTTTGTGCTTGAAATAGCTAGCGTCGACTTGATGGAAAGCTTGTCCTCTTGATCTAGATTTCTTTCATTTTTGATCTTCATTTTGTCGATGCTTGCTTCGTTCGCTATTGATTCGTTCTCTATCGCTTCATTCGCTATTGCTTCATTCACTATTGCTTCGTTATCGATTGATCCCTTTTCATTCTGACCGTCTGAGAATTTTTCATTTTTGTTGCTTTTCCCCATGTTGTCACTACAGCCACTTCTCACACTATCAAATTGAGCATTATTATTATTATCAGAACTATCTCTCATTTTAAAAATATTCGATTGCTTTTCCACATCGATCTTGCTGATAATTTTTTTGGCTAATTCATCTATATCATTTCCCTCTGGATTTTCATTGCAGATTTCTTCTACATCTATTCCAAAGCTCGATGCAACATCTCCATCCTCTGTTTCGTTCTCCCTGGCAATCTTTCCACTCGATAATCGGCTACTTAATGTCATATTCAAATGGATGTTCTGATTAGTCATCTGACGACAATCATTGTCACACATATAAATGCACACGTGTCCACTCATCAGATCGCTGTTCTTGGTACATCCTCCGTTCACACTACAGCCAGTTGTGGTGATATCCTCCAAGCCATTGCATGAGGATCGACCATCTAACAGAGTTAAATTATTGTATGAACAAGAGTCATCCGCGTCATATTCATTTACACTATTCATAGTGTTGTGGAGTGATACTGTGTCTTCATTACAATTGGGAGAAAACTTTTCTTCGGAATGGAGGAATTGTTCAGAATCTCTCGTTGTTTTATCACATGCAGCAGGAGAAGTGGGAGCAGAACAGATATCTTCGCTATCACAAAGAGATAAGGTTTTATTTTTAATCATATTATCTCTTTTGAATTTTCTTCTATTGTTTGCAATAACACAAGGAGGCAATGAATTTGAAGGGATATCGTTTAGATGTATTTTATCAAAATCAGAAACTTTCATTTTTGCTGTACTAGTATTTTTAAATTCTGATAATCTTTTAACAATTGTTGGATTTGAAATTCTTACAATATTTGCAATAGTATTAGAATTAATAAAAATACCATGCATACGTGTAGATATTAATAGAGCAGCTCCACATAAACCTGTTGGTCTTCTTCCAGTACAAATCCAATCTCTTGCCATTGCTTGAATCAGTTTTATCCCTGTGTACGTAACTTTATATATATCATTCTTTAAATTAAGTTTATGTGCGAATCGTTCTAAATACAGAGACGGATCTATATTCGGCACATTTATATGTAACAATCTTAACAATTTCATAAATGTTTTGCCTAATGGTTTTACAGGAGTTTGTAAAATGTCACTAAAATCTATTAGCATTACTGGTGATTTTTCTCTTCTGCATATTGTATATAGACAAGATGCAGCCACATA
Source organism: Plasmodium gonderi (assembly GCF_002157705.1). Taxonomy (NCBI): domain Eukaryota; phylum Apicomplexa; class Aconoidasida; order Haemosporida; family Plasmodiidae; genus Plasmodium; species Plasmodium gonderi. Next base: position 2,827,737 of record NW_021628937.1, read on the forward strand.
AGAATTATTTCTTCCCATTGTGAAATTTCTTTGCAATGCCATCAAATAAATTCTTTGTGCTGATTCCACATACTGAGTAGAAAGGTGTAATTGATCTGCAATTTTCTGGATGTTTATATACCCTTTCTGAAGAGATATTTCTCTGCTTTCTCTGACTCCCCATGAAAGTATGAAGGATTTGTTTCCGCTTGACGGAACGAATTGACCAACCTGATAATACATACGTAGAGAAAAAAGTAAAATAGGTTCATAGATTGCACATAATCTATTTAATATCGTGGCTAGTAAATAACTTATATATATGGGTTGTACTATATTTTATTTTATTTTTTTATTTTTTTTTTAGAAACAGTATTGTGGCAATACTTACTGCCAAATTTTCATACCATTGAAATAGCTCCATTGTTATTTTCTACGAACTCCAACGATTCAACAATTTTGTTTTCCTCAAGGACGGAACCACATCTAAGGCAGATGACCTCTCCCTGCCCTTCATTTGTTTCAACATCCGTACTGTTGCAATTTTGACATACGATTTGATTCACTAAAGATAAAAGAAGTAAACAGTGGAATGTGTAGAGGATGTGGTTTGATCTGCCAAAATCTGCACATCAGTGAACTCATAAAAAAAAGGCCACGTAGAACGCATGTTCTATAGGAGTCGATTTTTTTCCCCTTCTCCTCTCACGTACATACGTAAGTACATATTTGCAAGTACGTCTGTGCGTATGTATATGCACATATTTATTTATTCATTCATTTTTCTTTGTGCTTACTTTGGCTGATGGGGTTTCATAAGGTGTTCAGTTATTTCGAACAAGCGATGGTGCAGCAGGTAGAGACAAGGTAGTGCTATTTTTGATAAACCTACATTTACTGCGCAATTTTAAGCTTCTGCTTTTTATTGGTTTCTTCTGAATGATTCTGACTAGTTCTAACAGTTTCTAGCCGCTTCTAACAGTTTCTAGCAGCTTCTAACAGTTTCTAGCAGCTTCTAACAGTTTCTAACAGTTTCTAACAGCTTTTAACAGTTTCTAACAGCTTTTAACAGTTTTTAACAGCCTCTGACTGTTTCTAATTGGTCATTTGGAAACTTAATCTTTAAACACTGGGAACTTTTCTTCAACTCCAATTTCTCTTAATTTATTAGTTGTGCTCTTTAAAATTCAGAGGATCGATTTCTTCAGATCATCTCCTTCCGCTCATGCCCTTCTTGCAAATCCGATCACTTTTCCTACTTCTTTCTCTCGTCCGTTTGGCGCCCACGATTCAAATTTTCAAAAAAATTAAAACCCCAAGCAATAATTAAACTTTTCAATCATCAAGTAGTCAAAATGCAAAATAAAAAAAAAAAAATAAAATAAAAACATCACTAGAAAAAAAAAAAAAAAAAAAAAAAAAAGCTGATATTTTTAAATATAATTTTTCCATACGAAAAATTTGACCTCATTTTGTACATATAATATAATAGGATATTCAGGTATAAAAATCAGAACAAAAAAGTAAAATTAATATATATTTATCCTTATGTTATACATACATTTACATGTACAATCCATGAACAGATGGCATATAACGGGGAGAGTGCCTTAACTACTAAGGGAATATTTTTTTTTTTTTTTTTTTATTGCAGCACGGTGGTGATCATTTTAAACGAAAAAAAAAAAAAAAAAAAAAAATGGGCATTTGATAAAAAACATTTCCTTTGAATTTTCGCTCTTATACCAATCACAGCCCTGTGGCAAATCATTCATCTTATATAATACCTGCACAGAATTATACAAAAATATACATGTAATGCAATGGTTCACATTCTGTTCATACTGATCATGTTAAATTTATCTTACATAACAAAATCATTAACCTTCCTGTTCGGTTCATATCATCTACACAAATATATATATATATAATACTGTATATGTGCACATATTATTTTCCACGGCTACGTGATAAATTGTGAAGAAAAGAAAAAAAGTTATTGCTTTGAACCCATTTTTTATAAACTATTTTATATATTTATTTTTTATTTTTGTTCATCAAAATGTTGCATTATAAATCGTTTTAAAAAAAGAAAAAAAATTAATTTATACATGACATGACATTACATGAAACTGGAAGTGAAATCATAAAGGAAATCACATGAGGAAAGAATTAGAATTTTTATTTTTTTTCATTTTTTGTCAGATTCATTTTTACATTTTGTACACAAAGAACATAGGAAATTATTGTACTTATCGGTAGTTCATACAATCATTGTTGTAATTTTCACTTCCACCCCTCGTGTGTCATGTAATTATTTTAAATATGGAGCACAACCCCATTATGATGATTCTCTTTTACTGTCATAGAACCATATTGAATGAACTATAATTTGAAAAGTCCTGAAAAAAAAAATATTGCAACAGGAAAAATCGGATAGTTAAAATGGGCTCAACCCTAGTAGGAGAAGAAAAACCGTAGACAGAAACCCCATTGCTACGTGTCTATAAATATATATATGTAGATGGATAGATATATAGATGGGTAGATAGGTATACACTTTTGCACTTTTCAATATGCAGAAAATTTTAAGTGCATAAACATGTTTGTAGATATACCTATATGCCAATTCAACATAACAAACGTCTGCCTATGCTTATGAGAAAGATACCATATGAAATTTTTCTTTTATTATGAAACCAGTGTCGCAGGTGTTCATATAATTCTCGTGGTCACTTGCATCGCAGAAATTGAATAGGGCAAAATAATTTTGCTAAAAATAACAAATTTAATGATACTCAAGAAACCGTTATGTTGTGTGTCCACCCCGTGCAAAACATGAACATGTGAATGATTTTTAAAAAAAAAAGAATTCCATTCCTTAAATTTGTATAACACTTTGTGTGCTATTCAGTTGGGGAGGATGCTTAAGTTTGGGATTTATTTTTAAATTAATTAATGGCTTATATGCATGTGAAAATTTTTTCTAGGAGTAGAATAAATCCTTAAAAGAGCACTAACCTCATACCAATCTTTGCATAACTTGAATTTACACACACCTGTTAGTTGTAAAAGATAAAAGAAAAAAAAAAGTAATATCATTTACAAGTTATAAAAAAGGTAAAAAAAAATTTACTAGGTGATGCTTAATTTGGTTAATCCATAAAATACACTATTGTGAACCCTAAAACAAATTCTACAATTTTTTAAAAAAATTCTTATCTTCCCCTGTGCCTGCTTTTTGTCATTCGAAGGAAAAGACCAATAAGGTGTTGAAACATGTTTCGTCTTACTTTTTCGGTGAAGCCTTCATTGTATCTTGTTTGTTTCTTTCTTTCTTCCTTCCTTCCTTCCTTTCTTCCTTTCTTCCTTCCTTCCTTCCTTTCTTCCTTTCTTCCTTTCTTCCTTCCTTCCTTTCTTCCTTCCTTTTTTTTTTTTTTTTTTAGCCCCCCTGAGGGAATGTACATTACTTCACATTGAACAATTCTTTTCTGCAAATTTTAGATTGATGCTAGATTATCCATCGTTGTGAGAATCCTTTATTATTTTTTTTTCTTTAGTCTCTTATTAAAAGAAATAGAAAAAATGACAATCACTATGGTTGTACATTTTATTTTTTTTTTTTTTAAATGGAATTTGTTATAACATGGGAATTCAGAAAATGTTATTCATATGTGCAAAAATTAGCATATGTGTATTTGAGCTTCCTATTTGATGATTTTTTTTTTTCTTTATTTTTCTTGATAAAAAGGAACAGACTTTTCATTTTGACTTAGAGATGCAAAATGTATGCATATAGAGAAAGTATACATATATGCAATTTACTTTTAAGAAAGTTATATTTATTCCAACTTGGCATTAAAAAAAGAAAAATAAAAATCGAATTTATAAAAGGGTGATAAAAGAAAAATAAAGGGACGTACACGTTCTATATTTGTACAGAAGTATATGATATAGCATGCACGTTCTTAGCTAACATCACCCAATTTTAATGATGCCAAAAATATTGCTAATGGTGTAAGTGTTATTAGTGTGCATATGAAATGCAACTGAGGGATGTATATGTATGTTCTTATAAAAATATATGTATTATATATCCGTTTGTGTGTGACAAGGAAATGTCGAAACTGAGATAATAGAGAAAAAAAAAAAAAAAAAAAAATCTATAATGGCAATAAGGCCCCAAGTGAACCATTTGCAATGAGCATATAATATTTCTTTTCAAATTTTTTCTCATATTCATTTTTTTTATTAAAGGCACTTGTATGTACTATCTCTGAATGTAGCATGTGCTTATTTTAATTTGCACCACAAGGTTTCGAAAAAATAAAAAAAAAAAAAAAAAAAAAATGGTTTCGATCATAGTGTCCTTGTTAGTGCATATGCAAAATATGTGATATTATAAGTGTGTGCATATTTTTTTTTTTTTTTTTGGGAATGATGTTTCATTTCTTCTTTTTTATAGGTTTCTTGGTAGTGGGTTTTTTCACATTTTCTGGTACAGAAGATTTTTCTTTTTTCGTCATCTTATCGACTTTTTCTTTTTTATTGATTCTGCAAGGGGAATAAAAATAGAAAAAAAAAATAAGGGTTTGTGTCTTGTTCATTAAAATGATTTAGTGTGGTAAACCATTCAGGATGCTCATTGTTGTTAGGCACCGTATAATTGTGTTTGCAGCAGGTATTTGTCTACATGTGTATATTTTTCTTTTTTTTGTCAAAAAAATGAAGGTTGAAAATGTGAAAATGTTTTTTCATGGATGTGGCATTTATTTACAAAATTGTTTATGGGAAAAATGAAAAGTTCATGGATTAGTTACTCAAAAAAAAAAAAAAAAAAAAAAAAAAAAAAAAAAAAAATGAAGCAACATAATAAAAAACTAGTACTAGGTAATGTGTGCAAAGAAATGCGGACTGAAGTTGAAGTGCAACATAGTGGTACGCATGATAGGGTCAAACACATGAAGAAATTTTTTTAAGGTTGAATACATTGAACTATATACACACGAACGGAAAAATGCTTCATCAAAATAAAATTTGCTGCTTAGAACTTTTTTATTTTATTCTTATTCTTATTTTATTTTTTTTTTTAATTAATAATCACTCTTCATAGTACAATATATATAATACAAAAAAAGAAAAAAAAATAAATAAAATAAATTGATCTATGCACAATAGAGTATATAAGCAATCGGATACAAGAAAATTCACCAAATCATCACAAGTCTGATTGCATCACCTTATGTTACGCAAAAGAGGGCTCAGTGACCTGTTCTATCGAATGTACATTTGTGTATATAACTATGCATAAACATAATATGCAATGGTTCCCGCAAAATTATGCGTCAAAAAATGTGCTATCATACAATTTTTTGGGTTTCAGCTTTTGCTTATTTGAAGAATCTCCCTTTCCTTTTGTAGTTTTTTTATTAGTTGGTTTTTCTCTAGTTGATTTTTCTCTAGTTGATTTTTCTCTATTTGGCTTTTCTCTAGTTGGTTTTTCTCTAATTGGCTTTTCTTTAGTTGCTTTTCTTGCATTTTTATTTATGTTCTTTGTAGAAATTATTTTTGCTTCTCTCTTTTTTGCAACCATTTTGCTGATTAACTTTTGGCTAATCTAAGTTTATGAAATCGAATTGACACAAACGTGAGAAATGATTAAAGGGGGGGAAAACGAAAAATGAAAAAATAAAAAAAATTCGAATGAAAAGATGGAGCATGCAAATGGTACATTTATGTGGGAAATGTAAGTGGAAAATTCAAATGGGAAATTTAAGTGGAAAATTAATGTGGGAAATAAAAAATAAAAAATGCAGAATAGAAAATGAAAATAAAAATTTCAAATAAAAAGTGAAAATAAAACACAAAAAAAAAAAATGAAAAAAAAAAATATATCAAAAGCAAAAGCAAGTAAAAACAAAAACGAAAGGACAAGGATAAGCAAATGTGGAGGTGAATTTACATCCCCCCCAGAGGATATAGCAAATTATCGGTGTAATATTTTATGGCAAAATCTTTTTTTCCTCAATCGCTTGAAATTTTTTCACTGATACATGAAAATTTGAAAGGCATAGAAGGAAAAAAAAAAAAAAAAAAATAAATTAAAATAAATGTCATGAAATGTTACTAGTTAGGAAAACGAAGATTGACTATTGTCTATATGCAAAGGGGATAGTTCTGCCTGTAGAAGTTCTCATGAAAAAAAAGTTTTTTTATTTAATTTACGTTAAATTTTGTTTATCTTGCGAAATTTTTCTTCTCCATGATTTTCATTGCTTTTCTTTTCTTTCCTTTTTTTTTTTTTTCTTTTTTTCCCCATCAAATTTCCTTTTCAATATAGTTTCATATAATTTCCTTTTTTGTTTTTGTTTCGCTTCCTCATTTGTTGGCACGTAATTAGCAACACACCCACTCAACATTATGACAATGCAACAATGGAACAATGCAACAAAGTAATCACGCAAACATGCAACAGTGTAACCTTGCAACCTTGCAACCTTGCTATGGTATAACCAGCCCTTCACCTGACAATGCGAATAGATACTGGAGTTTTACATCATAACAAACATAAGTGTGTTACGAGCATAAAAAGCTCTTTTACATGCAACTCAAGAATAGCAAAATATATAGGTACGTATGTTTATGGAATGCTTATCACATATAAGCGAATGTTTTCATTTGCTGCGTTATATTGTTTGGCCAGAGAGAATACTTATGATATATAGGTGGGGAAATGTGTATTTTCGTGCACCTCCCTAGGGAATATACGTGCATTCAAATAGGCATATATATATTAATTAGTCCTAAGAGGATTATGCATAAGGGGTGCTATATATCTTTTCAAAAAATTCCACCTTTTAAAAAAAAAAAGAAAAAAAAAGAGTATTAGTAGTTACACATTATGAGTACGTAATCGCTGCTTTAGAACAAGACATTGTGCTTTTTTTTTTTTTTTTTTTTTTTTTTATTAGCAATATATATTATTTATGTTCATATCTAAAATTGTGCTTCTTTTTTAATCATCATATTTATAATCATACCTTTTTTTTATTTCTTTTTGTACTCTACAACTGGTTTCCCTTCTTTTATTCTTCGGAAGGAATAAAAAAGAGTGAAAAGTCACGCACACCCATTTTGCCCATGTGCAAAAACAAGGAATAACAAATTAAAAGGACATTTCACCAATTTTACACATAAAATATATAAATACTTAAAAAGACAACAGTTAATTAAATATTCTTTAAAAAATGGTAATGAGAGAAAAAAAAAAAATTGTCAAAGTTATGTTTCCTCATTTTTAATTAAGCAATGAAAAAAGCAACTAAATCGAAATGGGGTTAAAAAAAAAAAAAAAAAAAAAATGCAAGCGTCGAACGCAACTTGTACCTTTATAGGAACACTCTTTTCTGCAGCATTATGTGTGCATGCGCAGATCATTATATGTAAATCAAGGGTGATCAATTTATATATGTAAATGAAATTCCTTTATCTTTCATTGATGTTTTTCAATTTATAACCATACAATAATAATTTTTAAAAAGAGATCTATTTTACTTAGTAAGCTGAAACATTATATTGTTTTATATTTGTTTAGTTCTGCTTTATCTTTTTTTACTTCATTTATTTTATTTTATTTTATTTTATTTTTTTTCCTTTATATCACTCCCTTATATTTCAAAGGGCATAAATTCTATTGTGTACTTTAAAAATTAAAAAATTACTTTAAAAAGATTCTTTAGTTTGTCTTTTTTTCACCTTTTCTTTTTTTATTTTTAATTACTTATTAGGAGAGTAAATACATATAAATATCCAATATAGACATTTACAGAAAATATTATCAGTCTTGAAAAGGGGGAAAAAAGAAAAAAAAAAAAAAAAGAACACTGTAAAGGAAAATTCTATGTGCACGTAAAAGGTGGAAAAGCGCTTCACCCAACTTATCAAAAAATTTCTGCCAAAAATTTTAACGTGCTTAAAACAAGCACATAAATACGAATAAGAAAATAAGTCCCGAAATTAATAAGCTAAAAATTTCAAAAATAAAAATGCAAATTGGAAAATAATACTCTGATTTTTTTTTTAAAAAAAAAAAAAAAAAAAAAAAAAAAACTATTGTAACAGCTAAATACAAAAAACAAATTAAAAAAAAAAAAAAAATAGAACAGTACAGAAAAATTATATAACATTATAACACACTTTGCCAATTTGTACAGTTCCCCTGATAATCCATAAGGTTCTTCAAAAATTACTCACTGAACTTTATTTTCCCTAACACTGAATCAATTTCACTTTCGGATGTTCTGTCCGTTAAACCCTCAATCTAATACACAAAATGAAATAATTTGTAAATATGTTCGCATAAAGCGAAGTTATAAAAAAAAAAAAAAAAAAAAACAAGTTAACTTCTTGTGTAAAAAATTTCCAAGTTTGTTTACCTTTTTTATTTTATCAGCGGGAATGTGAAATTTGTTTCCAATTTTCTTGATTGGGCATATACTGAAATGAATAAAAAAAAAAGCAAAATAAAAGTAATGTAAATCGCTCTAAGATAAATGTCGAGTGGGAATACAGCGAAGCGGGTGGTAAATCTTACACGCACATATATATATATATATATATATATATAATCAGTGCACAGATACACACTTATCGGATGTAACATAAATGTTCTCCCTCGATCTTATTACTTGTCCAGAACCACCAAAGCTACTCTTGCAGTGCATTTCATTTCTGCGCTTCCACCTGTCGTACACTATAATGAAGGTATTTTTTTAAAATGTATGAATGACTTATTTTACAAAAGGTAAAAAAAAAAAAAAAAAAAAAAAAAGAGCATTCCAATTGTTCAAATAGGGGAAAATCATCTTTCCATTCCCTATTTGAGCATTACACAACACGGATATGTATGCATTCATATGAACGAACAAAGCAATGGAGAAATATTTATTTGTTCCAACCTCAAAAAGGGCTTCAACTAGTTTGTTAATTTCCTTAAACTTGAAAATGTTCTCTTCAAACTTGATTATCACAGCAATTAGACATTTAAGACATATCAGGTTGTATGTTTTCTGTTTTCTGCAAAGTGGAATGAACAAACACAGTTTGGTATGAGTGTTTTTTTATCTGGAAGGTAATATGAGGGCGTGTCTTCAACACGCATGAACACGAACGCATACGAATGATGAGGACTCGAACATTGGTAAACGTGCAGGAGATGAGTATTTTTTTTTTTTTTTGTATTTTTCCCCTAAAAAATCTCCTTACGAGGTAATTATCTTAACAAAGTGTAAAATGAGCTTGCTCTCTGTACACGAGTTGCATATAGATAAAAGTGCATTGTTAGCAGCATTGCTTAAAAAGTCTGTGGATGTTTGATGGGCCTTTTTTAAACATGGTAGGATAACATCATCTAGTGTACAATCCATTCTTTTTCTGCCAATTGAATAAAACTCTGATAAACACAGTAGTGCATTTTTTGACACACACGACCGAGGGCTATTTAATAGTTCAATGATTGAGCGGGATATTTTTCTTAATTCTTTTACATGATTATCAAAAAATAATTTATGATGAAATTTTAAAATTTTTCTTAAATTAATTAAATTTTCTATTTGCTTTGTCCATTCTTGATCTTTTGTAATTTCTATCAGGTTGTTTATAATGTCATTTATATTGTCAACGTTCAGTTCATATTCAAAATCTGTTATATCATCATATGTTAGATAGGTTACTGATTTTTCATTTTTTATCTTAGAGCTAACATTTAAACATTTTGGTATACTTTTATTCATATTTTTATTAGGCGTAGTGTTTCTTGATATTCCCTTTATTTCTTTCTCATGTGGATTAAGCTTATCTTTCACTTTCAAATTGGGTACTATAGTTTTGTCTTTACATAACACTCCAATGTTTTCTTTTCCGTCTTCATGTTTATGAAAATTCACCATGTTTGTGTCGAACTGATTGTTCTTTCTATTCAAATTGTTGGAATTCATATGGGGAGGTTGCTCATTACTTTGTTTGATTTTTATTTCATTTCTGCAGTTAGCTGTGCCACTAGCACTGGTAATAGTAATCCTATTGGAAGTAGTAACACTGTTGCGCAAGGGAGATATATCTTCATCCATTCTGGAGTTGCGGTAATTAATACCCTTCTGAGAGAACTGAGATGTGTGAATTTCTTTGCTTTTAGTTAGTTCTGCATTTATTTTTTGGTTTTCATGTCTTTCTCTCTTGTAAATTACACAATGATCGTCAGACTTAGTGCTAGTTTTCGAAGTGTCAAATGTGTCACATGTGTCACGTATATCAACTTTCTTCTTTTCAAGATATTCGCTAGTTGGGTGATTTATAGTATTCTTTTCTTTCACATTTGATTCTCTTTTCTGTATAGTAAAATTGGAATTCTCAAATAAATTATCCATACCTACAAAACTACCTTTTTTAAATCCATAATCATCCAGCAGATTATCTTTTACTTTACTTGTTTTTTCAGTTTTTTGATTATTTGATTTTTCACACATGATGATTTCATTATGCCATTTTGGCATTATATATTTCAGGTCATAATTGTTATTTACAACTTTATTTGTAAATCCGTTATTTTTAGTGCTACTGTTTTTATTTTCATACTGTAGTGTATTCTTTGAATGAACATTTTTGTCACTCTTTTTCATTTCATGAATTACTGGAATTTCATAGCTATTCAAGAAATGGCTACTTTTATTCACTAGTGTATTTTTCTCTTCATGTGCATTTTCATTCAATGTGTGAACATTTTGATTGTTCACTGTGGAGTCATCCATTTGGATGGAATGCAAGTCGTTATAATTTCGTCTTGGTTTAATTAGTAAGTGTCTTTCTTGAATTTTGCCTTGATTAGAATTATTTAAGTAATGGGTATTTTCCTTCATGGAAATATCTATTTTTCCTTGATTATTGTCCGTCTCAAGTTCTGATTCTTCTGGAATACTTTTCTTTTTGACACAATTATCGATGTTATCATTGGTGCTTATAGATTTCGGTACTTTGGGACATGATGGATTGTTTTTCTTGAGTAGCGTCAACTGATACCTCTGCTGTGAAACGGTTGACAAAGGAACGAAATGGTAACCCCGTAAAATTTATAAAAAAAATTATGTAAATCAGTTTTTTATGTAAGGGACACATACAAAAATCATTCCCGCTCATTGAAACGTGAATCAAATGGGAACAGACTTCTTTTGTATTTCCAAAGGTACACAACATATGTTCACACTTTTGAAACAGCTTAATATGAATACTCCAAACAAACATTATTTGGACATGAAAAATGAGTTAATGATGGTAAAACGAAATTACACATATGTACCATGTCAAAAAAAAAAAAAAAAAAAGACTTACAATTTCGTTCAGAGGGGATTCTAAACTAAGTTCATTTAGTTTACCATAATGTTGATAATTTTTAAAATCACTTGATTCCTTAATTTTATTCTCTTCAGAGTTGTTATTTTTTACTAAGTTTAGACCTATGGCATTGGTTCGAGTTGAACCTAGTTCGACATTAACAAATAAATTTTCATTGTGAACCTTTTGTACATCTTTTCTTTCTTTATTTAGATAAAATAAATCTTCAACAAATGAGCAATCATCGTGCTCGTCAATTGATTTTCTTTTGTAATTTCTTGCGTCTGCAAAGGTAGTAGAATGTGGTGAGTATATCACAGTAATTAATTTGCAAAGGAATGTTATGGTATGGAATCAAAATTTAGTAATGTTCTATCCTAAAGAAAAATGTCTTATTAATTTGCTTCCCCTTCCTTTTACGAGCTAGTAATTATTGAAGGGTTAGTGGAACACTCTATTTTTACAATCTTTGTTCATATATTCTATTCGATAAATATGTATAATATACCGTCTATGAATGTGTTTGTGTGATTGCTGTAATTTTTTTCTCCTATAGCAGGCATTTTTATTATCCCCCTTGTGCACTTTTTTTTTTTCTTCTTTTTTTTTATATGGATAAACGTAAATTTTTTGCTTTATTCACACTTAAAAGGTTTTACAAAAAAATGACAAAATGTTTAGGGGAAAAATACTGAATTAGCAAAGTGGTGAAATGGCAAAGTGGCGAAATGGAAAAATGACAAATGTCAGAATCTAAAGTGACAAAATGGTGAAGGGCAATATAGTGTTATAATATGGGGATGTATGGAAAAACGAAATTTTCAATGCTTATAAATGTGTAATGGGATGGCTAAAATATTATTGTAGTAAATAAATATATATTTTTTTTTTTTTTCTAACATTTTTATTTTTTTATATAGTGTATTAAAAAAAAAAAAAAAAATGCACACACTATACAGTAACGATGCACGTGTATATATTTTTTAGTTTCGATATTTAGTTAATTATATTTTTGTGTGGAAATGCTATGGACATTTTATTTGCAAGATTATGTGTATACCAATATATATATAGGAAAAAGAAAAAAAAAAAAAAAAAAAAAAAAAATTGGCACTATTTTAAGAAACTCGAAACACGAACTTTTGCAGTAAAAATTTATAAATACCATGGGAATTAAGATGTATTATTTTTACTCTCTGTGGAAAAACTTGATCATATCTAATGCACAAGTTGAGGTGTATGTTGATTGAACAGTAATTTGAGGAACGAGTTTTCACACTTATTTTGCATTTATATGAAATTTGTTCCCAAATTTAAAAAAGTGTGTTGCGAGAGTGAAAGTTTCATTATTTGTTAATATTTTACTCATTAATGTGACATATATAATGGCGTGGCGTGTAGATTATTAGAAGGAAAAATGATGAAGTCCAAAGGGTGGGAAATGTCGAAAATTGGAGGAAAAGTTTGGACTACTGTTTAATGCATGGGTGAAAAAAACGAAACAAAAAAAAAAAAAAAAAAAAAATTAAAACACAACCAATTATGCTACGTGAAGTTTTAACAAATTATTTCAAAAGTAAGCAGGGAGAGTTTTAACATTTTTTCTGTATACTATTTTAATTTTTTTTATTTTATTATCTTGTTTAAGAAGTAGCATACAGGTGTGAAAAATAATTTGTATCCCCAGGAGAGGACCCACAACAGTAAACCGTTTTCTTAAAATTTACATTTTCCTTGATCCATTAGTTGTACTAAGTGTTACATGTATGTTTTATAACTTTTATGATTTAACAAGCCGTTATAGCATAATTAGCACTTAAGTTTTTATTCTCACGAATTAAAAGTGTGTAAACTTTTGGAATATATAAAATTTGCACACTCGAGAAAAAAGGAAAAAAAAAAAAAAAAATAGCATATTTCGTGTGCACACACAGACCTGTAGAGAATATATATATTTTTTTTTTTAATATATCACTTGTGAAGGCTATTTATAAAATTAGAAAATTTTGAATTAAGCGTTTTAAAATATTTCCAATAAAGTGAAAACTGAATGTTTCTTTTATGTGTGAAAGTGTATTCTTGTACCAACCTGGCCATGTGTTTTTTATTATTATTTTTATTTTACTTTGTTTTCCACTTTGAACTTAAAAAATAATTTCCTGCCTCAAGTAGCTAAGATGAAAAATCGCAAATTTTTTTTTTTTTTTATAAATTATAACAGCTTTAAATTAAGTGGTGAGCTACACATTGTAGAGGGGACATTGGGAACTGTTTGGAATATTAAAAAAAAAAAAAAAAAAAAAAAAAAACCTTACACCATTAAAAATACAAAATTAACTGTTTTTGAAGAAAATTCAATTAAACCAAATAAACTCATGTATGAGGACAAATTGTACAAACAGTAAAAAATATAAAAAATGACATAGAGTTTTTTTTTGGTGCAAAAATGAGATCATTTGTAATAACTAAAAAGACATGCAAATAAGACCAATTTTATGTCCTGTCCTGTTCATAATATCAAAGATCATTTTAATATAAATGAGCCAAAATGCAACATGCAAAAAAAAAAAATAAATAAATAAAATAGTCCTACATCACTAAAAGCTTAATGACATTTCTGAATGCAGTGAAACTTTAATTAAATTAAAAAATCATTTTATTAACTCAGCATTCATAAAAACAACAGCGCTTTTTTTTTTTTTTTTTTTTTTTTTGCCATGCTATTTTATAGCTAGCTAGAAAAAAAAAAGTGTGTATATATAAACATATAATCAAAGGTGAAAAATCATTTGATGGATCAGTACAATGGTTATTTGAAAAAAAAAAAATTATAAGTTAGCTCAAAAATGATAAAATTAAGGTCTTACGATTTCAATTTATTTTATTTTATTTCATCACATTTGAACATAATTTAATACACACTATTTTGTTTCAAGCTTTTTCACCCTTTTCATTTCATTTTATTTTTTATAACGAACAAATGTGTCTTTTTTTTTTTCCCCCCCCCCCCCCTCCATTTTTTTGAATTAAAATCATCGAAACATTTAACTTTAATGTCTCGTCCCTGATGTTATTGCTTTTTCACACACATAATTATAATGATGCAAACTTATTGTGAATATTCACTTTTAACAATTTGATATTTCGGCTTTTAAGTTACTTCAAGATAAACTTACACATCTGCATTAATAATTTACAATTTATGCTTTGAAAATTATGCCTTCAATTTATGTCCTCAATTTACATATTCAACTTATATCTCCAATTTATATCCCCAACACATGCATTACAATTTAAGCCTTACAATTTAAGTCCTACAATTTACTCCATAGCATTGATAACGTTATGCTTTAAACCCTTCAGCTTTAAAAAGTTTTCGAGTTTTTGTTAACTTTATTTTTAATCAACCTTTTTTGTGTGCGTTACTCTCTCAACATGAAATCATTTGTGTATTACACCGGTCTCTTAATATCCTTGGCCTTGCAGTTGAGGGCCATCCAGCTCAATTCTAATAACATGCACCCAATTTCATATGTTGAACGTAAGCACGCTAATTGAGAATGTATGCATATTATGTATATGTATGTGTGTGTGTGACATGTATATCTTTTATACACAATATGTATTAGGCCACATAACTCCATTTTTCACAATGAGCAATAAAGAAGCATACTTTGTTACTCACGTATATGATCACCAGTAAAAATGCTGTGGGTTTTACGCACTTATATTTTTTATTAAAAAAGAATTGATTGTAGAAAAAAAATATATATTAATTTCCGTGTTTTTTAATTATCATTTTTTTTTCTCTCTTTTTAGTTGGAGACAGAATTTCGAACAAAGTGGGAGCATTATGGAAAAGCCAATTAGATTCATTTGTAGATGTTGTATCTACCAGAATTGTTGACAAATTGGAAAATGATATATCAAATAGTGACGGCGCGGAGAACATGTTGATTCTTCTAGAGGTATAAAACTGGAAAATTTGGGAGCACACATATGGGACATATGCACGAACATACACCTATATATATGCATATTGATATATACATCAACTTTTGTATATATTTATAATATTTTTAATATACAAACATGACTTATAAATATGATTTTTTTTTTTTTTTTTTTTCCTTTTACGCAGAACAATGCTGAGATTTTTGACACAGCCACATACAATGGACATAACATGGCACTTATTGAGGATGAGTTTATCAATAAATTGAAAGAAAAATTCCATGGAAGTAATTTTGGAAAGGGAGTAAAAAAACTGGGATCTAAACTTAAGGGAAAGTTAACAGATCTATATAAAAAACACAAAGATAAACTGAAACACTTCTTAAAAGTTATGATTACTGGTTTAGTCATACCAATGGCTATTAAATTCATAAGAAAGCATTTGACCTTGTGGAGAAAGAAAACTTTAGACGTTACTAAAAAACTTGATGAAGATGCAAGAAATGTAGCAACACCAGTTATAAATGCATTATACGATCAATTTGAACAAAAACTTCAAGAGTATGCCGAGGAAAACCAATTAAATTCGGACAAAGAAATGAATATAATGGATCAGTTACAATCTGAAAAGAAGAGCATTGAAAATATCGAAAAGCAGGAAAAGAAAATCTTACAACAATGAAGAATGGTTAATAAGCCAAAAAAAAAAAAAAAAAAAAAAAATATACAATATAAAATAATAACAATATAATAATAATAACAAATAATAATAACAACAAATGATAATAACAGTGAAATGACAATAACAATGCTGTAATCATAACAGTGGAATAATAATAACAATGAAATAATAATAACAATGTAAATAATACTATCGGCATAATTATCCTCCACTACACATGGTAATTACATGAGCCTAGTGCAATGATGTCCTTTTGTTTCCCGTTAGCCGAGCGTTAAGTGAGGGTTTTATCCTTTGGTAACAACTTTTCGACCACTGTTCCTTGGTTTATATTCATTTCATTTATTTATCCATTCACTTATGTATTTATTTATTTATTTACATTTTTATTTAGATGTTCACTTATGTATGTTTTTATTTATTTCTATTTATTTACTCCTTTTTATTTTTTTTGTTTTTTTTTCATTTCCCGCGCTCGCCGAAAAAAGTATGTGAGGGGATCTCCGTTTTTTGCTCACACTCATACTTTCATGAAGTCATATAAACGGTTTGTATATATATATATATATATATACATGTAGCTAGTGTGTGCATTTATATGATGGATTCGTCTGTGTGTGTGGCTTTCCGAACACATTTTGTTATGTCGAAACCTGCGAAACAGGTAGTGCTACACATATGAATATAGCTCTTTGCCAGAATTCTGTCGAATCACTAGTTAAAATTTGTTGCATATGAATATTTTTTTGCACACGTTTTTTCTATTATTCTAATTGCAATTTTTAACACACTCTCTTCTCTCTCACTTTTTACGAATTCGATTTCACTTGATTTTAATATGACTATCATTCAATAATTAAGCAAACAAATTTTCTCCAAGTTCCTCAATAAACTCGTTTCGGTGATTACAATTTTAAGCATACAACACTGGAAAATTAAAAAAACGTAAAAGCTTCTAATTGGAAGTAGATCTGCTAGAACAACATCGGGAGTAACTCCCCCTAATTAAAGAGCACTATATTTCTTTTTTTTCTGAATAAAAAAATAAAGCATGTGAGGGATCTTCGCCTTACGAACGGCGCGTTAACTTAACCTCTTTCTACATAAGAATGAGAATAAATAGAACTTTCAAAATAGGATTTACTTAGGAAATTCATTATAAAATATGTCACTTTATTTTTGTCCATTTTCATTTGTAAAAAATAAGTAAACAAAAAAAAAAATAAAATAAAAAAAAAAATAAAAAAAAGGGAATACCTGGAACATGTACTATTGTTGGGCATGCCCCATGTGTGCCTTTCAATCTGCGTTAGGCTTTTTGTGTGCTAAAGTGTATAGTGCAATATTAGGAAATATATTTTTTTTTTTATTTGTTTTTTTATCTATTTTATTATTTTATTATAATTTTTTCGTGCGCTCTGGGATATAGCAAATTGGTGTCAAAATAAAAATTTTTTATATGTTGCCAAAATAAGCCTTACATGAAAATAAAAGCTCGAAAAAAGGCTAAGTGTATAAGATGATTGTGAACCTGTTAGATAAAAAAAAAAGAAAATAGAGAAAAAAAAAAAAAAAAATTTTAACGCATTGTATAAGCATTTAAGCTTAAATTATTTCGCCAATTCTCCATATAATTCTGAACAAAAAGATACTCTTTTTTTCTTTTTTCTTTTTTTTTTTTATTTATTAATTATTTTAAGTTTGTTTATATCTTAATGTAAATTAGTTTAAAACATGGGAGAAAATGAAGGCGTTAACGAATCATACAAAATGGGAAAGTTAAGTAATATTGCCAACGCATCATACATTTTTGTGAACATTTCATTATTGTATGCATACCCGACTATGTAAAAAGCGCTAAATTTTTTTTAGAGTCCCTATATATGGGACATGACAAAAATTTGCCTAGACACATGAAATATATAAATGTGCTTATAATTTTTATTTTTAATTTCTTCAGAACGTAGCCTAACAATGAGTTTGTATTTTGTTGGAATATCTACCATGTCGTGGTTTATTTGTGTAACCAAAAGGAAGAAGGAGTGGTAAGTAGATTAATGGCAATGGGGCACAACCATAAAGGTATGAACTGAAATGCCACATAGAAATGCATAAAAAAGACACCAAAGAAAGATTTCCTTGGGCCCCTTTTGCATACTTTTTAAAGTAACTTAACTGGTTACGTACGCACACATACATCTGTATCATCTTTTTCACACTTGCGTTACACGAATATAAAGTATATATTATATATTTAACATATGTAACGCATATGACGTGTCTAACATATGCAAATTTATTTATTTTTTTAATCAACCATCACACCCTACAAAAAAAAAAACAAAACAAAAACTTTTCGTAGGGCTGATATAATGCTAGATTATGTTCATCATAAAAGATGTTCCTTTCTCTCCAATTCGTGGGAACTTTTTTTGAAGAAAATCAAGTCATAACCAACTTTTATAACTTAATATTAATTTGATTTTTTCTAGTAATGAATATGTGTAAATATATTCCAACATGAAGATCAAAAGTTGGATCATGTAGTTATATATTTTTTCTATTTTTTTCTTTTTCTTTTATTTTTTTATTAGTTATATATTTTTTTGCCCCCATAATTTAGTGGTATCTCATATTGTGAATTGAAAAAAATATATATATTTGTTTCACTCGCATAATATGTTTTTCACCCTTTATGAGCACTACAACATTTTTTTTTTTTTTTCTGTATTGAATAAGACCTTTAATTTTTACACATTTATGAATAATTTATATAAATTAGTAAAAAAATAAAAACGGCAAGGTAACATTGGTTATGTTTATAAAAATTTAATCATTAAAATAAAAACTTTCATACGGCTGTTTGAATATCTTATAATTAAGATGGCACATAAAAATAAATGTTAAGGTGGTATTGCAAATGAGTGGAATATATAAACATTAGGGTGTACTTATTCTTCTCTTCATTTTATGATTAACTTAGAATTGTTTAAATTTTAGTCTTTTTTTTTTTTTTTTTTTTTTTTTTTTCGTTTTCTAATGCAGCATATGTGTCTCATTAAATAATAAATTATTGGTGTGAATAATTTATGCCCCCATTAAGAAAAACAGTAGCAAGAATGTGTAAGCGCCAGACAGTTGTTCATCCTTTTGCGAAAATAAAAAAAAAAAAAAAAATAGTGAAATGATTCCCAATGAGTAATCAGTGTAAGAACTCATGTATGTTGCAACCTAGGAAGTTCATTCTATATGGAGTATAATGTTTTTGAAACTTTGTGTGTTTATATATCTTATTTTTTGTATAATTTGAAATTTTCCCCCTTTCTATTTTTTCTATCCTTCGTACTGTTAGAATATATTTCCGTTTTTTCAAGGTGTATTTATATAGCTATATGCGAATTTATATTTATATACATATTAATCGATGGATCAACATGAAAAATATCATATAATCTGCATCACTATTTATTTATTTTTCTCAAATTAAAAAAAATTTTGAGGAGGATACGTGTGCTGTGGTCTTAGAACGTCTTTTTCCCTTTTTTTTTTATTTTCGAATTTTCATCCTCCCCTCCTGCATTTATTCAATTTTTCTTGAATCATAATATATGATGGCAAAACTTGTTTGAAAAATTGTGTGTACAATATTTGATACGTACTTTATTGAGAAGGAAAATCTTTTTTTTTTCTTTTGTTTTCTTTTGCTTTTTTTGTTTTATTTTTCCTTTTTTTTTTTTTTTTCCCACCAGGATAGTCTACCAATTGGTGATTTGCACGAAATAAAAAATAGGAAACATTTCATTTTTTTTCTAATTTCAATGCTTTTTCATATTTTAAAAAAGAAGAAAAGAATGAAATAAAACAAATTAACGACAAAAATGTTTTATTTTAACTTAAGGAAAAAGGGTATCTTACATACCTCCCACTCATTATGTAAACCCCTTTTGTGTAATTTTAACACCAGGAAAAATATCAACGTTAGTAAATTAATAAAAAGGAAAAATATAAAAAGCTACGAATTAAATAACATAGAAGATGTAGAAGTTCTGTTACAAGAGAAGCATCATGATATCTTTCAAAGCTATCCATCAATTAAAAATGTGAACAAAATTATCGATGTAAGAAATATTCCTGTTTTTAAAAAAAATGAAAATCCCAACAATATCTTGAATAAAGTGGCTCTTCATTTTGGAGGTACACATTGTATTTATGGTATTCTCCACCGTATGTTTGTCGCTCCATTCTGCACCATTACAGTTTGTTTCATTTCTGCATAAATAAGCATTTGCGTGTGTAGGTGCAAAGAGTGGCTTAACTATGGTACACATGGGTGACCTTCCACACAAGAGATACTACGCATGATTGATCCTACACACACATGTATGAGAACGCATCTTACATGAACACTTTCCCAAAAGGAAATTACGTGACCACCTTCACACCATTTTCCTGTAGACCTGTCATACATCAAAGGTGACGCAGCTGTGAACGGAACAAATCACACTTTCGAATTGACAAAGGAAGGAAACGGTTATGATTGTTCAGGTAATTTTTTAAAAACATGCGGAGATTCGCTCTTTAATGATATAAAGTATGTTCGAGAAGAAAATAAAGGAAAAGAAATATTATTAACAAAAGGGTATAACAGTGCATATAAATATATTATACATGTTGCTGAACCGTATTATAACGAAACTGCAAAATTAAGAAAATGTTATGAGTATATTTTATTAACAGCAAAACAAAATAGCCTTAAAACTATTGTTTTCCCCCTACTTGGTAGTGGTATTAGCTTATTTAAGAGACATGATGTTGTCGTATGTTGTTTGGAAGGAATATATGAATTTTTTAAGGATAAGGAAAATATGAATGCAATTGATAAAGTTGTTTTGTGTACTATCACTGATTCGTATTGGATGCTGCTAAGAGATTCTATCCCCCTTTACTTAGATATGGGTGTAAAATAAACTTCTAGCATAATGTGGGATACACTGTGTGTAAACTAGTTTTTTTTTTTTTTTTTTTTTTTTTTTTTTAAGTTATTATATTAGCTATAATTGGATCTTTTCTATAGATAGCTAGCTAGCTTGATATATTTTTTTTTTTTTTTTTTTTCTTAATATATATATTCTAGAATTATCTGCGTCGGTCATATTTTTAATTTACAACTTTTTCTTTTTAGTACAATTGAACAAAAAAATATAAAGAAATTGTACCCTTGTATAGAGATGCTTTATGTATATATCAAAAATTTTGAGTCTTTTTCTCAAGCATCACTTTGTGATGGAATATAGAATATGTTTATGGATAATTTGAATGTATTTAAAAAGTAGAGGGGAGGAAAAACTAGAAACATATTGAAAAAAATATATAAAAGGTATCAAAACAGGGAAAATGAATGGACTAGTTATAAAAAAGGAAAAAAAAAAAAAAAAAAAATGTAGATAAATAGATAAATAAAGATGGGTACAAATAAAACAATGAAATCTCAATAACCGTAGCTAACCACGCCTAAAAATGTATTTATAACTAGTCCACCCACCCCCTTTCTGGGGAACAGAACAAACTTCTAAAATATTTTCCTGTACACACACATTCTATATTGAGATAAATATGTTTATATGTTTCCATAATTTTTTTAAGGTTTTCAGGATTTAACTGATTCATTCTCTTCATTACCTTTTGTGGAGTATATATATCATGAATCAATGCGACGGGGGAGTTCCCTTTTGGCTATATTTTTTTTAAAAATTAAATGGGCTTCTTCCCAAATATTTTTAAACGATGTGCTACTATTATTTGTTCTGTTAATCGAATTACGAGTTGGCAATTTTGATACGTTTATAGTTTCATCATTCTTAAATAAACATGACCACCAAATGTATGAATTTTCAATTTCGTTTTTTTTTTTTAAAGAAATATATAAAAATGTTTCTTCCTTGTCGATTAACTGGTTTCCAAAATCGAAATGCAAATTTTGATTATTTACCTCATTTGAAAGATGAAAAATATTATTCCAATTGATTTTTAGGTTTTGTATTTCCCACAATTGGGTATCTTCATTCGTGTTTATTTTAAAGGGAAATGGTTTATCAATTAGGAGTTCCCAATTGTTGTGAGTTCCATTTCCGCTTTGCTTATGTTTATTTTGTTCAAATGTTTCCAGCTTTGTAATTTTTTTAACAACCAATTTATCTTCATCTATTTGCACAACTAACGATTTTGCTTTGCTATGTAAAGGTAAAGTGATATATGCGTTAATATCTTGTGCTGACTGATTCCATAAATATTTATAGGGAACAACACCTCCATTTATTATCATATTTTTAAGATTACTTTTATTTTTCAAATTTTCATTATTGTTGTCCCTTTTGATAATATTTTTTTCTACATCTTCGAATTGTTTACTACAAATGGGTGGTTCATTTTGTTCCTGATTCGTGCTCTTCCCTGCATCTTTGTCTTGTGTCTGTTCATTCTCATTTTTCAAAATAGATAATCCTCTAGGCCCTAAAAGGACTTTGTCATTTTTCCCTAGTGTTGTTATTTGTGGTTTTTTATTTTTACTTTCGTCGTCTGATGAGCTTACATCGATATTATCAAATTTGGAATAATTGATAATACTGCTCATCTTATGGACAAATTTGTATTTATGTTCTCACAATTAGGTTCTCTATATTGTCCTGTTCTGTATCTCTTAAGATTTAATTTTTGCATTTTCTCCCAAGTCAAGCTATTTTTCCTGCATCTCATGGAGTATCTCAATTTGTCAAACTAAAATATGTAAGCACAGGTATATGGGGTAAAAACTATATTTTGCACCCAGAGTTGTGAAAAAATGGGTAAACATGTTGTGCTCGTTTATTTCGATTAGTAGTTTGCCTAGTCGGTTGATCGTTTGAGTTCGTCCGCGAGGCTCCCTATCCGGCTATATGTGTTCGTTGATTAATCCATTTTTCTCGTATGTTTTTCCTTTGTCATGCTCACATTTGGGAAGCTTTAAAAAACATAATTTGCTGCACCCCTAGTCTTTAAAAAAAAAAAAAAAAAAAAAAAAAAAAATACATGAGCGGCAAGTTATACTCGTAAAAATAAAAAACGAGTGAGTTGGGTGCATAAATCTGGAAAAATTTTTCCTACCCCATGTATATTATAACTGCTCGTAGAAAAAATGAATATACACGTAAAGGCGCATATGAGTATGTAGCATGATTGTTCCCACTCATAGCATTTTTCTTCTCGCACTGTTTACATACTGCAGAGTATGTTTATTATGGATTGATTTTATGCAACTGTCAGAGATACATTTTCATAAATTCCAAAGGATGGTGTGTCATGAAAAAAAAATATATAAGCATAAATGAAGACGTTTTTGTAGAACGTGACTTTTTGGTGTGTTGGTTAAAAATTCTGGCACTCCATATAAAACGTAGTAACACATTTAAGCAACTACGTTTCGTTTGTTTGGGGGAAATTTTTATCTCTTAATATTTTTTTTTTTTTTTTTTTTTTTTACGCGCGCACTGATATATCACGTACACCTTATTTATCGCTCAAGAGTAATTTCTTTTTCTCTCTTTCTTCTCCTTTTTTTCTCATTTTTACCATTTAGCTATTTTAGGAATTATTCCCATTGCACAAGAAAATCCTGTAAAAAATGCGCCAGAGGTATAGGGAATTTTTCATGTGGAATGGCACGCAGAAGTATGAACAAAACCAACACGCGATTATTATACGCTTTTTATATTAAGCTTAAATGAAACTTGACAGAGAAAAAAGGAGTAAGTATATACAGATTTGCCAGATACATACATTGTATTAAATAAATTATGAATATTACTGGGAATAAGAAAAGTATAAACATTTTTAAGCCCAAAAAAAAGGGGGGTATAAACACAAGAACAACAACGAAAAAAAAAAAAAAAAAAAAAAAAAAAAAAAAACGCGTTGTATAATTGAGACAGGAAATTATACAATATATTTGTGAGGAGAAAAAAAAAAGAAAAATGAGCTATATATTTTTGTACACAGAAGAAATTGACAGTCTGCTAGAAGATTATAGGAAATTATTAAGTGATTTAAAGAAAGTGGTAGACACAAATGATGAGAAAAATACGAATAAATATTTTGATGATATTAACTTTTTAAATGAGAGAATAAAAACAGCTAAAGATGCATATTTTATTGAGGTACGTAATTTACCAGAAGAGGAGCAGAATAGTTATATTTTAAAAATAAAAGGGAAAATGTCAATTTTGGAAGATCTAAATATGCAATTCGAATTCATAAAAAGTAAATTAATTTATGAGAGCAAGGAAGTCAATAGGAATAAAGAAAGAAATGAAGTGAGATATGTAACTCCTAAAGATATGGAAATACGAGGAGATTATATTCAAGATCAAACACAAGAATCTATCTTTCGAATGAAAATGATGGTAGATGAATCAGAACAAATAACGAAAGAAGCTGCAGTTAAATTAAGTGAACAAAATGAAAAATTACAAAAAGTAAAAGATAAAGTGGATGATGTTGATACAAATGTTTCAAGTGCAAAGGAAACTTTAAAAGAGATAGCCAAGGAAGCTGTAACAGATAGATTTGTCCGTATCTTATCTCTTCTTATATTTATCGTTTTGATAATTCTTATTGCTGTAATTTCTATTTCGAAGAAGAAATAAATATATATTTTTTTTCTTTTTTTTTTTTTTTTTCGGTGTGTATGAATATATCAATCATCAGTGGGATGCAACTACATATATAAGTGTATGTCGTGACAAATGCTTAATTTCTGTATTAGCTTATCCGTTCCGCATCGAATAGTGGCGTGCTTTTTTTTTTTTTTTTTGTTTTGTTATCTTTTTGCTACTTATCTTTTAGTTTACATATATTTATTCACCCCCTGTGTCCCCACGCTCAGTGCTCGTGGCATGTTTACACGTTTTTTTCCACCGTAGAAAAAATATGCACATACAGAGTTGTGTACATATATATAAATATCACTGTCTCTGCATACTCATATGTATATACATATACGCATGTGTTGTACCCCCATGTATGTGCTTTCCTTTTATTGTTTAACCGAATAATTTTGTCATTTTGCACGATTTCCATCAATGTGTTTCGATTCCCTGTCATTTGGTATGAAAACGATAAAGTGTAAGCATATGGCAAAGGGTTGTTTTGTACATTTTTTTGGTAATTATCCCATTGTTATATATGATACTTTTTTTTTTTTTTATTTTACTTTTTTAGTATTCATATGGTAAAACTCTTAAATACTGTCCCACATGTCATTGATTCTCATTCACCTTTTAGTGACATTTTTTTTTTCTTCTAATGCATACGTAACCATTCATAACACTTTTAAATTAGCCTTTTTAATATGAACTTGATATTTATGGGAGGGTGTATAAATGGTACACATTGGATAATTTAAAAAAACGTGAACAGAGCCTCAATAAATGAATTTGCTACGTTGACAATGGTAAAAAAAAAAAAAAAAAAAAAAAAAAAAAAAAAAAAACTTTAATTTTTAAGTTTCCTTGTGAATATTCTTTTTACCTTTTTCTAAAATAAAATGCAGTTTGTGTAAATAGTATATATTTTATATGATCCTTGGTTAGTGGTTACGAAGAGTGGAACATATACATACACATATATGTGTTAATCGAATGTTTTTTTTTGTTTTATTTAAGATATTATTATTGCGCACTGCATGTTCTACACTTTTTTCCCTAATCCGTTGAAGAACCTTTCTGTCCACAATTCACCTTCTATTAGGCAGGGAATGGAGAAAAAAACACTTCACCCGGCAGGGACGTATAGCTAATATACATGCATACATTATTTTGTTTTATTTTTTTTTTATCTGGAAATAGAATGTAGAAGAAGAGGAAGAAAAGAAAAAATAAATGTAAAGTCATTATAATAAAAAAACAAAAAAAAGAAATTTTTCATTTCACAGAGATATACATTTTGATACTGGCAATCCATAATTACGTGTTTATTTTGCATGCAATATGCTGTTGAAATTTTTTCTTGTACGTATTTTTTTTTTTTCTTTTAACCTCTCTTTGAACTTTTTTTCTCGAATATATTAAAGCGAAACAACATAATGAAAGGTTTTGAAAAAAAAAAAAAAAAAATGTAGAAATTGATAAAGTCTTATATAAAATGATTAGCAGCAGGAAATAATAAGTACAAATCAAAAAGAAGAAAAAAAAAAAAAAAAAAAAATGTATGATGGTGGAAATGTTAAGTGTGTGTTTTTGAGTCTACACAGAAATGGATTATATACATATATATACATATAAACGTATGTACATATACATATATATACTTACCCACATCTTTGCTCTTATCAAAACAGATTTATTGAGAACGCGTATGCATCCTGGAAATTTATTTCTACATATATCATCACAGTTCAGTCTGTTATTTATTTTGCATTGTGCAGAAATAATAAAATGGAATAAGAAGAAAAGCAAAACAAAATAAAAATAAAGCAAAAAAAAAAAAAAAAAAGCAGCAAAAAAAAAACACAAAAAAAAAAAAAAAAAAAAAAAAAAAAAAAAAAAAAAAAAAAAAAAAAAAAAAAAAAAAAAAAAAAAAAAAAAAAAAAAAAAAAAAAAAAAAAAAAAAAAAAAAAAAAAAAAAAAAAAAAAAAAAAAAAAGATAAAAAGGAAGTGCATCCTAATTGGTCAATTTAACACCCAAGGATAAGAACTTCCAAACGTGTGTGAAGTAACTAAGGAAAAGTATGTACAAAATTGGAATGTCAAACGGGTAAAAAAAAAAAAAAAAAAAAACAGCATCAAAACGATAAAAATCACAAGTCTACACGGATGGAGAGAAAACTATCCAATCGAATATGCCCCACGAGTAGACATAATTCTAAGGAGAGTGTGGTAGATGAACTCTCATTATATACTAATAAAAAAGGCCCAAATGAAAGCGAAATTTTGATGGTACAAGAAAAAGTAGAAAACGTAGAAGAAGTAGTAGTAGAAAAAGTAGAAAT
Source organism: Plasmodium gonderi (assembly GCF_002157705.1). Taxonomy (NCBI): domain Eukaryota; phylum Apicomplexa; class Aconoidasida; order Haemosporida; family Plasmodiidae; genus Plasmodium; species Plasmodium gonderi. Next base: position 2,854,757 of record NW_021628937.1, read on the forward strand.
AGAAAACGTAGAAATAGAAAACGTAGAAATAGAAAACGTAGAAATAGAAAACGTAGAAATAGAAAACGTAGAAATAAAAAACGTAGAAATAAAAAACGTAGAAATAGAAAACGTAGAAATAAAAAACGTAGAAATAAAAAACGTAGAAATAGAAAACGTAGAAGAAGAAAAGCAAAACAAAGTACTCATTGATTTTTATGAGCGTATAAAAAATTGTGAAAAGAAAAGAATGGAATATATAATGAATAAAGAAGAAATGGAAGACGGGTTTTTTGAAAAAAAGACAACATTAAAAATTGGGAAGCAGAAAAAGCGTACAGAAGAGCAAAAGATAAATAACAATCATCCTCACATGGATCGAATAAAAAATGATCAAATTAATTACAAGGCAATAGGTGACATGCATAAATCTATCTATGAAAGTAAGATATATTCGAAGGATAATAAATGTGTGCATCCTTTGCAGTCATGCGTTACAATAGATAAAATGTACAATCACAACAATTCAATGGGGAGGAATGGAACGTCAAATACATTAAATTTTAGTTCTAACTTAAACTTTTCAAATCTTTTTTTAAATGGAAGAAATGAAAATTCTTACGCTAGTAGAGATTACACGAAATTGAAGGAAAAAACAAAACATAAAATTACATCATACGATGATATAACAAAAGTGAAAGAACAAATAGTGCATGGATCACTTGTTACACACACGGATAACCTAATTAATGTTATTGGAAAAATGAGAGAAGAAAGCCACACCAATAGGTTAGAATCGAACATGGGAAATATGAATTTAACTGATGAAAATATTATGCAAATATATTTTGCACTGAATAATGAACTGAATGAAAATATAATACATAGTACCCATTCTGCACAAATAAAGAAGGATGAAAATACAGAAAAAAATATCCACCTTAGGGAAAAAAATACCCATTGTGTTATGTCTCATTCGTTGGATAGCATTCCTTGCCATCCTGATGAAAATTACAACATACAAGTGAGGAGAGGGGTTCCTAACCAAGTAGAAAATGACGATTCTTCAATTTTTGCACATTTGCATCGAGATATGCAACGGAATGTACCCATTCAAAGTTACAGAAATGGATCCCTTAGTGCAAATATAAAGCAAGAACCGTTTCATTGCAATGAGGGGAAGATGCTACACCAGAACAATGTGGAGAATATACATCTTAAAAACTTGGAGGTATGGACAGATCAGAAACAGTCCTGTAATAATCCAAGGGTAAGCACAGATTCTCAAAATGCAGACAGAACAATCACGCGTACCGAACTACAAAAAATGAATAACCAGTTAGCCTTCCAAAATTGGAGTAAAAAAAGAAAATTAAAGAATAATGAAACAATTCATGGTAAAGATTATGAAGAACATAATAGTGGTTCTGAAATGTGTAATGAGCTTTATCAGAACAGTAATTTTCCAATGCAGAAGAAAAATAATGCAAAGGAAGAAATCGAAATATGTAGCCACGCCCCTACGAGCCTTCCTCAGAGTATTAACCAGAGAGTGAACTGTAAAAATGAAAACACTGGAATTCGCAGATATAGAAGGATTTTTGGAGAAAAAAAGAAAAGTAAAACAAACGAATACAGTAGGAATTATGGTTCACTACCAGCCAAACTTATTGAAGAAGGCACATTGCTCTGGAAAGGTAACGAACGAACGGGTGGTGAGAACAGAAGTACCAATATACATCTAAAGTGTGGTGATAATGAGGTTAATCGAGAGAATAATGCGCGTCTGTTATCCCATGTTAAGATTAAACGCAGAAAAGAAGGGACCCATAAAGAATCGCACGATATGAATCCATGTAAAAATAGGATAAAATTAAAAGAGGAGAATAAATTTCACCAAAATTATGAACTGTTCAGAAATTTTGTGTTTTCTTTTAACAATCCGCACACCTTGTGTTTCGCTAGCTCTGCAACTCCAAAAGGAGAGGGAGAAAATGAAAACAGAGCAAAAAGTGAAAAAAATTCCCTGAAATACAAGATGCTGAAAAATGGAAAATATTCTCAATTAAATAATATAATTCGATATAAAAAATTTGAGGAGAAATATTTCCCCGAAGATTTGATATCAAGTGACTTTCAGTGGAGAGAACTGGATGGGACAATCTCTTCCCATGCACACGACTTTTTGTTTTTTGATGAAGAAGATGAGAACATGGTTTCTTTAGATGTGCTCGATGGCGGTACCACGAGTCTTAGCTCAAGCTGTAGTGGAAGTGGTGACAAAAGTGCGAGCGGCGACGGAAGTGCGAGCGGCGACGGAAGTGCGAGTGGCGACGGAAGTGTGAGTGGAGACATGACTGTGTGTGACGACGGAAATGTGTGTGACGATGGAAAAGTGTGTGACGATGGAAAAGTTTGTGACGATGGAAAAGTTTGTGACGATGGAAAAGTTTGTGACGATGGAAAAGTTTGTGACGATGGAAAAGTTTGTGACGATGGAAAAGTTTGTGACGATGGAAAAGTGTGGGGGGGCATGAGTGAAAGTGGATCCATGAGCGGCAGCTGTGGAAACCATAATATCGATGGCTGTAAAATGTGCCTTACTAGCGAACAGAAGTCGATTTCCCCTGTACCATCCAATAGTCACCACAAAGAAGCAGAACACAAGGCATGGGAATGCAAAAAGGAGAGAAATTCAAAAATTAAACAAAGTGATTGGAATAGTAACAAGGTTAATGTAGATAATTCGGATCAAAAGGTTAATAAAAGAGAAATGATAAACACATGTAATGTGAAAAAATTATTGGAAATAGGAAAATTTCCCCGACGTGCTTCCTCAAATGGAACAGTGCAAAGGGAAAATAAATGTGTAATTATGTATGCAAAAATTATGAACATAAGTTTTACTTACGCTGCAGATGTGTTGAAGCAACTTAGTCATCCAGCAGTTAATTTGTTTAATACAAACAAAACTCATATTGTTAAGAAGAAGGATAAGAAAGTGGAACACAATCTCACATTGTTGGATGATGCTGGTGCTGATGTTGGTGCTGATGCTGATGCTGGTGCTGATGTTGGTGCTGATGCTGGTGCTGATGCTGGTGCCGATGTTGAGGTGGAGTTCACTGCTTTTGGTGACAAGACAGATGGATTAGAGTGCATCGCGAGGAAAGGGTTAACTAGAGGAGAAAGACACCAAGTCATGTACGAATTGGGACAAAGGTCGAGATGGAAATCAGGAAAAGAAGAACCATGTAGTGCACCACGAGGATCTGAAAAGAAGAACCTTGATGAGGCAGAGCAAGCATTTTGCACATGGGAAGGGGGAGAAACTGGGATAGAAAAAACAGGAAAAGGAAAATGGAAAAAAAATGAGGTAGATCTTGAAAAAAGGAAAAAAAAATTCATAAGTCACAAGATTAAAAGACATCTTCTTAGTATGAACGCACGGATAGTTATAAAAGAATGGTATATTGATTATGGGACATCACCTAGTAGCACACCTTACATTTATGTAGTGTCTGAAAATGAAAATAGATATAAACTCGATCGAGTTCACGATAAATATTATTCTATTTTTACTAAAGTGAGACTAAAATTTGAAGTCACAACTAGAGTTGTAAAGACATTACAAGTATGTCCCAATATTACCTATGAGGAACTAGTTGGACTCTTGACACTCCATGAGTCTATTAGCAAAAGGATGAGAAGGGAGAGGCTCCAGGGAAAGAAAGAGATGCAGCGGCGAGCAGAGATGCAATGGCAAGATCAGGGAAATAAATCTGCTAAACAGTCTGCTAATACAAGCAAGAAGAAGATTTGTAGAAAAAGGAAATACATAGCCACTTCAAATCACAGTGAATGTGAAGAACTACACAGAATGATGGAAGACTTGTCAAAAGTAAGAAAGACAATGAAGCTGAAAAAAAATGATGATCAGAAAGACAAAGAACATAACTTAATGAACAAGCATCAAATGAAAAGGAAAAAAAAAAAGAAAGACTTCCCAATAGTTAGCATAAGCTTATCAGAAATTAGTGGAACAGGTATACATAAAATGCCAGATGGATCGGTAAGTAAAATGTGCACATGGGGGGCACCATATGCTGTTTATAAATGCAGCAAAAAAGTAATTATTAAATTGTATACATTTATAAAAAATGAAATGAAGTTATTAAAACAATGTTTCAATATGAATAATTTATTAGATACTCCTTTTATGAAAACGTTAAGACATAATTTTAGAATGGAATTTAAAAAAAATTATGAGATGAAAAAAATAAAAAAAGTGTATTCCTTTTTTTTAAATAATCGATTGTATTCAGAAATTTTTTTAAATTGGGAAGGAAATGAAGAACATGATAATTATATGAACAAGTTAACTCGCTTCTACCTCATCAAAAGTTTTGTCGAAAGTCAAAAAGGAAAAGTGATAAAGTACGAAGAAGAACCCATATCTAAACATATGAATCTATTAGAAACAGAAATGAATGAAAAGTTTACTAACCATCAGATGGTTGAAGAAGGTGCCCAAACAACAGATTCATCTTCCATCACATGCCACAATACATGTAACATATTAGATGCAAGCAAAGATAAATCAAAATATGAATCCATTTTTGCAAATGATACCCAAGAACAGCTATCGAAATGGAATACTACATCTTCGAACGTTCCTTCTTATGCATCGGACACTTGGATGCAAAAACAAAACATAGAACTAATAATGACAGAAAAGAAAAAAGTAAAAAATAATAATAAAGAAAGTGATAATACCTTGGAGTGCTCAAGAAAAGAAAGAGTAAAACATGGAATAGAAAGCAAATCCATATGTGAAAAAAATACTGAATATTGTATCTTTTCTGCGCATGAAACTTTTTTACCCCTACATTTGATTATGCCATTAAAACACGAATCTATGTTAAACATTTGGCTATTCTTTTTTGTACATAAAAAAATGTTAGGTGTTAAGTTATCGATGAGTAATCTGAATGAGGAGTTAATATTTATAAGAAGTAGTTGTAACAAAAAAATGGCACTTCAATTAATCAGAGAAAGAAACAGGCTTAGTGAACATATTGTAAAGAATGACAAATTTATTTCTTTTTTTCAAAATCATAGTGATGATGAAGAATATTTAACATCACAAGGAAGAACAAATCATGCTAGGTATATAAAATGTAAAGATGATATCTTGGTTCTTCTTCTAATGATACTTCATAGATCATTACAAATTGATAGATACATGAAAAGTCACTCCATCATGAATATCCAAAGGGGGCATGACATAATGGAAGTGGCAGAAAAAGAAAATTGCACCTCGCATTACATTTTGGATTATATGGAAAAACCATTGATAAGTGAATATTGTAATTTTTCTTTTGATAAAAACTTCAAGGATGTAAGAAGTAAATCAACGTATGGAGAAGAAATACTTATAGGGAAGGAAGGAGTGTTGCCAGTAAATCGACCAAGTCATGATGAACATAGGAGGAAACATTTTTCATCAGATGACAGAAAAAATGATTCGAACCAAGTGTACATTAAGGAAAGAAATATTTATTCACAAGCTAGAGGTAACACTACTCGTGGAAGTTGTTCCAGTTTAAAGGAAATTCCCAGCTTTCCAATTCATCACATGGTATCACCGATATCATCTTTGTCAACACATAATGGCGTAAAAGGTAAACTTTCCCAAAAAAGGAATCACAATGTTATGCATGCGAAAAGACAAACAATGAAAGAACAAAAAGGTTCCATCTTGAACAGTTATGAAGACAGTGGTCTTAAGGAGGAAAGTGATAAGACAAATATTAACATGCATCATTACTACAAATTTAATGTTGAAGAGAAAAATAATAAAAAGAGATTCATATGTGAATCCTCTCGCGAGACAGCTGTCAAAAAGGATACCGAACCTACAGATGTGAGAAACATAGAAGGGATGAGCAAAAGAAATGAGCACGATGAGAGCGATGAATATGATAAGCAAAAAGAATATGATAAGGACAATGAATATGATAAGCAGGATGAATATGATAAGCAAAAAGAATATGATAAGCAAAAAGAATATGATAAGCAAAAAGAATATGATAAGCAAAAAGAATATGATAAGGAGAATGAATATGATAAGGAGAATGAATATGATAAGCAGAAAGAATATGATAAGCAGAATGAATATGATAAGCAGGATAAATATGATGAAATAAAAAAAGGATTGAATGAAATTTCACCGTACACAGATCACAGTAATGTAAAAACGGATGACATACATCCAAAGAAAGGACTAAACCGAGAGTGCGAAAATGTGCTATTAAAAAAGGAATACAAACAAAACGAAATTGTTCCTTTGAAAAATATGAACAAAAAAGAAAAAAGAGTTGAAAGAAAATCATTAGAAGTGGTAAATATTCCAAATAACCCTTCTGCGGATTTATCATATGTACGAAAATTAATAGTGGACGAACGAGATGTTTGTACTCGTTCTTATGGAAACACTTTGACAGATGTATTTTTAAAAAGGAATGAGAAGAAAAAACTTTTCGAATGGTGTGACGATGACATTTTGTTATTGGATAATGTAACTTGTCCTTTATTTTTAAAAAAATATCTTTTCATGATTCTGTACCAAATGACACATTCCTTCCTTCTATGTGAAAATCATTGTCATAGGAAAGATGGAAACATGAAGACGTACAATGAGTTGAATACAAAAATGCATACAATATCCTTGGAAGAAGCAAAGAACACACCGAATTTTTTGAATAGATGTCCAGATAGACAAATGAAAAACCAAAACCATCAAACTGAAAGGAAAATAAATTCAGAAATGAATGAGATCTTACAAAATATAAAACTAAAAAAATATACATTGAGCTGGTTGCTCAGGCAGAATTATAATTCCTTATGGGGGACACCGAAGAGAGAAGATATGTTAACAATTTTGAATTTTTTGTGTGAAGAAAATAACTCCTTCGAAATGTTGAACATAGATGAAAAGATGAAAGTTCTCATATTTATTATAAACACTATACGTTCTAGTATACATTCGCTACAAGTTGATAAAGAAAACGAAGTTTTCTCATTTATGAATGAGAAAATATGTATTCTTCAGGAGAGAGGAATATATGAAACTACTGGCAGAAACTTAAATGGAACCTCAGACCACAATGCAGAGGATGAGGGGGATTCTTCTAAGACGGAAGGATTTGTATACAAAGAAAGAAACATACAAATGAGTGAAGAAGTAGAAAATATGCAAAAAGAATTAAGAAGCAAGAGCAATAGCATAAAAAAAGCACAAGTTATAAATGTGAAAAGAAATTATGTCCAAATAGTTAGTGAAGATTTTAAGGTTAAAATACATTTACTAGGAAAAGATAGATACAATAACAAGTACTACCAATTTGGAGATTTTTTGGGGTGCTCAGATTGTATATATGTTGAGTTCATGAATATGGACAAATCGATAGATCTTCAATGTTCCCATAAACCTGTGACGAGTATCGTGCAGCATAAGGAAAAGGCTATTCCATCACAGGGAAATGATCCTATTTCTGCATCTAATCAATTTAATAGGAATTTAATGAACCCAACTAAAAGTAGAACCAAAATTGGCTACATTGAAGGTATAGATAATATAAGCCGTTTCATCGAAACATTTTCACCCTTTTCATTGGAAGAAAATAAATTGAAAATGAAACTCATTCAGATAAGAACAGAACTGATAAAGGAATGCTTTAGACATCACATGGAAGATACACACAAAAATGATATCAATGATGATGCAGCTCGGACGAATCCAAACAAGGATAGAAAAATAAAAAATAAAATAAAAATAAAAGGGAAAGCTACGAAAAATGTGATTAGAAATTTAAACCGAAGTGTTAACGAAGAGGAAAAACCATTAATAAGCTCTGAATTTGCGTATCTCGAAGAAGGAGAAATCGAAATGGTCAAACAAGGTGAAAAAAAAATGGAGCGCAAACCTCAGGTAGAGAACCCGCTGTCAAATAGGAACAGGGAAGTTTTACACATGGGTATGTGTACAAATGGAAGTGAAAATTATGAGAAGGTGAAGGAGAGGACAGAGAAGGGGAAGACGGAGAAGCAGAGAATAGAGAAGCAGAGGACTGAGAAGGGGAAAACGGAGAAGGATATTTATTTCACAGAGGAAGAAAAACTGTTCGAGCAGTTCCTCTACTTGAGCGAAAAACTAGTGCAATTTGAAAAAAAAATAAACATTATTTTAAATGAAGACATGGAAAAAGAAATAGAAAATAAAATAAACGATTTGCTCCTTTCGTCTACACATTACTTTTGCAATAACCAGATGACGCAAAATGTTAAGAAATCTATTTTTATAAAATATGTTGATGTGATACGTTCTATTGAAATGTTGCTCTTTTCAAATTGTTATTATTCTATTTTGAAAAAGAAATGGAAACAAAAATTACGAGTTCAATGGTTGGAAGAACTGGGAGAACTAAAGAGCGAAATTGAAAACCATATGAACAGAATGAACACAATAGATATTCTTCCTATTTTGTGCACATATTTTAACATATTTCTAATTTATGGAATAAGGATAAGTGTTATTCATATGTATAAGAAATATAGCTTGAGTGATCCCAGCTATTGGATTAAAACAGAAGAAGTGCATATTAGGGACGAGAAAAAATTATGTATCCTTAAGAAAGTTATAGAATTAATAAATGAATATAAAAAAAGTGAAATAGCTTGTTCCAATGGGCAAAGAGGAAAAAGCGACGAGGAAATAGAAGGGGAAGATAACTCACAGAGAACTAAGCACTTAAAGGATAGCGAAAAATATATAAACAGTTTAATATACGAAGATATTAATAAACTGATTAACAAAATATACAAACTTTTACCATTTAGAAAGAACGAAAAATATTTTTATTTTAAGGAAGGCCATTTAAAACATATCAATCAATTTTCGAATAACAAATTTCTTTTTTTGGAACATGACAATTTAGATGACATTGGAAGTGTTGAGTTGGTTGAAGTGAGAGACATAAAGCTGTTTTTATTCCCTAAAGGAGATGCTATATTAGGAGGATTACATAGAGAGGGAGAAAACTGTGAAGGTAGAGACGGAGAAAATTCTGCAGATAGACAATATCGAGTGGAAGACGAAGGAGGTATGCACATATCGTGTTACACAAGAGATGATAAAAATTTCAAGGAAAAGAAAGAAGGCAATCCGAAGGAAGGGCGGATGAAATACTTGTCTAGGAAAGAACTCAATGTTACGCAGAAAAGAATAGAGACGACCCAAACGAGAAAGAAAAACACACTAAAAAAAATGAAAGCTAATGAGGAATGGTCAGGTGGAACATGTGATCAAGTTACATATTATAGAAATTATTGCATATTATATAATGAAATATTCGAAATTAAAGAGAAAGTGGAAAAAGAACAATTTAATGATTATTATAAACCTAAAAAATTATATTTTGAGTCGTTTGAAAAATTTGGCATACCTTTTAGCACACAAATTGGTAAAAATATGTTAAGTCCATATTATAGCACATTTGAAGTTGGCAAAAATGCATTTAAGATGAAAACTTCTAATAGTATGAATTTTATGAAAACAGCACCTTCAGTGTTCAGAGATGACATAAACGAAACTTTTATTTTTTTATGTCAACTGCATTGTGTACTTTACCCACGACATTATCAAGAAAAAGACATTTCTGACGAAAAAATCAGATTAACAAATGAGTATCATTCAAGAGAAACATGTCTTCAACCGAACTCGAAAATTTTTCTCTTTAGCATATGTTTTGATGAAAATATGAAAACTGTTTTGTACCTCATCCGGACTAAGCAATAAACATTTTCCTTTCTCTGTATGTTCATGCCACCTCCTCTCCACCAGTACTACCACTGCAGGTATTGAAGAAAGAGGGATAAACACAGAATATTGTCACAGTTATGTATAAATAAATTTTTTTTTTTTTTTTTTTTTCCCTTTTTTTTCTCTACGCAACCTTTACATAAAAACAATTGGAATGATAAAAAAAAAAAAAAAAAAAAAGTTTTTTTTTAATGCTTATCTGGGAAGGAGTTCCAATTAGTGAAATTCACACAAATGCACACAGAAGGGATTAGAAATAATTCCCTTGAGAATATTCATTTTGCATTTCGTTCAACTAGTACCATGGAAAGTAGTAAAAACTGGGAATAATACAAAAATTTCCATAAGTCTAAAAAAATAATGAATAAAAACTCAAATGGGTGCACGCAGAGTATTGCATAAAAGTACACACATAAAACAGCACCATCGCATGTTTGTGGAATATGGAAAAAAGAAACTTCCTGCAAACTGTGAACTAGGGGTGAAATAAACAAATGCGTACACACTCAGTTTGATTATACATATATGTGTATATGTGTTTATACATGAGCATATTACCTATAGATAATAATCGGGTGAGAATGGATAGAAAAGCATTTTAATATATTGGGGTATGGGGGAGGGGAAAGTGCAAAAAAAAAAAAAAAAAAATAGAGATTAAATATTTCCGAATTGGAGCCTATAAACAGATAACACAAAAATTGCGTGAAAATTGTGTATTGCTTCATGCACTTAAGCATATATGTAAGACCCGATCTTTTGATGTTCATTTTTAAGTTCAACCACATCGTGTGTGTGTGTGTGTGTTGTCATTTCGTTATTTTAGCCCTCTGTACTCTCCCCTTAGTGTTTGCTTTTTTCTATGTTTTGTTTTGCTCTAATGATTTTATTTTTTTTTTTTTTTTCTGTACATATAATTACTGAATTATCTGCAAAAGTATAGCTCTAAAAACGGTGAATAAATATTGAGAGATTACTAAATATAACAAGATCAGTGAGTACACATATGTGTAAAAACACACTTTGTGTTTCTGTTAAAAAATTGCACTTTTAAAATGGCCATGTGTCTTTTATGCTGAACCATCCCCATGAAAAATAAATATGGAAAGGAAAAAAGTTCTATTTTCTTGCAAAACAACATAAAATTGCCATTTTTACTTTAGATAAAGCATAAAAAAAAAATTAAAAAAAAAAATGCTATATAACGAATGGGAAAAACATTGCATGTATTTTCCTTTTAAAGATGAAAGAAATGTGAAAAATGGTAAAAAATGTATATATAAATAGAAATGTCTATAATGAGAAGAGAGCATGTTTCTTTTTTCTTTTTTTAAAGATAAAATCAAATTAGCGCATGTAGTTCTTTTTTGAGAAAACGGAAAGTTGAGCCTACATGAAGTGGATTTACCTATGCATTAAAGGAAACATTACCACCATCACACTACACGCGTTTCCTTTGGGATATATTTAAAAATTTTGTGGGAATATAAGAATAACGGAATGTATTTAAAATGCATAAAGAAGAAGAAAATTCGAGTGAATGAATTTTGCACAAGTTTAAAAGAGAAAATCATGGGGAAATAAAAAATTTTAACGCAAATATATTTTCATACTTTTCGTATTTCGTTTTATCAAACTCTGCTGGAGACTAGGACTAATTTTAGCTATATTCACACGCGTAGGTTTTTTTTTTTTTTTTTTTTTTTTTTTAAGAACCTTCGCTTATATTTCCCATATATGTAAGAGATATGTTTTGAAGATAGAAGAATGTATACAACATCAGTTTATCTGAAATTGATCTCAACTTTATGCGTCCTATCATTCATTTTACATTTTAAACCCCATCAATGTGCATATGAAGAATCGAATAAAAAAATAGACCTTTTTTCCGAGGCGCACGAATTGCTTGACCAAGGTGAATATGAGAAGTCGTTTTCCATTCTGGAAACATGTGTTCAATATGACCTAAGGTGGGGCTCGTGTGTGCTTTTACATCGTTTCTTTACCTTTTTTTGTTACGTCTTTACCTTTTTTGCTACTCCTTTACTTATTTTGCTACTTCTTTACCCTTTTTTGCTACTTCTTTACCCTTTTTTGCTACTTCTTTACTTATTTTGCTACGTCTTTACCTTTTTTGCTACTTCTTTACCCTTTTTCGCTCCTTCTTTACCCTTTTTTGCTACTTCTTTACCCTTTTTTGCTACGTCTTTACCTTTTTTGCTACTTCTTTACTTATTTTGCTACTTTTTTAACATTTTTTTTTTTGGCACCTCGCAGATGCCTGACGCTCAGTGGGGTGTTCTACTACCTGGGGCTGGAACCAGTAAAGAGAAATGTTAGTAACGCTCTGTATATATGGAAAGTGTGTGCAGATTATGGAAGTGCAGATGCGCAATTCTATCTTGGAATCATGTACTCAAATTATTTCTCTTTACCTAACTTATACTCATACCATGTAGAAGAACCGGTAATAGAAAACAGCTTTGTTTTGTTCAGGATATATTTGTTGATAGAAGGGAAATTTTTAAATAGAAAAACGTATGAATGCTTAAGGAATAGAAAAGTAGAATGCAAAATAGGAAAAAATTATCATGGGGGAAGAGGTGGTGATACATACTCCAACACAAAGAACAGATTTCGGAACCCCCCAGTTGTTAGATTCACAAAAAATAAAGAACTAATTTTGAGAATAAAAAATATTAGATACAACACGGATGAGATAGAATGGTATTTTGATAGTATAAGGGACTTCCCCAATAAGGATTATTTTGAAAAAAATAAAAAGAAAATATATTTATCTCGAAATCATAACTTGAGTTTATTATATTATTATAGTAGTAGTTTAGCTAATCATCCAGGTAGTATTTTATCTTTAGGAATAAGATATATGAATGGATATGGAGTTGAGAAGAACTGTGAAACGGCATCTAGATATTACTTAAGATTAACAAATGAAATAATTAATTCAGATAATAGAACCCATTTTGAAATGTCTGATTTGATAAAAATAAATATACCACATTACGATCAATATAGTATCAATAATAAAAAAATAAAAAACATAGAAATCTTTTTAGAATCATCTCTACATGATAACCATAAAATATTAACCATGATTGCGCGTAGATATCTCTTGGGTATAGATGGGGTTGAAAAGAATTACGAAAAGGCACACATATATTTAATGAAAGCAGAAAAGTACAACAATTCTGAGGCAATTTCTCTGTTAGGGTATGTACATCTACTAGGGTTAGGTGTAGAAATTGATTATAATAAAGCCATTGATTATTTTATAAGAGGAAATAAATTAAATGATTCTTTAAGTCATAACGGGTTAGGATATATACACTTCTTCGGTTTAGGAAATTTTAAAAAAAATCCACACTTGGCATTTTACTATTTTGAATTGGCTTCAAAAAATAATTTATCATCAGCACAATTTAATTTAGCTTGTTTATATTTAAGTGGTGTTGGGGTTTCACAATCTTTTCAAAATGCTTTCTATTGGTTTTACAAATCACTGAACAATGGAAATGTCTTGGCCGCTTATATAATAGGATTTATGAATTATAACGGGATCATTACGAACAGAAATTGTAAATTAGCTTTATCTCTTCTAGCAAAAGTAGCTGAAAATAATTCATTCATTTTAAACACTTCAAATAAAATTATTAGATACACAGAAAAGGGGAGAATAAAAGAAGCTCTTTTTCTCATGGCACAACTTGCAGAAACGGGTAATGTACAGTCTCAGGTAAACATATCCCATAATATCAATAATTCAAAATTTGCTCTTTTTTTACCTTCCAATGATAAATCTAAGAAAGTTTATGCTAGTAGATTTCTAGCCATGGCTTCAGAGAACAATGATTTTAATTCTCTCTACACTCTTGGCGATTATGCATATCAAGGACATGGGTTATACGTTCGGATATTTCCCAAGAACAACTTGCCATTTAATCCGATTTTCGATGTGAACACTGATCATTGTCTGTACCGAAAATTGGACAAGTGGGGGAAGCGGGAGAAACAGAAGTTACTGCAGGGAAAGATTGCTCGTGAGTATCACAACAAAACGGTTGACACGGTTGACATGATTGACACAGTTGACATGATTAACTCCACTGACACGTCAATTTTAGCTACCGCCCCTAACACATTAAACATGACTGAGACAACAAAAAGAGACAACAATATCAATCTCTTAACTCCTCCAAACAAGATAATATCAATCGACTTCGTGGACGAAGAAGGTATGATATTCAATGATCGCTGGAGATTCTACTACGGATTCAAATTTTCCTTTAATGAGGTGGACTATAACCTAGCGTATCATCATTATAAAAGCATTATATCATATTATCCCAATAATTTTTATGTTATTCAAACGTTATCACGAGCTTGTTACAACTTAGGATTCATGCATTATTATGGGATTGGTGTTTCGAAAAATATAGAAAAGGCCTTAGTCTATTTTAATTCTTCTATTAAAATTTATCCAACGTATAAAGTTCCTTCAGTTTTATTTGTTTTGTATATAAAGTTTAACAAACATTTGTATAATGTTAAAAAGAAGTTTCAACATTTGAAATGGCTTTTGTCTTTTTAAATTGCCCTCTTCAAAGCACACACACATACACATACACACACTGAAAGATACATCATATCTGTGAAAAGGAAAAATGTAATTTTTTTTTCATGCTTTCCATTTTTTTCCATCTTGTTCTGTGATAGAAAAAAATAAGTAAATAAAAATAAAATAAAAAATAAGCACACAACAACAAAGTTGATAAAGTAGGACGGAGAATACTTTGGAAGAGACAAAATATTTATTCATACACAATCCATTTGGTGTGTGTATGTGTTGGGACGTTTTTTTATGTATATCCCGATTCCTGGAGAATTGTTAAAAAAAATGTATATGAACACAAGTGATATATCCATAATGTCCCTACTCAATGATTATTTTTAAATACTTATGATGGTACAATTTAAATGTACCAAGTTTCCCAATTTTACCCCTTGTTCCCTCCCATGGAAAAAACGAGGAAAAAAAAAAAAAAAAAAAGGATCAAAGGGAAACATTATATTTCGAAGCAATATATCGAAAATGAATTAACTTTCTAACAATATTAATTCATTTGTCTAATAACTAATATATTACTATGCGTTTTACACGTAAAACGTTTTTTTTTTTTTTTTTTGGTTTTAATTTATTAGAGCAGTTTGTAGCTTTTCATAAAATATTTACTTATTTGTGCATATATTTATTTTATAGCATATAAATTATATCTTTCTGAAAAAAAAAAAAAAAAAAAAAAAAAAAAGAAGAAAACAATTGGATCATTAACAGAACAAATGAAATGGAATACTAATAAATGGATACTTGAACCTTTTTTATTTTCTAATAGTTTTGTAAATAAAAGGAGGGTATGCTTATGTGTATATATATACCTGTAAGCACACATTTATACACGCATTCTGAGTGTTGCACAAAAATTTGTTTTGTCTTTAAGGGACATATATACTGTATGAGTGGGTGGGTGTAGGAAGGTTAAACAAGGCGTGCATATATATAACATATGCAAAACTTTTTATTTAATATACGTAAACAAAAAAAAAAAAAAAAAAAAGGGTTAAGTATCACGTAAAAGTGTTGTACATTTATGTTAGACACATTTTTTAAGAACATATTGTATGTGAATATAATACTTTTTATGTTATCCTATTATCCCCCATTTTTTAAAATTTTTATTTTTAATTTTTTCTATGCGATCATTCATGAGATTAAAAATATACTACAATATATTGGTATATATTTTGGTAAGAATCATTCTGTTACATGTTAATTAGAAAAAAAAGGACAATTTTGAGATATTTTATGAATGATGATAAAGATTTTGTTTTCATTTGGGCAATAACTTTCAAACAAATGTGCTGGGGAGAAATGTGTACAGAATAGTATATACACATGTATATATACATTTGTATGTGCTCTTATAAGTGTACTATGCAAGCATACATTGGTACAATATGTAGTACGCTTAATTGGCATTTAGCTTACACTGTGACATAACCATTTTTTATTGCTAAAGTTAATTGCAAAATTATGATTTTGTTCAAGTTCATTTTTAGTATTAATGTTAAGAAATACTGAACCTTTTTTTTTGACTATTTTTATTTTCCATAATTTTCTTGTGATTAATTGTTTCTTTGTTTTTTCCTTATTTGATTTGATTTTATTTTTTTTGCACCTTTTATTTTTTCTTCATTTTTTCCGTTCTGGGGAGCAAATATTTATAAATATGGTAATAGCAAATAAGACAATAGCGTATAATCACTTGTTAAAATTTATCCCTATTCTATATTTCTCAAAAAAAATAGAAAAATAACAGAACTTAATTTAAATAAATGTTTAAGGCTCGTTTAATACTTTTAAATAAGAAAAAAATAATAGAGTGCTAACTATGATATGAATTATTATGTACTATATAATATATATACGTAAAACTGAACTTGCTAAGGTATGATATGATGCATACTTTTTTTTTTTTTTTTTTTTTTTTTTTCCTTTTTTTACCATTTTATTGTTTTTTATTTTGTTGTGTTTTACTTTATTGTTATTAAATTTTTTGATATTCATTTTTCTGTTTAATTTTTGTTTAATTTTTTTTTTTTTTTTTTTCATAGTTTTAGTTCCCTTAAAAATTATGAAATAGAGAAATTCTTTAATCCAAAAAAAAAAAGATGCTTTTAAGAAAAAAATATTTGGGATACAAAAAACTACGTTCATATACATATGTATAACTTCTTTTCATTTTGAAGTGTTTTATAGATCTTTTTTTTCTTCACTTTATCATTTTTATACAGCTGAAACTTTTACTTTCCATTTTATAGAGTAGTTGTAGATATTGCACAGCTAGAAGAGAACTTTAGTAGAGGTATTAAACTCACTTAAAAGATAAAATATTATTCTTTTGCATGAAAATATGTATACAATGTGTGCATATCATAAACTTGCTCAATTTTTTACCGCCTTGATTCACTCATAGCATTCTATGTGTGTGTATGGCGGATGATATGAATGCTTGCCATATATGATATGAACGAACACACAGCGTTCGCATATATTATATGCATATGTTACTGCATGTATATTTATGTATATCTGCTCATGCTAGTTACATGTTCATGCATATTCAAATCTTTAACTTCACGCACACGACTTTTATGTGCTTTGTGCAGACGGGAAAAACTATGCACAAGGCTGTATATTCGCTCGTTCGTTTGTCCGTATCTTCTTATCTTCATATGTTTGTGTTCCCATATAAGTATGTTGTATATCGCACATACTTTTTAAAATTAAGAAAAAAAGAAATCCGCAATGTCAAATAAGGTGCTTGGTATTCAACAGTGACAAAGACACTAGAAGAACAAAATAAACAAAAATTTCAAATGCAATTAAGCAAAAACATGCCAAGAATATTGCAAAGGGTGAACACACAAAAAAAAAAAAAAAAAAAAAAAAAATAATAATAAAATAAAATAATAATACAAGTTGAATAAACTAAAATAAAAAAAAAGAAATAAAGGCTATATGTACATACAAATATATACACCTTGCACAAATATCCAAAAAAAAAAAAAAATAAATAAATAAAATAAAATAAAATAAAATAAAATAAAACAAATAAATAGATAAACAAATAAAACAAAAGAAAACAGTTAAAAAGGGCCAAGTGAAACGTTTTGATTGAAACATATACAATAACTGAGTAGAGCAAAAAACCAAAGTAAACAAAACTGATCATCAAACAAATAGGCAAATCATACACAACGCGCAAAATAAGTCAGATCGCACGAATAGAAGGAGAAAAATCGGATGTGAAAGGAACTTTAAAGAATTAGCAAAAGAAATGAAGACCGATTAGGGGGATCATTACACAGCTGGTTAAATAAATGCAAATTTGCAAAACCTTAGTTTTATTTGTTACGGAGGAGAGAAATTAAGTCGAATGAACTAGCCAATTTTTTTTTTTTTTTTTGTGTGATCCGTTCATATATTATTGAGTATTATGAAAATCAATGGCTACTATTGAAAAAAGTAACAAAAATGTTGAACTTGATAAAGAAGCTTTTTACAAAAATGAGAAAAAAAGTAAGGCTAATAAAATAGAACAGGTACATGGTAATGATGAAAAAAAAGAAGTCGAGATCACCAGTTTTCACAATGTAGAAAACAAAATTGAAAACAATGTAGACATGTATGGCATAAATTTAAACAAAAATGATATACACATGAACAACAATAATTACAGTAGCAATGTTATAAAAACGAATAATGAAATGGAGGAGGAAAGAAAAACCGGTTTGAATGAAAACAAAAGCAATTATGAAACAGAGGAGGAAAACTTACTAAATGATGAAGGGAACTTATCAGATGAAGGGGAAGAAGTAGAGGAAGAAAATGTTATTGAGAAAGATCTTATACTTCAACGATATAAACATGGTACCAATATATATATAAATCTCTCTGAGATAAAAAAAAAGTGTATCCTAATTGACTTTTACTCTGAATGTTTAAATAAATATAAAAATGAATGTAGTTTTGTATACTATCAAAATTATAACAGCAATAGTAATGTAATAATTAACGAAAATGTGGACATGATGAGACATGTACATAGCATAAATTTTTCATGTGAAAATCTGGATAGTTTAAGTAACATGCCCATTTCGAATGATAAATGTGTAATTACTAAAAATAAAAATATATCAAAATTTTCAAACAACTTACAGATGGGCGTAGGTACATTTTCTATACCAGGTGAAGATTACAAAGGATTCAATCTTCAAAAAAAAAAGCAAGAATCCTTAGACCCCTTGTTAAAATGCATAAACTCGTTATCGGATAGAATAAATCTGCAACATCTAGTGGGGGATCCTACAACATATTTTAAAATTGGTGGCGGTGACATGTTCTATGATATTAATGATCCATTTTTGGATGACGAAGAAATGTATAAAGAATTGAATAAAACAAAAAATGAAATTATATTAACAAGGCAGATAGAAGATGAATATAGTGTATGGAGTGCTGATATGTCAGATGATTATGTTGATATAAATCCGGATTATTTTATTTCATTTTATAGCTCTAAATGTAAGTATGTTTATTCAAGTGATGAAGAAGACGAAGAAGAAAATAAAAAACTAAAAACTAAAAATAACCATACAAATGTAGAAGAATATAATAAGGAAAAGTATATAAATGATTTGAAAGGCAAAGAAAAAAAGATTGACATGGAGAGAAAAAATATAGCATATAATGGGTACAGCTGCGCAAATGAAAAAAATGTGGACAATAGTACACATAATGGAGTATATAAATGGTACGATTCCTACACATCTAGTTCCTCTAATTCATCTGATGAAAGTGTAGTAGAATTAAATGAATCACAAATAGATGTAATAAATTATGAACAAAATTTAAAGGATTTTATCATATATTCAAGTGAAGAAGAAGACGAAACGTCCTCTTCTGAAGATGAAGATGGTGAAAACTCACAAGAGTCAGAAACATCGGAAGAAGATATTATATTCAATCCTTTTGCTTGGAAAAAATTCGAAAGGCATATCCCCCCCGAATTTATAAACTCTTTTGTAAAATTAGAAAAAGAGTTAGATGCTTTACCAATAGAGGTAAATATAGCAGATATACAAGACATTATAAAAGCAAATATTTATAACATATTTTCTCAAGTCATCGATAAACACAAGAACACGTTAAATTATTTTGATAAAACTTTAGATGATTTTATCGAAATAGATGTAAAACAATTAAGATGGCTTACAACCATCATGAACAAAACATCAAACACTCTTAATGACATAGATATTTGTAGAATATGGTTCGAACATATTTTTTCCTATAACAGTAATGTTTTTATAAATCACGAAAAAGAATTCATCAGAAAGATAAAGAATTCGCAAATTTTCGAAAAAAATAATAAGACACATTTGAATAACATTCTTAAGGATATATCTTCTTGGAGGTCTTATCAAGAAAGTAAGGAAAAGTTGATACGAGAAAACGTAGAGACAGGTCCCATTGGAGGAACTGGTAATATTAATTCTAACGCTGGCTGTTATAATGTTGCTGAATCAAAGAATTCTAATCGAAACGTGAATTCATCAACCCATAATATGGGCACTAAAAGTAGCACATTGAATCGAGGAACAAACAGCACAACTGAAGGAGTCATTTTGAGTGTGAACAAATTGAACATCGAATGTACTGTTAATCAAAGTAAGAATGATGATAATTTAAGCAGAACTATAGAACGTGACAAAAATGTTATCAGTAATATCGAGGGAAAGTGCAAAGAATTATCTGAAAATGCGAAAAAATTATATGGAAATGAAGTATACATAGAGGAGCAGAAGAATACCAATTGTGGTCTACAGAACAAGGAAATATTTGGTAAGATGGAGGAGAAGGTAGATAATAATGTTCAGGTGAAGAGGTGTGAAAATTCAGAAAATGGTGTGCTTTGCGAGAAGAATGAAGAATCCATTTTCAGCACTTATTTCGTTAAGAATAACATAATAAAGAAGGAATTAGGAAAAGAGACAGAAAGAGGAATTGAAAATGTAAAATTAGTTAATATAAAGAATGAGGAAATTGATGGAAAAAACAAGCATTCATCTTTGCACTTTTCAAATAATAGTACTATCGAACAAGTGGATGGAGAAAAAACCGTTTATAGCGATTACAGTTCTGCACATAATAATAATGGTTTATTAAAAATTGATTGTGTTGAATGTAATATTGTAGATGATGATGGTGGTGATGGTGATAATCATAATGATCATAGTATTATAGCAAATTCAAATGATGGGTCGACTAATAAACAAAAAAGGAAAAACAGAAATGAGAATAAGTTAGCAATGGGAGTAGAATCCCTAGCCCCAAACGCAGCTTCAATGACTATGATAAAGGGATCAAAAACAACGGATATAGAAAAAAGTAAAGGAATTTGTAAAAATAATGAAAACCATACAGATCACGAAGATGTGGCAAAAACATGTAAAAATAGCAACATGAATAGTAATAATCAAAAGGATGATTACAAATGGATAGAGAATTTTTTTAAACATTTTATAGATATTTCATACGACATTTTAAATTATATAAAAACATTTATTAAACAGAAATGCTTGTTAAAGGATATGATATCAGCTGGTTTTGAAGCACTTGTAGAAAAACAAAATAAACATTTTGTTAAATTTCCTCATATGACCTTGTCCGAAATACTAACAAATTTATTTAATTTTAGATACAAAACGAATATTATAATTAGTCCAGATTATGTTGAAGCCCTTGTAGATTTTTATCAAGGTAAGTACAAAATTGATATATCATATGACAAAGGGAAAAACAAAAAAGTATTTCTTTTCGATACTAATGAGATGCACAAATTGAATAATGCATATTATAGAAATAAACATAATGCAAAAGACAAAGTTATACCCCATGATAATGAAAATTGTAAAGATGAACATAAAATCAAAGGTGGTAAAATTGAGCTCGATGAAAAAACAAGCTATAAAAAAGGTGTTAATGATAATATTTCTAATAATGAACTCATGATGTCCCATCAACACAAGGATCGTTCCCTAAATACAACGAATAAGAAACAATCTTCTTTAAAAAATGATTCCTCAGGTATTATCCCTATTATGAGTTCCTCTACAAACTCACCTATAGTTACTGCAACTGCTGGGGCTGCTACAGATGGAACAAACAAAAGTTCGAACAAGAAAAGATTAAGTGAATCTACTAAACATAACCTTTTGAAAGAAACGAACACTTTGACAAAAAAAAAATCGAATAAAATTTTATCCAATGATTTACCAAAAAAAAATGGGGATAAAAAGAAAAACAACAAAAATGAAAAGAAAAATTGCAATACTACTCATATAATTATTTGTTCAGACAATGAGGAATCTGAAGAGGAACAATCACCACCACATAAGAAGGTGCAAAATATACAGGGTAATAAAAACCAATATCGAAATATGAATATGTTAATAGAAAATATAACTAAGAAGAAATGCAGTGCCAATATTACTACCCCAACCGATAGTATGATAATCAGCAATCATTTAACAAAGGATCAGCGTAGGGGTAATTGCACCAGCGGTTACGTTGATCCACACAAGGAAAGGACACCCAGCATGTCCAACAGCGTTCATGGAAAAATTCGTAGCAACACGTGCAGTAACATGTATGGAGGCTTGAACAGCAACATGTATAGCAAAACGCAAGGCAACAATAAACTGCAAACAATTCGAAACATTTTCAGTAATTCCTCCACTATTAACAATAATAAGCTGAACAACAACAGCAATAGCATATACGCAAATCAGAAAAAAAAAGGAAATGAAGAAAATCTGTTAATTATTGGAGATGAGCAAAAAAACCTAAATTCGAATCACATTCGAAACGAAAAAATGAAATTATATAAAAAAAGGAAATTGAAAAATGATTATCCGTGTGGTAAAAAAAGTGCACATACCAACATACAGAAGCATAACAAAATCAACGAAAAAATGAAAGGAAAAAATATGCACTCAAATGAGAATTCTGCAGTGCGCAAGTATATTAATCTCGACACTTCCGACGAAAACAAATCGTGAATGATTTTTTTTTTTTTTTAACTAATACGACTGTTGAGTTCATTTTCTTTTGCGTTCTTGGATAATACAAATCGTGTTCCTGAATAGTTACACATGTATATATATATATATATATATATATATATATATATATATATATATATATATATATATATATACATACATATATAACCGCCTTAATTTAGTTTTGGGATAACTTCTTTGAAAAAAGACAGATTTTTTTTTTCCTTTTTTTTTCTTTTTTTTTTTTTTTTTTGTTCCCGCATAACGTACTGAAAGGTCATTCTTAAACAGTTAAGGATCTTTTTATATATGAAATTATTTGCTAGTAATTACATAAGAGCATTAACATATTAGTGTCTGTGTGCCCATACACGTATAATCATCCTTTTTTTTTTTTTTTTTTTTCATCTTTTTAATTTCGCATTTCCTTCTCATTTTCTTCCCATTTCCCTCTTTTTTTTTTTTTTTTTGTTTGTACATATGTACACATATCTCTAGTCACGCTCTTATAATGTTTGTCTCGCTGAAGCTTATATGCACATATACGAATTTGCGTGATGTAATTTATAACTTAATATTTTTTTTTTTTTTTTTTACATTTCCTATTGTGTGTTCATATATGTGTATATATTTATTCCTACTCTCCTCCTTCCCCTTAGTTTCGTCATGTTTATGCCTTGGCTTCTATAAGTTATATATACTTCCTAGGCCCCCATTATGTATTTTTCTCCTTTTTGTGTATTACAAATTTGTTTACACACTGATTTTGTTTTAATACACTTGTTACTTAAAATAACCCGCATTTTTTTCTATATTTTGTTTTATAATTTTTTTTTTATTGTTCTTTTTTTTTTATTTTTCTTATCATGTTTATTCTATTTTATTTTATTTTTTTGCATTAAAGAAACATCGCATAAATTGTGAAAATTAACAGAGAATTGTTGTGAAATAACAGAAAAATTGAAAAAAAAAAAAAAAAAAAAAAAAAAAAAAAGAAAGAAAGAAAGAAAAAAATGAAAAGAAAAAGAGTGTAGAACAGGGGAACAAAGAGAAAGTGATAATGGTAGAATACGCTATTTAGAAACATGAGTAGACACATATATGAACACTGTATATATATTATATATGGATTATTAAATAAAGTTTAAATAAAATCACCGAACTGAATTATTGTCGGAAATTATCCCTTAAAAAAGGAATAATCCAACTTGGTGTCATTTTATGTTCGTTTAGCACTTAAGAAAAGCAGAAAAAGAAGGGGAAAAAAAAATTATTTTTGTTTTTCCTAATTGGATGTAATATTTCTTTCATCATACGAACGAAAAGAAGAAGCGTTTGTTTGTTTATTTATTTTATTTTTTTTTTCGAACAATTTTAGGTGAAAATATATGTTACACGTATCTCTCAGCTTGCCTACCAATATCTAGTAAACACTACATAAAAAAAAAAAAAAAAAAAAAAAAAAAAAATGTGTAAAGAAATTTTGAATATTCTCAAAGACTTGACGCTTTTAAAACAGTATTGCAAAAAGAAAGTAAGAAATATGTGCAGGGCTTAGGTGCCAGTCTTGATGTATATAAAATTGTACCTTTTTATTTTTTTTTTTCATAAATATAAAAGCAGCCATGAAATTGTAACAGTGTGGTGTTTCTACGATTCCTATTTATATCTATTGTTATGACTTTACAACACATACCTATCACATTGTACATTTTTTTAATCTCCTACCTTTTCCCCTATTTTGTTTTTATAATTTCCTTTCCCTATATCTTTCTCTATCTCGCCTGAACGACCTCCCCAAGACGGATCTTTTAGCTATTCTACAATCATGCAAAGTGAAAGAATATGACGAAATTTGGCACTCATTGCATAAAATACTGGAAGAAAATACAAATACTGATAAACTGATTTACGATGAAGAGAATTCAATTTTACTTTTCAGGGTAGGATTGAGAAATCAGTAGAGGGTGAGGGAGAGGAGGTATTCCCAAGATTACAAACTTTCATGTGAAACTTCTCTAATTAATTTCGATAGATCCGTAAGAAAAAAAATAAGGTACATTAGTAATTCTCATTTTTTTTTTTTTTTTTTTTTTTTTAAAGGAAGAAAATGATAGACAATATCTATTGGCATGTATAAATTTCATTTTAATATATTTGCAACATCTGACTAATGGTGAAAAGAAGAAGAAAAAGCACATAAAATTGGACCCCACTTTTTGCACCATTTATTGTAAAATCATTGGTTGGGATGAAAAAAAAAAAAAATTAAGTGAAATCAGACGAAGAGGAGTTAATATGTTTGTTCATACATTAATGCGGTTTGACATTGAATGCAAAGCCCCCTTATGAATGTGACGACAATTTTGAGTTTTTTTTTTTTTATTTTATTTTTTCCATCCATCAGTTTGCATACCCTTGAAGTTATACGAAATATGTTTTTCTTCTTCCTTCTATACGTAGAAATTCAATTCATGCTAAGCGACAAAGATGTGAGAATGTCCTTTGGCAAATGTCTATTCCAGATATGCGAATTAAATTTAGAAGAAAATGAATTTTTGGAACATGTGAAAATAAACCTGTTGATATTCTTATTATGGAAAATGGCTTCTTCAGATGTAAGAGAAGAGCTACGAGTATTTGATATTGAAAATATGATGAAAGCAAATTTCTGAATTGGTGCAGATTCTACTGGTGGATCTCCTTGAAACATTTATATGCACATATATCTCTAAACGATATGTCACCTACATTTTCTACCATATCTCTCAATCACTGTCCAACTTCAATTATTTCGAAAAAATCAATTCATAGGGAAAGTGCTCAGATATTAGTAAACTCAAAAAATACAAAGATTTTTGCAAGTACATAAAATGGGGAGTGTCAGAAAGGTCTACCAATTCGTTTTACGTGCTCTGCTCCTACTCTCTGAATCTTCCCAAGTTTTATGAAAAGTAAAAACGAAAAATGAGTAATCTACAAATTGATCAAGGGTGTGCCAGCTACAAAAAAAAAAAAAAAAAAAAACAGTACGCTAGCATATGATATTATTCAACAAGATATGATCAGACAAGAAACGAAATAATCCAATTCAAAGAAAAAATCACAAGCAATCGAAATATAAAATAAAATATTTCCATTTTCAGCGCTGAGGGGAAATTCTTTTTGTCTCATGTTTGGTCTCAAAACGAAAGCATAGCATCTCACCTTTTTAACGTAAGTGAAGAGAAGAATAAAATAAAATACGTAACTTTTGGGATGTCTAACCGAATGACACTGATCACTTATTCTACTGGGATCACACACAACATTAATCTTTATCCAAATTCATCATGCTTATTTATCGCCCATTTTCTCTCAACCTGACACACAGAAATTTGTACACAACACAGTAACCCTGTCACATGACAGTATCATTCACTATTCTCAAATCATTTATGAGTCATGGAAGGTATGACACGATAAAATTGGGAAAGACTCCTTTATATATATATATATATATATACATATATATGTATGTGTGTGTATAGGTATATATGCCACTTACGCACATGGATTAGCTCTTCACGCTCCTCTTAAAATTCTTTGTA
Source organism: Plasmodium gonderi (assembly GCF_002157705.1). Taxonomy (NCBI): domain Eukaryota; phylum Apicomplexa; class Aconoidasida; order Haemosporida; family Plasmodiidae; genus Plasmodium; species Plasmodium gonderi. Next base: position 2,880,914 of record NW_021628937.1, read on the forward strand.
GAACTGTTCGGGAAAAATGAAAGAGATAATAGAGATCCAAATTGAGCACCTTGTAAATTTGGCCCTAAAATGTCCAATTAAGATCGCTGCTCGTTTCAGGAGTTTGCTGAACATTTTTCACAACAATAAGGGGTAAGTATTGTTTTAATTGAACCCTTCACAATATGCCCACTTTCTTTCCGAACTTAGTGATTCTTATGTTTCCTTTTACCATTTGGATACATGTTCCTACGGTTCACTGATTTCGATTAATCCGCATCAATTCATTTCATAAAGGGACAAGAATATCAACAATTTAATATTCAAAATTTACGAGCCGGTTATATGGAGAAGTCTAATGGTAACTAAAACGCTTTTGTCTAGCAATATATTCATCTATTTTTGAATGTCCAAGGATTCATAAGACAAACCTTTAGCTACAATATATATAAAAGAAAAAACAACACTCACTGGCAATTTTTTTCTCTCATTTGATTTTTTTTTTTTTTTTTTTTTTTTTTTTTTGCACACTAATTTAGTCGCCTAATTGGAAACTTCGCTTTAACGCGACATGCATTTTTCAGCTGATTTTCCCTGTGGTGGTAATTTATAATTTACATTTCGTTCAAAGGAAAAAAAAAAAAAAAAGAGATGAGATAAGAAATGAAGAAGAGAAAAGTGAAGAGATAAGAAATGAAGAAGAGAAAAGTGAAGAGATAAGAAATGAAGAGATGAGAAATGAAGAGAAGTGAAGATTCTACTGTACTGATGCATTTCTAGTATTAATGTTCGTTCTGTTTCATCTACACACTGTTCTATTTTTTTTTTTTTTTTTTTTATACCTCCTCAAATGGTACACCATTAGGACCCGTGCATAAAGAACATAAACTATCTTTCCTCAATGGAGAAGTAAGCTAAAAAGAATTGGAAAAGCAATATGGATGAAACTAAAAGAACAGCATCCCACGATCTGAATAATATTAGTACCATTATCCCAGGAGCACGATTACATTTCTACCTTTCCTTCTGGCAAGAGCTTACCAGGTCCTCTTTGAATTGGCTGAGGATGGAAATGCCTGCGTCTTGCAAGCCGTAGCCAAGTGCATATGCTATGTAAGGCGAATACAAAAAAGAAGAAATAATGTAAAAGAAACGCTCAAATTGTATACATAAAAATGAGTGAAAAAAACGAGAGAAAAAATGAGTAAAAGCGGACCCGTGCCGTTGAAATGGCATCGACTAACTCAAGCAAACCTTTATCCGAATGTCTGCGCACCCCCCCCCAAACAACCCCCCCACACACACACACTAATTATTCAAAGATCCTGAATGAACTATGGGAAATGATAGTCGAAGACAAAAGGTCTGCACTCATGGAAATACTCATTAACAAATTTTTAAAAGAAAAATGTTACGATAATGTAAAAACAGAAGTTGTGCTAGGTTTTTGTGAAATGGCGAGAAATAAAAAGATAAATAAAATTTTTATAAAAATATTTGATAGAATAAAATATCTCATTTGTGATAAATGCTTAAGAGTAAGAAAAAATTTTGTCCTTTTGGTGTTAGAGCTGAATAAAAATTTGAATGAAAATTTTTCAAATCAAATTGATTACAATGAATTGACAAAAAGGATAACAAAAGACTTATTTACTTATAATATCCAGTTGTGTATAAAAAAAATGTCTTATTCGAAACATGGACATCATGAGAAAATGAAAAATAAAGAAATTTGTGAATTTTTAAAATTATCTACAAATTTAATCACATATTCTATGTGGAAATCTACCATAAAACAACAAGCAAAGTTGTGTATAAATCTACTAAATGATTATCCAGTACTAATGATTTGTATAAGTAAATTTGCTACAAATTTGGAGCTCATACAAAGATATAAATTGTCTTCTGTTCTATTTGAAATTACTAATCTTAAATTGAGAGAAGAGGGGAATTCTGCTTTCCTTGAAAAGACAAACACGCATCAAACGGAGCTCAGCACGGAAGAGTTAGTCTCCCTTCCAGACACTAATGATGATACAACCATAACGGAAGAAAACAGAAAAAGAGTTAAGAATGGATCCACTAAATGGATGAAAGAATTTGTACAGAAATTGTCTGCACGTTTTCCCCAAGTACACGATTCAAAAGAAAAACTTAAAGATCCAAACTTAAACAGAAAATATGTGAAATACTCATGTCTGCTTCTTTGTGTGGCGTATCTATTAAAACCAAAAAACGAGGAAGAAATCGAAATATGCAGATCAGAAGAAATTGAAAATTTTGTGAAAAGTAAATTTAGAGAAGAATATTTTGTGGATAGTATAAACACATTAATGCAGCAGTATTATTTTAAGATACTTAAATATGTTAATCTGAATGAGGACAATTATAGAGTGATACATAAGTATGGTCAGAAGGAATTAAATTCTTTATATACACTTAATAATGAACATGTATGTGCAAAATATATTATTCCCCTATTTTACAAGTGGGGTTTACTTGATTCGTTTGTTTCGAAACATATGAACGTTTTAAACATCTCAATTGAATCTATGTTGTCTTATACTTGTAATAACTCAGCATCTGGATCGAACACTAAAGAGAATTGCTTTGTTCATGTATACAATACCTTTCAATCTGTCACAAAAAATTCACCCGATACTTTTTCCCTTGGAAGAGTAACGATCTTAGAGGGAGAAGTGGATAGCAACAAAAAAGATGGCTCCTTAGAAGATAAGAAAGAAAAAGAAATTTATATAAATAATGAAAAAGAACTAAATACATTGATTTTTTTTTCACTTATAGTTAAGAAGAAGAAATATCATCATATAATATTGAAACCATTCCACAACATTATATATAATTTTGTTCTAAAATTTAATTCTTTTCTTTTACACATTTTTGAAAAAATATCACTCAATGAATTTCAGTTACCTCTTCATTTTATATCACCTCACTATGAAGATAAAAAAGACGAAACAATTTTGCAGTATGTGTTGTATGATAGAAATAAGATAAGAGGATATATGTTTTTATACATTTCTTTTTTTTTTCTTTTAAATTCTTCGAAGCAAAATGATTTTTCTTACGAATGGGATACATTAATTGAGAACACTTTGAGGAGTATTCATTTCATTAGTTCTATTAAATTTAAAAACGAAATTGAAATTGTTACCTGTGAAAAATCGACAAGTTATCACACAGAATATCACAATAATTTCATTGAAAAACGGACCAAATGGAAAACTTATATAAATAGGATCCTTCATTTCTTTATGTAATTTCTTCGCTTCTGCATATATCATTAATCTCGCATACTATTGTCTTTTTTTTTTTTTTTTTTTTCTTTTTTTTCTTTTTTTTCTTTTTTTTCTTTTTTTTCTTTTTTTTCTTTTTTTTCTTTTTGCATGTATATCTGTGTGTACATGGATAATGTACTTCGTCTGTTTCTCCCTTTCATCATGGTCTCAACTGTTAATGTAATTTCTTGACGTACGGTTGAGGAGTAGTGTGGCTTCCCCTCTATTGCACTCATCATTTTTTCTGTATACATCTGTCTATCTATCTACCTACCTATCTATTTGTCTACCTACCTATCTATTTGTCTACCTACCTATCTATTTGTCTACCTACCTATCTATTTGTCTACCTATCTATCTACTTCCCTACCTACCTATCTATTTTATTTTTTTATCAGTAGACACGGGAGTATACACACCCATGTGTATATACCCGTGATACAAGACTTACTGCTATTTTTTGCATTATTCCTCCATTGTTATTATTTTCTTCATTTTTTGTAATTTCCACCCACCACCCCCTGTCATTGCAGATACTTCCTAGATATGATCGAATACACAATCGCAATGAAAATGATACTCGTTGAGGATCTTGATTTTAATGATTTAGTAAAGAATATGTTTATGTTCTACAAATGTTACGAACTTGTTTGGGTATGCAGAATGGAGGGAAAAGACGGATGTTTAAATGAAGGAGAAAATGAATCTGAAGAGAATGAGGGAGTTAGAGAGATGTACTTGAAGGTTTGGAGTAGAATAAGCGAATTTCTTCTATTCATATTAAATTTTGATTACTTTGCAAAAAAAACTGAAATGAAGTTGTCCATATTACATACGTTTTTTTCATTTACGTATGAATTTGTTCGTAAGGAAGATATAGAACGGGTTATCAATAAATATGCAATTTTAGTTAATGAAAAAGAAATATTTTTCAGTTTTATAAAAAATTACAAAAAAAATATGAGCACAACAAGCTACATGAAAGAAGGGCAAATAAATTATATTCAAAACATTTTAGACAATATTTTAATGCCAAAGGATAAGACAAAAAAAGGATCCACCTAACATGCAAAAATAAATTCCAAGGTATGAAGAAATGTTCATAATATATGGGCAAAGCAAAGTACACAAAATGTATCATCAAAAAGTGCACATTTGGAAATTATTTATTTGTCGTTTATACATTTATTCATTCATTTATTTATTTTCCCTCTTTCGACTGAATTTAGCTCACGTGATCCGTAAGCTAATAATTACGAACATACAGACATTTGCTCACATATTCGTTCACAATACTTGTAGGATTTTATTTTATTATTTTTTTATTTTATTCTATTATTTTTTTTCTTTTTCTCTATCTACTACCCCACTGCAGATAAAAAAAAAAAAAAAAAAAAAAAAAAAACGACATTTCACAAAAATTTGTTCAAATTTAATTTCCTATTTTTAATTATGGTGAGCATTTCTAAAATTCCTTCTCGCGCTTTCATTAGTTTGTTCAGCTTATTCGTTTGTATTTGCTTCTCAATAAGTGCAATATTCTTTTCGTAAATTTTTTTTTTTATTATAAAGTCTGAAATGTCATTTTCCAATGGGGTGTCAGAATTTTTGTCACTTTCATTGCATAAGCTTTTGCATGAATGAATCAAACTGTGTTCCAAATTTTCTTCCATATCAGTCCAATCATTTACAAAGTTTGTGCCGAGGAGATTGGTGTTACCAACAACATTTTCAACGAGGGCATTTTCGATTGGTATTCCTTCGAGTAAGTCCTCAATTAAATTATTGCTTATGATACCCTCATCCATCTCATCATGTCCATTATCTCTTGCATCGTCTGAATTGTCTTCTTGAAAATTTTCACCACAGTCTCCTGTATATGTTGGATTTTTTTTCCTTTTTGTGGATTCGTTCCTCATCTTGATCTTTTTATCTTTGTTGTCTTCTTTAGGAAGATCTTCATTATTATCACTTACACTTCTAATATTGTCATTGTTGTCTTTACTATTGCTATCTGTTTTATTCCTCCATTTGCTTTTCATTATGGTGTAATTAAGTCAAAATGTGCATATTATTTTATTTTTTTTGTGTACGTATGTGTGTAGGTATTGGATGTGACAGCTAGTTTTTCATTTGAATCATGGTAGCTTGTGACATCAGTTCGTATGTGCATTCATACGATATTTACCAATTCAATGGGTTCAGGTATATGCAAAGGGCTCATTTATTTTTCTTTAGAGCTATTTGCTAGCTCTCTTTATCACATCAAAGCAGCACTAAAAATAGTATTTTTTCATTTTTTCATTTTTGCTGAAAAAAAAAAATTCAGCAAAATACGGCAAAATTGACATATATATTATTATTCATATTCGCTGTACTAGTACAATTCTCATTTTTAATACTCAGCCAAAGTTTAAATATTTTCAAGTTGCGAAAAACGACTCACTTGTGAAGATTTAAATTTGGAGAATTTTGCCTGAACAGGTTCGAACTTAATTCCGTGCATATACATACGTAACCGCTCTGACGAGTATTCATTCGGAATGAGAAAAAAACAAAAAAAATAATAAAAAAAATAAAATAATAAAAAAATTAAAATAGTAAAAAAAAATATAAAATAAATGAATAAGCCAGCAAATAAGCAAACGACCAAACATACGAAGAAAGAAAAAAATAAATAGAATTAAAAAAACAAAAAAAAGCAAGGATGGCAACAAGGCAAAAAAAAAGGCAAAGTATGATTCGCTGTAAATTGCGAATTTTCTAATTTACAACAACATTAGAGACGTTGGACTTTAGTTGATAAAAATGATACTACAACTTTATTACAAATTTTTAGTAAACGTTAAATAAGCTTATGTACTATGTACGTTTTTGTATACAAAAAAAAAAAAAAAAAAAAAAAAAAAAAAGTTTACATGAATAATTCAGGCTAAATTTAAAAGTTTACAATTTGATAATCTTGAAAAAAAAGTGGCTTTTTTTGCCCATAATCATATTCAACTGAACCATTTCGACTTTTTTTTTTTTTTTGCTTTTTTAAGTTTATAAGCATAGACGCGATGAAGATGAAATTTCATTAAGCCACGTATGAATTACATAGAAGGAAACAAAGCAAGTAGAAAATCAGATCATTTTTTTTTATTATTATATTATTTTTACTGCCAAAATTGTGACATGCTTCGATCGTTTTTTTTTTTTTTTTTTTTTTTTTTTTTCATTTATATGTATACATATACCCCTCATCAGTCCATTTAAATGATAAAAATTTTCATTTTATTACACGTACAAATTACTACAAGGGAGAATGGTGAAATCGTACGACAGGTACGAGTTTGAAGATTGCTTCGGCATTGTGAACTCGAGGATGTCCAATTGTGTTTTCTTAAATTATAATCACATTTTATCAGGTAAAAAAAAAAAAAAAAAAAAAAAAAAAAAATGGGAAGACAGGTCGAGACAAATTATATTGAGCGAAAATGTGTATGCATATAAATATGAACATATTTACATACGTGTACATATAGGGATAAATCTTTTTTCACGAACGGTTGATAACACTCCCCTATGCCTTAATATCTTATAATTAACACTAACTCCATTATGTGTTAAGGGATATATAATATAAAATAAAATAACCGATAATAACAAATACATGTCGGATGTATATTTCTAATGCATCCAAAGAAGCAACGCTTAGTGTGCCCATGATGTTGTTGCTCATTTCACTATTTTACCTTTTTTTTTTTTTTTTTTTCTTTTTTGTTACTTGCGTATGTTATCTTCTTACTTCCCTTTTTTATTTGTCTATGCTGTCCTCTTCCCTTTTTTATTTGTCTATTCTATCTTCGTATTTTATTTTTTATTTTTCATATTTTATTTTTTCAACACCCTTTTAGGTCACGACGAATGTGTAAGTCTGTGGAACACACACGAAAAGGAAATAAAAAAAAAATTAACAGTTCCCTTCATAGCCCCATATTATTTTTTTTGCTACCATGTTACTTACATTTGTATAAATGAGAAGAACAGAAACCTCGTAGCAGTTGGATATATAAATGGTTGTATTAAATTATTTGACATAGAAGAGAATAAAGTATTGTCAACGTTTTGTGGACATACATCAGCTATATGCAAGTTAAAATTTAATCAAGATGGGAATTACTTATGTTCATGTGGAAAAGACACAAATATAATATTATGGGATATTATAAATGATCAAGGGATGTTTAAATTAGAAGGACATACGAACATTGTTAACGATATTGAATTTTTGAAAATGAAAAATAATTTTGTGGATGACTTTATAAGTAATAATTTACTCATTAGTGCATCTAAAGATTGTTTAATTAAAGTTTGGGAATTAAATATTCAATTGTGTGTTCAGACGGTGGTTGATTGTGAGGAAGAAATTACTTCCATTTTGATAAACGAAACAAATACCAGATTAATTGCAGCATGTAATTCTTTCATAAAAATATACAAAATTGATTTACATAAAAATGTTAATGATAAGTTTGCTAGTTCGTCCAAAGTATATGTCAGCTTCTTAGCGTCCATAAAACGTCCCAACAATTGTCGAATCCAAAATATGCAAATGATATTTCTTATTCGAAATGAAAATTATATCGATAGTAATCATAATGTGGAAGATGATGACCAATTGTTATATGAAGACAATTATAGAGATTCAACGAATTTAGGGAATGGTGTAGACGAAGAAGCAAAGGATGATGACTATAATAATATTGTTTCAATGAATTCAACTAAGGGTGAAAATGAAAATGAATTAAACCGATTTGATGAAAACAATGAAAGGGCAACAAACCAGAATGATGGATATAAAATAAATTCGATTAAAGAGCCTTGCTATAAACACATTTTGAATATTATAAAAAATTCTTTAAATAAATCTGTAAAATTATGCAATCGAAGTAGATACTGTGCTGAAGGTGATAACAACGGAATCCTTCTTTGTTGCACGAATTTAAAAAAAATAGAATTGTATAAAATAAATTCCATAAAAAATCAGAAAAAATCAGAAAAAAATAAAAAAAAAAGAATTATAGAAAAATTAAAAAAAAAAAAAAAAGCAATATTAAAAGAAATAAAAAGGATAGAACATTTTAAGGGAACGCAAAACATCGATTTTATTAACTTGACAGAGAAATTAAAAAATTTACAACAAAATATTGATATTCATAATAAGTATCATATACACACAGCCAATGATGAAGTAAAGTATTTGTTTCATTACAACTGTAAATTTAGATTGCAATATTTGGATGTTTACCGTAGGCGCAAGAGAGATTCCTATCTCTACTTGCTCGTGTCATATGTAACAAATCGTCTGAACGTGTTCAAGATGAACCTCTTTGATGTTTTAAATAACAGGGATCAGTTTATTGTCAAGACGATGGATCAAGCAGAGCAGGGAGGGAAAAATCAAAATGGTGATAAAGAAAATGACGAAGAAAGAAGTGACGAAGAAAGAAGTGACGAAGGAAGAAGTGACGAGGAGAATAGTGACGAAGAAAAAAGTGACGAAGAAAATGACGAAAAAAATAGTGACGAAGAAAATGACGAAAAAAATAGTGACGAAGAAAATGACGAAAAAAATAGTGACGAAGAAAATGACGAAAAAAATAGTGACGAAGAAAATGACGAAAAAAATAGTGACGAAGAAAATAATGACGAACGAAAAAGTGAAGAAGAAAATAGTGATCAGAAAGGAAACCGGCTGCGACTTGAGACCGCTAAAATCGTGGAAAAAAAAATATATGATTACTCCAAGTGCTTCAAGGATATATGTGAAATAAACAAAGGACACAACAGCATGGTTCATTTCTTGAACTTGTCTGAAAATAACGAATTGCTGATTTCACTTTGTAAGAAGTATGTGAAAGTGTGGAATATGAGAACTTTCCAGAATATCATCACGATAAATTTAGAAGGTTGCACGAATGCCATGTTTTTCCAGAATGATGAGTATGTGATCATTAGTGATGACACAGGTTACATCTACCTGTACGAGTTAAGAAACATAGAATTGAAGCAATTGTACAAGGCACATGCAAGTGGAATTATCAACATGTGTAAAAATTCGAAAAAAAATGGATTTCTCTCCGTTGGTGAGGAGAACTATATGAAGCTGTTTGAGTTATATTGGGGTGAGAGGAATGAGGATCAAAGTGAAGGAGGGAATGACGAATTCAATGACGAATATGATGATGAACTAGTTGACGAGATGAACGATGATCAACTTGGTCAGGCGGAGGAAAGCAAGAAAAAACGGAGGATTATAAACCACAAGGAAGAAGTTTATGAGGAAAAGAAGAAAACACAATTGATGCTTAAAGAATTAGATTCTTATAGCCTATGTGATAAAGCAAGCTGTGCAATTTTTTCACCGAACGGGAAATATATCTGTATTGGATATTTGAATAATTTGATAGAAGTACTATACAGTGACACATTAAAATTGCATTTAACACTTTATGGTCATAGTCTTCCGATTACATGTATGGATATATCTAAAGACAACAGTATTTTAGCATCTGGCTCATCAGATAAGTTTCTTTTGCTATGGAATATAGAATACGGGAGCATAAATAAAAGGTTACATACGAACTGTGATGTATTAACAAAAGTTCAATTTTTTCATGAAAATAATAATTTAATAAGTTTATCAAGAGATGGATTGATAAAAATGTGGGATGCAATTAAATTTCAATGCATCTGTACGATGGATGGCAATTTTGGAGTTTTGACATCTGTGGTTATAAACTCAGCGGATGATTATTTCCTAACATCAGGAAGTCATAGAAGTATTAGATGTTGGAAAAGACGAGATGATGATTTAATTTTTTTAGAAGAAGAAAGAGACAAAGAAATGAATCTACAAATTGAAAAAGAAGTAGTGAGAAATGATTTATCCTACCCATCATCAGTTGAAAAAAATGTATTGTTGAACAAAGCAACTATTAAAACAATAGAAACGATTAAATCGTCAGAAAAACTAATAGAATATTTAGATATAATTGATGAAGAATTAACTCTCATTGATATTTATTATAAAAATTTAACTGCATATGAAGAAGCTAAAAAAAATAATGAACTTCCCGAATTTGTTCAACCACCAAATAGGGTGAAGCCAAGGCCTGAGTTGCTAAATAAAAATCCATTTGAATTTATTATTGAAGTTATGTGTCATATTAAGAAAAATATTTTAAATGAAGTATTAATATCTCTCCCATTTTCTTATGCTTATAAATTATTAAATTATATAAAGACATATCTAACAGCTTTTTATTTTTTTCAACGAATTCAAAATAATTATGGAAAATTTAAAACATGTGGTGATTTCAACTTTCATGTAGAATATTCTATCAACATTGTCTTATCAATTATAAATATTTATCGAAATCAGTTCCTTTTTGACACAAAATTCCGATTTCTTCTCTACGAATTGCATCAACTCATCATTCCCCATTTGAAAAAATCCCTTGATCAGTGTTCCTTCAATCAGAGCACCCTTACCTTTCTGTTGAATTCCATGGATGATGACGAGTTGGACGACGAGTAATCAGAGTGTAATGGGAGAGGCAGGAAGAGTGACATATAGTTAGAAGCACTCGTTATATCACGCTGCAAAAGTTGGGGGCTCTGAAATGAAGAACGTTCTTTTCGATGAAATGAGATGAGATGGCAGTTCGGTGAAGCAGCTCCGTATGATGGATGAACGTGGAGGAACATATGGAAATTTCCTCCAAACGAAAAAAAAAAAAAAAATGAGTGTAATGGGAAAAGCTGACAGTGTTGCTTAGATATCTCATTTTTTTTTTTTATTTTGCCTGTCTCAAAAAATTGGAATTTATTTGTTTCACTTGACTAAAATGACTGCTTGAAAGTTTTTTTTTTTTTTTTTTCTTTTATTTTCGTTTTAAACGTTTATTTTTGCATGTTCAATTTATTCTCCAACAGTTTGACAGTTCCTACATTTGAGACACTTAAATGTTTTAACCGCTACACATTTTAACCACTTAAATGTTTGAGAGAGAGAGATATATATTTTATCTTCTCCTGTTTTTTCTTTTTTTTTTAAAGGTTAAATTGGGCAGAATGATATAGCAACAATTTCATTGTACATCCATTTAGAAACCCTTTACACAGTTATGTTTATTGTACACATATATTCTCGTATCCTTGTGCATGTAAACGTATTTTCCAAATTATTTATATATCATATGTGTACATGCAAGGGCGTGTAATATATAAGTATACATATGCACGCTATACAACATCAACAATTTCTTGGAATCCTAATTTTGACTCTTCAAAGATGACACATTCTATTCTACATGGTGTAGTGGTGCTTTTCACCATTTTCTTCTTCTTCTTTCATGTGCTCATATGTATGTACATACATGTGTACATTTATAGAAGGGAAGAATGTTTAAGTAGCTGTGCTTGTAGTGGCGCAGAAGGTATGTTGTTTTTTTGCTAAGCATGGCCGTGGGTAATGAACAGAAATAAAAACAAAATAATAAAATAGAGAATACATGTGAAAAATAAAGATAATAATACTGCTGAATAATACAAATAAAAGGTGCAGGTGAATAATACGGATAAAAAATACATGTGAAAAATACATATAAATAATACAGGTTAAAAATACATATAAATAATACAGGTGAAAAATACAGATAAAAAATAACGAGCTAAAAAAATAAAGCAAAGCACACATGGGGTCAGGCAAAAGTTGGTAAGCAAAAATGGCACAAATAAATTAAGTAAAAAATAAACGCAGTAAAAAGTGTACGAAACAAAGGGCTTCCTACTGTTCCAATAAAAAGTTAATTTTCTTATCAACTCTACAAATCAGGGAAATACAAAATGTCGTGCATAAATACAAAATAATTTCTTTTGTGACATCAAAAATATTGTGTGTGTTCATATGACACATGGGGGAGTACACCTTTGCTTATCTCTCACCCCTCTTCCCTTCCAACACTCCGCTTTCATTGGCGTGATTAAAAGTAGGGATTAAATAAACAAAAAGATTAAATATATGATTAAGTAAATGATTAAGTAAATGATTATGTAAATGATTAAATAAATAATTCAATAATTAATTAATTAAAAAAAAAAAAAAAAAAAAAAAAAAAGATAAAAATAAAAATAAATAAATAAAAAAGCATGTGTTTACATATAAATAAAAAAAATATGTTTAGATATAAATAAAAAAACTTGTTTACAAATAAATACAAAAATGTAATAACAAAATAAGTGCTAAAAATGGAAAAACGTTTTGCAAGTAAATTAAAAAGATACTTTTTCTTGAAATAATGAATGAAAATTTGTTCCATGAAAACGTGAAAACTGTTACACAGTATGAAAAAAATTGGCACAAAGAAAAGAAAAAAAAAAAAAAAAAAAAAAGGAATATGCATAATTATATACACTACATTTATATTCATAACTACAAGTATCAATATACATAATTATACCCTAGCGATATAAGTAATTATACATAAATAATAAACATAAATAATGTACATAAATAATGTACATAAATAATGTACATAAATAATGTACATAAATAATATACATAAATAATATACATAAATAAAATACATAAAATTATACATAAAACAATGTACACAATTATACATAACAACGTACATAATTTTATGCATAATAAAATGTACACATTTATACGTGTTATATACATATTATATACATAATTACTTTTCCACACTATTGAATTACGTAAATTTTCTAACGTAAAATTTACGTGTCAAAAAAAAAAAATATGCACTAAAAGCAAATAGCCCCAGCCCCATCAAAGGCGAGTGTATATTTTATGAATGAACAATTTTTATAACAAAATTCATTCCTCCGTCATTTATCAAAACTCTGTATTTACCCCCATTTTTGCATTTTTAAATTTTTTGTGTATACAGTTTTTGTAGTCATCTATCTACATATGTTTTGGGCGCTGAACAAGGTTACATATATATATATATATATATATATATATATATGTACATGCCTTGTCGTTTGTCACCCAACCGTTTACCATCCTTCATAATTCATGAAAGAACGCGATGCAATATCCGTGTTAACTTTAGTATGTGAGAGAAAGAAGCGCTGAGGGTTTTGTAAGCTCTAAAAAGGGATGCCATCATAGATGTGCTACTACGAGTTCCATAACTGCTTGTAAACATTCAACATTTTTGCACATGTTTTGTGGAGGGTTAATCCTAAGGACTACATAGAGGCGTAGCGTTACAACATAGTAAGTTTGAAGTATTTGTAGCTCAAAAGTGCAGTTTCAATACAAGACTGAAGGAGAAGAAAATCTTCCAAGTGCTCATAATTTAGAACTATTTTTTTTTTTTTTTTTGAAAAAGAAGATTTAATGCATTGTAGAAATCGAGCGGAAGTAGTTGGAATATCAGATAAGACACGCGAACGAATTGATTAGAAACAAAATGGATGTTCCAAATTATGAATACTTAAGATATTTAGGGATACAGAACGAAATTAAAAGGAGAAAAATATATAAAAGAATAAACATATATCATGTGTTAGATATAGTAATAATTATATTATTATTTTTGGGGTGCTATAAATTTGATATTGAAAAAAGTTATCAAAGTGAAAAAAAATTATTTTACAGTTTTACAAAATCGTTGATAGATTTGTTTATCTTGAACTTATTCAGAATATTGTATACATTGATATTCCTTTTTTTATATGCAAAAATAAGCTCATTAAAAACGTTAGAAAATGTATACGTGTTTTCCAGACATTTCACAGGAATATTGGCAATTATTAACACTTTGAAAATGATAAATTTGCAATATTATATGGAAAATCCAGATAATATTATTGATCAAAATAATTACACATATATATGCATAGCAAGAGTGATAATAATGCTCTATAGCATGTGTTCATCCTTGTATTATTACTTTGTGCAAATTCAGTTATATAACGTTAAGAAAAGAAGTATAATAGCTAAAAGTGAGTTGGAGAAAATACTTATAAATGATTTGAAATCGAAAAAGTATCAACTGTTCAATGCAAATGTAAGAAATACTTTTTTGGAGACTGATACAAGCAGTGTTAATAATGATTCTATGCGAATTGATTTTAAGAGTATTATCGATGGAAATTTATCGTATAGCAAATTAAGTGACTCAGATGATATATTTAAAAATACAAAGAAACAAAAAATTGGGTGCCGAAGAAAAGTTCCTCAGATTAACAGTGTATTTGCAGAGAAAAATGTAAAGGAAGCGTTACTGAAGAAAAAAAAAAGTTACCATTCTGATAAGAAAGTTAGTGCAGGAAGAGGAAATGATGCTGGAAGTCGAAAGAACAACGATTCTTTCTCTTCCTCTGCTACCTCCTCTACGACCAATGCAAATATAAGTTTTTTAGAGGACAAACTAAGTTACAAAGAGTTCATGAGCATATTGTTACCATATGCATGGCCCAGCAGAAGAGTAGATCAGAAAGGAAATAGTATAATTTTGAGAACATATGTAGTGTTTATATTTCTGTTTATTATATTGTCAAAAATGTTCAGTGTTGTATGTCCGATATATATAGGGCTAGCATCAAATGAAGTATTAAAAAAAGATATAAAGAATTCCATTTTTTACCTTACTCTGTATGTTACTTTTTTCTTTACATCTAAATTTTTAAAAGAAATATGTGGAATTTTATATTCACAAGTACAACAGTCAGCATTCATAGAGTTACAAGAATCCATTTTTCAGAATTTTCATAATTTATCATACGAATGGTTTTCGACAAAAAACTCTGGAGGTATAATGAGAATTGTAGATAGAGGTACAGAAAGTGCAAACAGTTTAATGAATTCTTTACTCATGTATATAATTCCAGCAACTATAGAAGGAGTTGTGACATGTATCATATTTGTTACCAAGTATAAAAGTAGTGTCTTAGGTAGTGTTTTATACATAGGTCTAACATTATACACATATGCAACTATAAAAATAACAAAATGGAGAAAGAAAATAAGAAGTAAAGCGAATAAAATGGACAATGTATATCACGATATTGCTCATGACTCTTTAACAAATTATGAAAATGTAAAATATTTTAGTAATGAAAATTTTGAAATAAAAAGATTTTGTAGTGCATTATCTAACTATAATAGATATAATTTAAAAATACTTAACAGCTTAGGTATACTCAATAGTATTCAACAATTTATTTTAAATGCCACACTATTTTGCACATTAATTTGTGCAATTCGTATGATTATAAATGATGGAGCTGATGGTGGTACATTCATTAGTGTAGTGGTGTATACATCTAACGTTTTTGCACCGTTAACTATATTAGGTACGTTATATGCAAATATTGTTAAATCATTTACTGATATAAGCGATTTGACTGATATTTTAAGAGAAAAGGTAGATATGAAAGATGATTCTAATTTGGAACCATTCGTTCTTACGTCTCATGAAAAGAAATTCGGAGCCAGCATCCAATTTGTAGATGTTAATTTCCACTATCCATCTCAACCTCTTCATATGTCTTTGAAAGATATTAATATTTATATACAACCAGGTACTACATGTGCTCTTGTTGGTCATACTGGTTCAGGAAAAACAACTATTTCTAAATTGCTTTATCGATTCTATGATGCTGAAGGGGATATAAAAATTGGAGGCAGAAATATAGCAGAATATACAAGAAATTCAGTTAGAAATATAATTGGAATAGTCCCACAAGATACAATTTTGTTTAATGAAACGATTCGATATAACATACTCTATGGAAAATTAGATGCAACTGAAGAACAATTAATACAAGCTGTCAAATCTGCACAGTTGTATGATTTTATTGAATCATTACCAAAAAAATGGGACACGTTGGTTGGTGATAAAGGTGTCAAATTATCAGGAGGGGAAAGACAAAGAATCGCTATAGCCAGATGTTTATTAAAAGATCCGAAAATAGTCATTTTTGATGAAGCAACTAGCTCTTTAGACTCAAGAACTGAATTTTTATTTCAAAAAGCTGTAGAGGATTTAAAGAAAAATAGAACCCTAATCATTATTGCACACAGACTTAGTACCATTGCATCAGCAGAATTAATTATCTTATTAAATAAAGGACGAATTGTTGAAAGAGGAACTCATCAATATTTACTTAAACTGAATGGAGAATATACAGAAATGTGGAATATGCAATCCCGATCGAATGATTTATTTACAGATGATAATTTATCAAATGAAGAAAATAAAAGTGCGCCTCCACATTCAAAAAATATGGGAACAAATTCCCCACGTTCCCTTGCTGTAATGAGGAATGCTAAAGCCAATAGTGCCCGAAGTGCAATTTCTGGAAATGGTCAACATGAGAATTACAGCATTCGTAAAGATATTGGAGGACGTCTACATGTATATAATAGTATCGTGAGGGATGTAGTGAGGAATGCAACCACAGGAGGTAAGACAAGAGAGGCGCGAGGTAGCAACGTTAGCTGTGGAACCACACCCAGCGTCAATAGAAGTAACACAGCCGGCAGTGTTGGAAGTGCTAGAAGTGTTGGAAGTGCTAGAAGTGTTGGAAGTGCTGCAAATGTTGGAAGTGCAGCAAATGTTGGAAGTGCAGCAAATGTTGGAAGTGCTGCAAATGTTGGAAGTGCAGCAAATGTTGGAAGTGCTGCCAATGCTGGAAGTGCTGCAAATGTTGGAAGTGCAGCAAATGCTGGAAGTGCAAGCGGATTGAATAACCGAAGCATGAACACAGTGTGTGGTGATGGCAATGAGAACAATGGTGACATATACGGATCTAAAGAGGGATTGAATGAAAATGCCATTAGAAGTAGTGACACAAGGAACTATACTGCTGATCATAGCGACGTTCGGGGTGGAAGTGTGCAAAGTGGTAGACAAAGTGATGGATCCGCAAGTGCCCAGATAGATGATGGTTCCAATATGAGATACGAATCAGGAACTGTTCGAAGTAGCAATGGTCATAGTTCTAGATCTAATAACATCAGTGGCGATGCAGAGGTAGTAGAAAACGACGCAGTTAGTGGGCAAGATAGTAGCCCCATTGATAGGGAAGAACCAATTGGTGCAGAGGAACCAATAGACGAGGGTGAAACAAATAGTATCATGGGAAGCGATGTACATAGGAATCACGAAATTGGATATAGACAAAGAATCCACCACATGAACAATAACAGCTACAATAGTAGTAGCACAAACAATGAGAATGATGGACGTGGAGATGACAACAATGTAAACAATGACGCAAACACCTTCAGTGGTGGTGGCAGCAATGATAATAACATCAGTACAAATGATTTGGACAATCAGGATTATACTAACGGTTTTGAAATAGATTATCAGGGTGGTTATAATGAACAAGCGATTGTTAGTGAACAGTCTTCGCCCATCGAACAGATGGTGTCAAGCTATGCCATAACTGCTAATGAATCTGTTATTGCCAACGAATCTGTTATTGCGAACGAATCTGCTATTACGAATGAATCTGTTATTGCGAACGAATCTGCTATTACGAACGAATCTGCTATTGTTAACGAATATGTCACTACCAACGAAGTAACAGTGAGCTACACGGATTACAATACGGGTGCGGTTGATTATAGCTACGATAATGCGGATAATGATTCATAAAATAAGGAGAAGAAGATAAACAGAGCATGTATCAAGAAACCAGTGTAGCTAGACGAAAAAGTCGCATTACAATATTTTTAAGTTATAACCCTTTGCACCCTCCACCCCTCAAAAAAAAAAAAAAAAAGTGACCACGGTGGCAAGGATCCATATATTTATATATCTATGGAGTTTATATATGAACCCAATTCAAAATGTAAATAATATCCAAGTGTATAGTATGGAGATATGTTAAATATGAATGTTAATATAGATCAACAAAAGTTAAGAATTAGGAAATATAAAATAGCTATTAATTTTTTTTTTTTTTAAAGAAAGAATAATATAATGTGCGTTTATCATTTATAATTACCTACTAAGTATAATTCTTCTTATATATTATGCCCCCATATCATAATATTTTTTAGGAGCGCATTTATATATACCATATTACACATATATGTGTGACATAACGTTGATAGTTCACGTTTGAGATTACACCTATGTATAGACAACTGTTTTAATTTTCCATCACACACACACACACAAATCATGTACACATATACATAATGTGTATATTGTGAAAGGCTTTTAATTATCTGTACATTGTAATTCACCATTCAAGCCAACACACAAGAATATCCGAAAACACACACGCACATATATATATATATATATATTTGGAAGCTCGTCACCAGAACTCTTACTTATACCATGACCCTGTCCGTTTTCCTAAATCTGAATTACGTTGTGGCACCTAATGCATTAAAATAAACTTCCTTCGCATGCTTTTTTTTTTTTTTTTTTTTTTTTTTTTTTTTTTTTCACACACCCTTATTTTTTTTTTTTATTTTAAATTTTCTGAAATTAATTCATCGTAGCATTGTGCGTATGCCTATAAATATATATGCGCATATAATATCATTCAATTAACCGTTTGTGCGTGTGTGTATATTTCTTATATTCATTTTCCCCGTCTCATCTATTTATGCACATACAAAAGCCTTCTAAAAAATTTGACTTCATCGAAATACTCACCTCACCCCCCACCCCCGATTGTTTTTCCTTTTTTCGTTTCATAATTTGTACAGCTTTTTAATTTCACCCATAAGTTTATACTGAATTTATAGTATTTGGAAAAAATAATTCGAAAGTAGTGAGAGTGGGAAATATATTTTAGGAAGATATAAATATATAGAAGAGGTGAAAAAGGGATTATGTGCGCATACATTGCTAAGACGTGTCACTTGTATAAATATATATATTTGTATATATATATATATATATATTTTTTCAATGGAATATTTAGTTAATTCATTTTACATAATTCTTCTATTAGTTATAAATATTCCGTAATACGGATTTCATATTTTACCAGGTCCGTGCGTACAACTTCACGTTGCACATGTAGTGTACGCTCCGCAGTATTATTCATTCAGTACTACAGCTTCAAAAACAGAAAAACAGAAAAACAACTTTTAAATAATTAACCCCATAACTTGTTATTTTTATGCCATTCAATTATTATGCACAATAAGACAAATCATATGCAGTTATATTTTTATCGTGCGTTCCGTTCAAACTACATTAAGAAATATTCAGTCTTAAGAAAAATACAGTTTTCTCATTTTTAAGTGCTGTAGAGGAAGTGAAAAAAAAGGAAAAAAAAAAAAAAAAATATACTTTATGAGTAGACGCAAAAGAATAAAATGAATGTTTAAGCGGAATTGTAAAAAACGAGTGCAGCGAGACGAGGTATATTGATGTACCTTTTTTTTTTTTTTTTTTTTTTTGTTAGCTTCTGAACAGTGGAAGGCTAGCAAATGTTATGATTTTCTATCACTGTTAATATGCACAAATATTTCTTTCATGTACGTGTAAGAATATTTTGATCTAGCCATATTAATAATTCATTTGCTAATCTGCTTGTGTAATTTTGTCTAATTACCCCATCCGATATCGTTTATAAAATTGGTCAGAGAAAAATCAGTACTATTTTCACATTTATCAGCTTCTGGTGTTGAAATTTTTATTCCGCTCAAATTGGACATCAACTTTGATGCTTCATTTGTACTCCTAAATCCTTCAATGTGTCCATTTGCAGAATTCTTTTTTTTTGTTAATCCTGTATTATTATCCATGTGAAGAGAAAAGGTGATGTCTTCTTCGTCATGGTTTTCATTTTCGTTTGCCAACTCTAGAATGATTTCCTTATCAGCATCAGTTAATGTGTCTAATAAGAACAACACAGAGGGATTTTTTTTTAATTGATTTTTTATTAATTTTATCGTATTTTGATAATTTCTTAAAATGGTGTTCAGTTCTTGTTGCTTTGTTAAATTTCTATTTTCAAGATATATTTTGTCTCTATTTAATTTGAATATTTGATCATTTAAATTGGATATTATATCACTAAAAGAGCTTAACCTATTGTTTAAATCACTTTGTTGTTCTTCCAGACATGTGTACTGATTTTTCTGATTCTGTTTCTCTTTCTTCATTTCTCTTAGTTTTTCTTCCAGGCAATAAATTTTTTTTTTCTTTTCAATTATCTCTTTTTCCTTTAGCTCTAAAGTACCTTGGAACATGATGCACGACTCCTTAGCCATAAGTCTCAATGTTGTTACCCAATTTTCACTAGCTCCTGGATTCTTATCCATTTCATCTGGTTCATCCAACCGCTCGTAAACTGCAGATGCACCGCTTGAAGCTGTATTGGAAACATGCTGAATGGTGAACTGTTCTTCATTCACGTTTATGTCAGTTCCACTATGACTATCACTTTTTATCGAATTTTCTTTACTGCTCAACAGTTCAGGAATAACCTCTTCATTAAATTCAAGAACATCTGCATCATGTATAGAAGAGGTGTTAAAAATATGGCTATTTTGTACAGAATTCAAGAATGTATTAAAATCCTTCTTGTAGTAGTTCGATTGAATTTCATTAAAACAATCGTCTTTGTAATAGTTCGTTTTGCTTCGTATACTTTCATCTTTATTTTTATTATTTTTTGTATGGTTCACAGGAGTGGAAGAGCTAGAATTATGATTATTCATTGCATTATTTTTAGAGTACCTGTTGTTTTTTCTCTCTTTTGTGTGCATATTTTTTCTCCATATGTTTGATGAAGATCTTAATTTTTTTTTTTTTTGTGAGTCGATTGTGGTACTAATTTGTTTCTTAATGTGGTTAAGATTTGTTTTACTTATTTGGATGTTTTCATTTGGAGTGTTTTTGTTTATTATTTCTTTCCTCATTTTATTTGTTTTTTCTTGTTGAATTTTTTGTGGATTTTCTCTATCAGGTATGTTGTGTTTCCTTAGTGATGTCAAACTTGAATTGTTTACAATTTCACTTGAATATGCATTACTAGATATGTATTCATCATTGAATTGGGGCCAACTTAATCCATTGGATTTGTTGACCTCGTAAGTGTCTCTAGACAGATTCTCCTTTTCACAGTTTATTTGCATGGTTGCAATAATTTCCAGCCACATATTTTTAATCTCATTTTGATTACTTTCTGATGAATTTATCAATTCGGTTATAAGCAATTTGGTGAGTTGAACCCATTGTTTTTCTCTTAATTTTTGTATTTTATAGTTGTGATCCACTTTCCTAAGTTTGAGAATCGTGTTTTTATACTTTACACTTTCTTGTTCGTGACAGAGATTGGTTAAGAATAGGAAATTTTTCCTTTCCTTTTCATTGTCATTTTGTAATTCAAGATATTTGTCTTTATACATTTCCATTTTCAATTTGTTTGTTCCAATGATTTGTCTCCATTTATATTTTTCTGCTATATAAATATTTTCTTTATCATTCCATGCATTTTGAAATTTTATTCTTTCATCCTTAATCATTTTTTCATTTTTTAAAATGTACTTATTCATCATACAGTTGAAGTTGTACATATAGTTACATGCTTCTAGTATAATATTTCTATATTTGTAAATATCTCCAAGGATTGTCCAAAACATGTATGTTAATTCTTTTTTTAAAAGCCTTTGAGTGTAACAACTTTTATTGAGATCACCTTGACTTGTTGAAAGAAAAGCATTCAAATTATTTTGTTTTTTCGAATTGAATATTCTTCCATGGATTATTTCTTCGTCTGTAACACACCATTGTTTCATTTTATTTTCACTGTAATAATCTAATTCGTTATCTAAGTTTGCTGAACCCACTCTTTCTTTTCCTTTTTTGTTGTCTTTTTCCTCACTTCCATTATCATGTTCTTTGCATCTCATCAATGATTCTCCATTTTGCAAAATTAATGAATCTTCGTTGTCTTCACATCTACCCAAAATTTTCAAAAGATACATGAGTTGTACATCTCTATCATTATCTTCATCAAAGGATTTCAAATAAAATTCTGATGACCACAGGAATGGTTGTGCACAGGGAAGTGAAGAAATGGGGACAGACGATGTAGATTCGAATGAGAAACGTTCAGGATGATTTTTATCTGGAGACGATTTTTCATCAGTCGATTTTTTGGTGGAAAATTGTCCAGGGGTGATGAGTGCTAATGAGTTCGTCTTTCCTGAAAAGTTATTTAAATTAAGAGTTGTCGGGAATTCTTGCATAATCCTTGCACCTATCTGATTTGCAAAAGTATGGCTTCCATTTTGAGTGTTAAATTTTTTACACTTTGACTTAAATTTTTCAAGATCTTTTGTCCATATTTGCATATGTTCTAATTTCTTCTTATAATGTTCATTAATGCACAGTAGTCTTTTATTTTTTTTTTCAATTTTTTTTATGTATCCCTCGATTTCCATTTCTCTCTCTATTTTTTTTATTTCATTGCTAGGAGTTTCATAAAGCATAAAGGTAGTATCCTCTTCTATTTCTCCTTGCCCAACAGGTTGTTTTTCGCCCGTTTTTTCGCTCGTTTTTTCGTTCATTTGTTCGTTCCTTCTGTGCGTTAGTTTTGCACCTGCCCTTTCATTATCCATGTAATGTTCTACACAAGCACTTTTTCCTCTTTGCATTTCCATAAATTGACATTTTATTCTTTCTAATTTTAGCATGGATACCACATGGATCAGCAATCGAATTAGTGAACTGCCATCAAGTATTTTTATCACTTCATCTTTTTTCATGGAACAATTTTTATTTTTTATCATCTCATATATTCCATTTTGCACTTTTTCTATACATGAAATGGTATCGTTGCCTTTAGGGGATACATCTTTATCCTTAACCTTTTCTTTATCTTTATCAATCCATTGCAACAGTTCTTTTATTATCTGATTACTTTCTTTTAATAAATTAAATTCGTTTTCTTTTTCACACTTGAATTCATTTACTGCATTTCTCATAGTTATTATTTCTCCTTTTATATGTTCATTATTGAGTGCATGTTCCATGTTTTTTTCGTACATAAGGCATTTTATTTTATGAATAGCAGACTGGATGTTCATTTTTGTATTGTCTTCATACTTGGATATTGATATATTCTGTTTACCTATGCTTTGAGTCGTTATTAAAGATTCGTTTGATTCCAATCCTGGCATTTCCCTCGATAGTTCCCTCTGCGCTGCATTTGCCACCTGATCACTAACTGCACTTCTTTGAACCTGGTAATTGATATTTAAGATGTTCTTCTTTTTCGAAATGTCATCACTATAGTTTTCCTTTTCCTTGTCTTCTATTTTTTCAAGTCCATTTAAATACAAACTCTCGAATAAAAAATTGTGCATGTATTTATCTTCCTCGTCATACTTGATCCGTGCATCCTCGTTTTGCGTTGCACTGTGTGGTGCATTTTGTGTATCTTGTCTATATTTATATGTAGATTTATATGTAGATTCATTTGTCGATTTATTTGTGGATTCATTTGTCGATTTATTTGTGGATTCATTTGTGGATTCATTTGTGGATTTATTTGTGGATTCATTTGTAGATTCATTTGTGGATTCATTTGTGGATTCATTTGTGGATTCATTTGTGGATTCATTTGTGGATTCATTTGTAGATTTATTACTGAGGTCACTTTTCTCATTTTCTTGTATTTTGTTCCATCCCAATTGCTCAACAAAAACATGTGGGCGATGAGAATTTTTATTTTGACAGTTGAGGATATCCAAATCTAATGTTATATCTTCTTCTATGTTGCTTAATTTGGATTCGAAATGTTTCCTCACTGTAGCAATATTTTCTAAATGTTTCTGTTTTATGCAAAAAGTTTCAGCTTCATATTTCTCTCGCAGCTTCGTTAGTTCAGTATAATATACTGCTTTAGTATCTTCCATTTCTTTTTTTTTTATTTGTTGAACTAGTTCTAATTCTTTCTCCTTTAGATGCAGTTCTTTCTTATACACTTTGATTTGTGCTTTTAAGAAAAAAATGAAAGAATCACCTTTTATTTTTTGATTTTTATCATTCCATATAATTTCTAATGTTTTCAAGTAATCACAGTTGAGTAAGAAATTAAGAACAGGATCAACATCTGTTTGACACCATGCTTCTGTTCCTTTCTTTAGATTAGCGCATGTAGGTTTAGAATCATCTAAATAATTCCTGCCGTTTATATTTGGAAATTTAGAAAAATGTAAAGTGGGAATAGAAGACAATACATTTTTACTCTTTTCACAGGGTTCAGTTTTTGTAATTGCAGTTGGATCTACTTTCGTTTTGAAGTACTTAAAAAAGTTGCTGCGTGGAGGAACGCAGATTTTATCAAAACTGTATGATGTGTTTTTTCTCTCAAAATTCTCATATTGTCTGTTAATGCCTCTAGGTGAGTTCCATCCCATGTATTTTTCATGTGTGTCCATTCTGCTTATGTCTTTTTCTTTGGCTTCTTTTTCATGTGTGTCCATTTTGTCTATACCCTTTTGACATATCTGATTTTTGTATTCGTATTCGTATTCGAATTCTAGTTCATTTGTCATTGTTGTTACAGAGAAAGGGTTATTGTGTATGTCATCATTTTCATGCTTTTTCATGACATCTGGTGCTATATTAATGTCTCTTCTTTCTAAAGTTCCACGAGAGAAGTTTTCAAAAGCATTGATACCCCTACCAATAGAACTTCCTCTGATCATGGAAAGAGAACTATTATTTTTATGATTTACAAATGATATGTGTCGATTCACGTCACAGGTATCTACTGAAGTTGAAACAAATTCTTTTGAATTTGACGAATTTAACCACGTTGGGCTTATGCTAGAGGGTGTTTGTAATACCTTCACAACAGGATGATGATATTGGGATTGTCGTGTACATTTGGAGGTGTCACATGTAGATAGTTCTTTCTTTGTATAGAAATTATATTTATCATGATCAGTTTTTATTGTTGTATTATTTACTTGAAGATAATTGGAATAATTTTCCATCATCTCCTTAGGAAGTTTTACACTACCAGCCTTTACAAGGCAACTTAATGGTTCTTCACTTGCCATAAAATCTGTTAATCTTTTGTGAACAGGGTATGCTAAAATAAAATCACATTCATGATGTTTAACTAAAGAATAAAGAAAAAATAAAATAATTAAGGACTGGTAAGAGCTATTAAAATTTTCTATACCAAAATTTTCAAAATATATAAAGTTACAATCAATATGTACATCATTAAGGACATTTTTTATAATTTTCCAATTTATGGCTTTATCCTCATCAGTCATAGGTTTTAAATTTATATATCCTTTATATTTTTTCATCACTTGTGGCCATATAAACTCGAATAGTTCCAAATAGACAGTTCCATCTTTCAGATCCTTGAAATCAAAATTTTTTCTCTTGAGTAATTTTTTTACCCATATTACAAGTTCTGCTTTTCCTATTTTATTTTCCTTCTCCATATTTTTGTTTTTTCATTAACTGAAGATTTGCTACACTACTAAATCATATTTGAAAATTTTCTCTTTTTTTAGACAATATTGCACAAGAAAGGGAGCCCTATACAACCACTTAAGCACTTGTGTACATGGAGAGTAACGGTACCCTAGTGAGTTTATTTATTATTTTATCTTTTAAAACTTCTTCTGTAATAGTACCATATTGCATATGCTATATTAATGGTTCAGCAAATTAACCTAATAATCACACTAATGTTTCTTGTTTTATTTTATTTTATTTTTATCTTATGAATATGTAGGAAAATTACGCGAGCTGGGAGAGATTTCACAAGCATAATGTAATGATAATGTGTGTAGATTTCTTTAGTTTATAATTTTTAATATTTTCGTTTCCTTTCAGATTGTGCAAAAAAATAATTCCAAATGCATGCAAACGGGAAACTGTGCCACGCGAAGTGATACAACACGAAATTGTGCTACACGAATTTTTTGCCCATTCACTACTCTCCTGAGTTGCACACATTACTGAAAAGAAGGGTATACAATATGTTTTTGTTTTCTTTTAGAGAAAATTTATGTAATAGAGGACTTCTCACGAAATGTTGTGTCTTTATCCCTTTCCTCAATTCTGTTCTAGCATTATTCAATTTTACATCATCATAGACTCTTAAAGCGAGGAAAAAAATGGAAAAAAAAAAGAAAAGAAAAGAAAAGAAAAATATATATGTATATATAAATAGGGAAGCAAACAGAAATACTAAAAAATAGAATATCCTTTGTATCGTTCACTACATTAATCATCTTCTCAAATGTAGAATTTATAAATATTTCTGCTGCATGAAAATATGATACATAATCTTGGACAAATCACTAAATTTCACTTTCTTTTTTTTTTTTTTTTTTTTTTTTTTGTGAATGATAACCCCGCATTTATATCTCTTTTGAATAATTTCCTTTTTTGCACACCAATGTGTAACAATTTCTTTCTAATATGACCCTATTGGAAATCTTAAATTGTCTATGGAGCACGTTCTTTAGTTGTGTGTAAACTACAGGAGATACTGATCTGAGTTACAGTGTACGGTATCATTATAATGATACCTTTTGTGGAGTATTTAAAAAAAAAAAAAAATGAGAAGAAAAAGTATACTTTTCTCGATGGACTACAAATATTTGAACAAAGGAAATTTCATTTTGTGTTCCCCTACCAAGGTACATCATCAATGATTAGTAATATGTCTGAATTTTTTTTTTTTTTTTTTTTTTTTTTTTCCTTCTCTCGTCCAATATTAATGCTAATATAAGCTCAAGTATAAAAAATAAAAAAATAACAAATATGCTCATTATTTTTTTGACATTTTTTTTTTTTTTTTTGTTTTTTCCTTAAAAATTTGCACCCTTTCATTATAAGTGACTTAGTCACGTTAAATTAAGTTTACTTTTCATGTTAACAGTTTTCATTTCTTTAGTAGTTGTATTATCAGAAATGCACTAGAAGGATATATGTGAACTTAAATATCCCCTATAAATACATGGAAACGTAGAGTAGTTTTAATACATAACCTGCGTTAAGGGATCTACAATGTGTTGCCTTTAAAGTGAACTGTTGTCTGGTGTGTCATATATATATGCTGTTTATTTCAGATTAGTGGAAATAGAGGAAATATATATTATATATCACGTTTTTAACTTATCGCAAAAACATTTATCGCCAAATTTGTTTTCTCCCACTTGGCAATTCAGTTTGTAGCGAAATCTTTTTGTTCACACAGGAAAGAAAAGGTTCTTACATCCATGTATGAACAAATGAAGATTTGTACAAGTTTTATGTTTAGACTTTTGTAAAGAAAACAAAAATAAATAATAATAATAATATGAATAGTGGGCATATTCCCAAATATTAACTATAATCTACATGTGGGGGGAAATGATGGGGAATGAAATGAAATACTTCTCTCCCTTTTTCCATATCCAAAAAACCCCCACATAAATTGAAGAAAAATCGTTGAAGACTCAATTTTTTTTTTTTTTTTTTTTTATCTTATCACGTTTAACACTTCTCATCCATTTCGATTTTCTGTTTTATTTTCTTTCATGGTTTTTTCGAGTCCCTTCTTCTTTCAACTGTACACAGCAAGAGGAATAACGAAAGCATTCAGTTCATTTTAGTTCCAAATGTGTATTTTTAAAAACATATGCAACCAAGAAAAGTATATCCATACGTCTAGGTACCAAAGAAGCAGAATTTGTTACAAGTACAGTATTAACAAAAAGTTATAAATTTGGAGTACATCCAATGAGAAATTTACTGTTCATCTGTTGAGCTGGAACGATTCCTCCCTTTTCCATGAAAGGTAATATAAATATACCTTTTCATATTTTAACAAATGCATGAAAATATGCTGAAATGTGTATAAGTATATACATGTAGCATTTTATATGTTTGTCAAGGGGCTACGGGTAAGGGCCCCTAATTATGGTCATCTGTTTGAGTCTCCTGTAGTTCAAAAAAATAAAATAAAATAGAATAAAATAAAAATAAATAAATAGGTAATACGAAAGAATATGCCATTTTTACAAATGCAAAATGTACAAATGTAAAGGTGGAATTCCAGAAATGTCTTCTGCATGATCAACAAAATTTTTTGGTGCTTTTCGGAAAAATATTTAGCCACAGAAAATAAAGCAAACCATTAAGGGATCCATGTATACTTACATTAAATAAGGAGAACATGTAGGATATGTAGCACAAGCAACATATGTAGATCATACGTATGATTTCTTTATTTTTCCGGATATATTCTCCACATTCGGTTAGTTAGCCAGCACAAATACGGTGGTCTGATCTACGAGAGCCAAATGCTCCTTAGTGATCTTTCTGAAAATTTGCTCATGTGGCATTGAAAATTGACAAAAAAAAAAAAAAAAAGTGATATATATTTAGCATCTTCTCATGTGTATTTACCAACGTATGCTCTCACACATATGCATATCAGTGAAATAATAGGTTATTATATACGTCATGGAGATTGTTGCAATGTGAAACTTTAGAAATATATGCACAATATATATATGTAAATCCGAAAAGGGGTAGATAATACATAACGGTGGTGCATAACAAAATAAGTGCGAGAAAAGAAAAAAAAAAAAAAAAATGCTTGAATGGGTTAAGTAAATGTAAAAAAAAAAAAAAAAAACATGTTCATGCAGTAAAGTTGAGATACACGTGTATACGTGTACCATTACAAGTGAGAAAATATTCTGTATTTGCACAAAATGTCAGAATAACAAAAATGCGACTTGCAAAAAATACGGACAGGAGAAAAAAAGTGATAGAGAAATATCGTAATAAAAATCATGCATGTGAAAAGCTAAAGGGTAGTGATATACACAAATATATATTATGTATATATATATATATATATATATATATATATACATACATAATGTGTACATTTTTGATGACTCTGAAAAGATAAAGGAGGCTAATGCATACAGTTAAAATATTGCAAGAACACATAAAATATACAAAAGGACGTAAAGGAGTGGCAAAGAGTTTTCCGTAAGTAGTTACAGCTTTACTTTTTTTTTTTTTTTTTTTTTTTTCTTTTTCGGGGGGGATGGAAGGAACTCTCATTTGAGAAAAGGGTAGAAGAATTTGGTACAGTTGTAGTGTATATATATTTGTATGTATATATACATATGTACACTTATATGCATAAGCATATGTATCGGGTTAATTGCGAATAGTAAAATTTTAGAGGGGAACAGAATCATATGATACCTATACCATTAAAATATAGCCCTCAGTGGATGCTGATTAGGATCATTCATATGCAGAGAAATTAAATAAGTTAGTGCAAATAAATTTTGTTGTAAAGGAATAAATTGCAAAGGTGTGAATTGCAAAGAGGCGCAGAACGGAGCGTTAAAATCGCCCTTTTTTTTTTTTTTTTTTTTTTTTTTCAAGATAACCTGCTGAGGTATATAAAACTATGCAGAAGAGAAGACAAAACAAAAGAAGAAAAAAAAAAAAAAAATATGGAAAAATATCGTGAATTTGCAGACGCAGCCACAGGAATAAACCCATTTTTGCCTGTATGGGTTAATAAGAAATTGAATGTTCACGAGAAGTTATTAAAATTTTTATTATTCCCCCTGGTAGTATGTCGATTTTGCTTTTTGTGTCTGACTTTAATATTTATGATTTTCCTAAACAGCATTTTGAACTTGTTCATATTTCAGTGTGTAAAGGATTTTTTTTATCACATAATACAGGGAATTTACTGTAGGTTGTTATTATTTTATTTAGGATTTTTTTATATAGATGAAGAGTATGCAAACTATAAAAGAGTTAGAATAAAATGTAATAAAAAGAAAATTCCATTTAGTTATGATGACTATGGTCATATATATTTGTCCAATTTTACGTCTTTTGTGGATATTTTATATTTAGCATTTCGATTAAATCCATTATTTGTCACTATTAATAAGAATGGAAGTTTATCACCTATGTTTTTTTTTGACTTAATAAAATTATCCTTACAATTTTCCATACCTAATAAGAAAGGAGAGTTTAAAAATATTGAACAAGTACATATATATGCCAAAAATAAAAAAATAAAATCTATTGTTATATTTCCCGAAGGAATGAAAAGTAACGGATCATGCATTCTTTTATGGAAAAATGAAATATTTATGAATTCAGAATATGTTATAAAACACAAATGTAATTTAATTGCATTTATCTACGAAACTAATTTAATTAATAAAAAATGGAATAATTTTTATACTTGTCCGCATACTGTTTTTAATCCTGTTATTCATATAATTCTTTTATGTTTTAATCTATACAACAAAATTAAAGTTGTGTGGTTAAGTGAAAAAGACATATCGGAATCGTTAAGAGAAATGAATTTCTCTTATAATGATGATCTTGTCCATTACCTGAGAAGTTTGATGGGTCTGATGAAGCCAACTGGTGGTACTCTAGTTAATGTCAAAGCTGATTTATTGGAAAAGTTTGTTAATTATTGGAATATGACCAGGAGCAAAACATACCTATAAAGGTTTAGTTCAGAAAATGGGTGGAGTCTATCGACAAAAGTTAAAGAACGAGAAGAAGAGGAAATATAATTTAATCTAGTTTAATTTAGTTTAATCTAGTTTAATTTAGTTTAATCTAGTTTAATTTAGTTTAATCTAGTTTAATTTAGTTTAATCTAGTTTAATTTAGTTTAATCTAGTTTAATTTAGTTTAATTTAGTTTATTTTAGTTTAATTTAATTCAATTTAATTTTTTTTTTTTTTTTTTTAAATTTTATACCCTTTAGAAAAACTTTAAATTCTGCACCTCCTCATTACCCCTCCACAACATTCCTAATTTAATCATCCCCACTTCATGCACACTCACTAAGAGACACATGACGAATATTCATTTGTTGTGTCTTAGAAAATGTCATTGTGGAAATCAGTCCCAACTAACGTGACAAAAAAATATGTACAGCATAAAATTTGGGGAAATTAATAAGTTTAAAACACCTAAACAAAGAATACACATAACGTTTTAATTTATATGCCCCTTTGGCTGATCCTTTATTCCATTCCATTTCTTGTATGCGTTGATAATACTACTTGTTCAAGTGTTCCTGTACTATTTATTATTTTTATTTTACAAAATTAGTTAATGCTACGTAAATTATTTTGTAAAGGATTTATTCCTTCAGCATAATCCACTTCAATTGGGGAATGACATCACCCCCTCACACACAAACTTTCCCCCTGAGATCATCATATATTTTTTTTTTTTTTTGTAAAACCGTGAATACTTCTCATATACCTTGAGTTGCTTGTAAAAAGGGAAGAAAAAAAAAAAAAAAAAAAAAGGAGTAATAAACATATCCATTTAAATCATGCAAAATGAACGTAGACATGCTCTTCAACATATGTAAGAAAGTATGCGTAAAAATTTTGCAAAGATTTATTCATTTTTATGAACATCCATGCATTTATACAAAGAAATGGTTCATATAAGTATAATTCAAAGTAGAGGATAGAAGGGAGCAATTTGTAAAAAAAAAAGAATACGTAACATTTAATGGAAAAGGAATAAAGAGACAAACGATTGATTGTAGATAGTTAAAATTGGAAAAAACATAAATTAGGGGTTCTGCTAATATACATGTATATTTTTGTTTGAAATACTTGTAAAAAAGAAGAAAAAAAATTTTTTTTTCTTAATGTTATTTTTAAAAATTGTTAAAAAAATAGTTGCACAAACACTTTTATTTACATGCTCAATTTTTTTTTTTTTTTTTTTTTGGTGAATGTTAGGTCTGATATTAATCTTGCACATTTTACGCAAGCTTGTGCTAACATAAATCTATTCCTATCAAGAGCAGACACATCATGGGTATATACATATTTATACATATTAAAAGGGTATTTTTTTTTTTTTTTTACTTTCAATTTTTTAGTGAATCCTTTTCCAATTAAATTTCAACTTGAAAGAATTAACATTACAAATGAAGCAAATAATTTTGTTTATACTAGCCATATTTATTTGTCATACTCATCACAATGTAGGACTGTGCCAAATGTGTACGAATGACATATGTAGAAGATGTTGTCATCCTACAAAAAATGGTGTTCTTCCTATGGAATTACTATCATAATGATTATCTTAGTATCCAATGCTTTCATTGCTACGACTTTCGTAGATATGACAATTTTTTCAATATTCTCCACCCCATATACACACGTTTTTTTATCTTTTTTTTTTTTTTTTTTTTACAGGCTGCGAAAATAATTTTCATAAAACGATTAGGGGAAATTATCACAGCGACAGCGTTTACTGCAGTATGTGTGATTGCAGTAACCCAAGTATAGGTATTTTTTGAAATAACATTGAATTCATATTGTACTCAGCATTTTATATATAATGTCTCTATAAATATATCCGTACATAAAAAATGTATGTTTATAAAAATTCTATCACTTACCCATTAAGGTCATTTAATGGGGGTGGTGGTGCAAGTTATAGAACCATAGACTCCTTGGCGCCTGGGGTGTAGTATGAGTATTATGCGCGGATAATTTAATATTCCCAGTAAATACATATATATATATATATGAGCACATTTCCACATGCAAGCGGTGTTTACTCCCTTTTCACAATAGGGTGTGGTTGGGTAGGAGACAAGTACGGGGAAGTTATGTGCACGAGTTGCTCATTTATCAATCATGCCTCTGTCAAGTATTATTTCCAAAAATAAAAATTGATAAAAATGCCATTTTGGTGTAGTCACTTTTTCTTCTTTGCGTACATACCTTTTTTTAATTAAATCTTTTTATCCTTTTTTCTTTCTTTCCTTTTTTTTTTTTTTTTTTTTATATGCAGAATAAAATATTTTGACATAGTTGGCTGTGGACATAAAATGAAAAGGGGAAATTTACTTAGTAGCACCTAAAGCAAATGGATGAAAAAGACACTGACAATGTTCAAGTGGGGGTTCTTCATAATATTTTGCATTTGTCCTATCCATACCATTTACCTGTTGACATGTTTTCAATTATTTTGTTTATTTATTTAATTTTTTTTTTTTTTTTTTTTTTTTTTTTTTTTCTGTTAATTATTTTAACATATCAATTTGCTTATTTTGCTAATAGTGCAACGTTCGCGTGGAAAAAAAGAAGAAAAGAAAAAAATATAATAATAAAGTAAAACATAAAATAATAATGATATATAAATAATAACATAACAATAAAAAATGGTACGGTAAAATGTGTGAATGTAATCAGATGCCTCAAAGAGTATCTTTTTTTTTTTTTGCCCCTTTTGTGTAAAAACGAAATATGTAAGTTTCTTAGCTACATTTACACGTGCATGAATCAGAATAAATCGACTTGGTAATATCCGACAGGGTACATTTTTGTCGCCTTCTTATGTACACTGGATCTGACACATAAGTGATAGTTGGCAAATGATACTTCTTATAATCTTTTGAATCAGAAATTTTTTTGAAAAAGGGACCTTGTGAATAACTTATGAGAGGTACTTCGTACAGTATATTTTTTGCATAAAATTCGCTGTCTATCTGATGATAATACAAAGGTGGATTATCGAAAGAATTTAACACGATGCGTTCTGTGGGTATATAAGGAAAGGTAGCGGGTTCTTCATTACTACAGAGTGTGTCTAATTCATTGTAAGTATATGTCCTCTCGGTGATTTTGATTTCTTCTTTTTCTGAAATGAAAATGAGACGGGAAAGGCATGTACATGGGCAGGAATATTCAAAGCCAAGCAGAGCTAAAAGAAATGTATGTCTATGCATATATATGTGTGCTTATGTTCGTTCGTATGCAATATATCTCTTTTGCTCTTCATGGTTTACGAGTAAACACAGAAGTACTATATAAATAAATGCAGGAACAAAAACACAAAAACGGTATGCGAGTAGAATCGCTAAGATGTTTCCATATTTGCTAAAAGTTTATCCTTACCACAACAACATTTGCATGAATTACAAGTTGAACATGCAGACTTCTTGAATAAATTCATTTTAACGATAGAAAATGTAATAATAGGTGGTAGAACTAAAATGGGAAAGGATTATATTTTTATTTTATTATTTTTTTTTTTTTTTTCTTTTTTTTGTTTTTCTTTTATGGGAGGGTGGTAGTGGTGGTTAAATGTAATACTTCTATATTCCACAACGACAGAATGTGAAATTATAAATTTAGATCCTCTAAATGCGAGTTAAGAATACTGCTTTAAAAAAAATAATAAAAAAGGGGATATATAAGCCCGTAGATACATATGAAAAACTGTAGGTGTAAATACAAGCCAATACTTGTGCGAAATAAGCAAAAATTGTGAAAAATTTTTAAGTAGGAATAATAAAAAAAATATATTTCACAAAAAGTTGGCTTGCTTTTTTTGATCTGATGTACAAGATTGACTCATAAATATAGACGCATTCGAAATAGTGTAGGTAGAACATGTTAAATGTGTTTATGCTAATGAATATTATTTTATCTAGCCATTTTTTTTTTTTTTTTTTTTGGGGTTTACTTTTTTTATTTTTCATTTTTTTTTTTTTTTTTTTTTATATAGCTAAAATGGAAAATATAACGCACAGATTGAGAACAATTAGCTAAAATGCACTTTGGAAAGCTATTTATAATTATTTTTATCTGTCTGTTCATAAATAAACCAATAAATTGCTCTTTTTTTTCTTCTTTTTTTTTTTTTTTTTTCTTTTTCTATTCTGTGTGTGTGTTATAATGGTATAACTACGAAAAATGGTACATGTAAAAACAAACTTAAGATATTTCTTTTCCTTATGTGTACCAAGAGCAAGACCCAAATATCAACTAGACATTACAATATTATTAAAAAAAAAATAAGGGTAAATTTTGCACACATGCATTTGATACTTTGGGTAATATCCTATTCTCCCACTTTATATGTATAATGTTATGAAGCAAAAATAAAGAAAAAAAAAAAAAAAAAAATGTACATATACATAATAACGCACACATATATTTAGTATTAAAAAAGGAGTAATAAGCTTAATACGAAATATGTAAAGCATAAACAAATGAGTTGTATGGAAAAAAAGAGTACTAAAACTGATAAAATGATGATAAGGAAAAGAGAAACTCATTATTTTAGCCAATTTCAATTGATTTAGTGATTTTTATTCAGCTCTTATTTGAATTCATTTTGTTGAATCACATTAAAATATAGATAGTAAGGGTTATCCTAGATAAATGAGAAAAATGTGTAAAAAGGCAAAACAGACATATTCAAACAATTATAGCAACATCATTTTGTTATTCTTTAAACTAGCGTTCAAAAATTTTTGTTTACATGGATGTACATAAAAACTTTTTTAGACGTTTTTTTGAAGGTACACACATAAGTATCCATTAGTGTGCATATATATGATAATGTAAAATTCAGTTTTACAGACATCTCACATTTTTAAAACATGTCATATTTTTTTTTTTTTTTTTTAATAGATTTTACATATACTATTTGTTACCTTGTTAGAACTTTGGATTATTTTAAGAAGTTAAAATATATTTATATTTTGCATGATCAAAAAATAGGATTTATCCATATGACCTTGTTGCATGAAATATATTTTTTTCTTTTTTTCGTTCACCACAAAGTTATGTTTAGGCAACTTTTTAGAAAAATATGCATGTACAACACTGTTCATCCTTTTCATTACATCTTTTAAAAGGGGTATAAAACATAGCCTCCCCATTTGGAAAAAGATTATAAAATTGTGAAGAAAAAAATGATAAATAGGTGCGCCTAAAAGGCTAAAAAAATGAAGAAAAGAAAAAATAAATAAATCGATAGATAAATCAATGCACTACTGCCCATTTTGGGATAATATATTTTTTCACATGTACACGTAAAACAAGTTCAACAAAATATAAGCATGTAAGGTTCCTTGTGATTTCTGAGAACACAATTTTTTGATGTAGCAAAAAAGAGCATGGTTATATTATGCTATTATACCTAATTCCCATGAAAATTTGAAAAAGGAAAAAAAAATATTAAATCCCCAAATATAGGAGAAAATTTGAAAAAATATATATATATATATATATATGTATATAAACGTCACGTAAAAAGAAAAAGCATGGTTCCTACGCCTCAAAAGTTAATCATTCATTACCACCATTGTTCTATACAAGGTGTTGGTGATATATTTATAGACTCCATAAATGTTCAATTGTTTTTTTTAAAAAAAGTTTTAAATTGTCCTTTCATACATCTGGTTCAAGAAGTACATCCGTTCAGCAACTATGGTTCTTACCCCTATGCTTTCAATACCCTAGAAGGAAATATTCTATTTGATGTGGAAATTATTGACTACATGAAAAATGTTAAAAAACAAATGCATTCGCTAAGCTTGTACTATTATGATGACCCTTATAGAAGAGGAGAGACGCATGCGTGTGTGCAAATATATATCCTATACCTCAGTTGCACATCTATAGTACCTCTTCTCCGCATGTGCGTATATTTTATTCTCCAAGCTACTATTGCTCTCGCTTATGTTGTCCCTTTTCAGATATACCTGTTTGACTCGATTGAGTATGAACCCTACTTTGGAGTAATAAATGAGCTGAAGGGAATCTTGGTATGTTTATATAACATGAAAATTCTGGTAAAAAAGACCCATTAGGATATATATTTTCAAACGAATACTTTTTTGTGTATATTTTCTGCACTTTTTATTCACAGTTATACTACCTCTGGGTAAATGACGAGATTTATAACAATTTTACCAAAAAGGTATATGAAAGTAGATTTTTTTATTTGTATTATGTTTATCTAACGAGGTAAAAATAAAAATGGATAGTTTTTTTTTTTTTTTTTTTTTTTTTCCTAATTATATTTTTTGTGGTTTAAAAGATGCATGTAAATATAACAAATGTGTACATGTTTATATATTTTTTACAGTGAAATATGCTAATTTTTCGTGATACTTAAAATTTTCTCCTTTTTTGCAGAAGGTTAAGACGAGAAAACTTTGAAAAGTGCCAAATGACTGGATTAAAGAATCATAATTTTGTTAGTTTTCTTTCATATATAAGATAATGACTGTGTCTGAGATGAATATAAAAAAAAAAAAAAAAAAAACTGAAATGCAAGCATAATCTATTTATTTGTTCACTTGTTTGTTTTTATAGAATATAACAAGGTTGAAGACAATTTTAAATATCTTGGACAACGTTTTATGCAATCGTGATAATTCCGCGCACGAAAAGCACGACATTTGTTATTTTGACTCTATGTGCTTTTCTGTTTTGTCCATACTTTATTCCATTCCCGCAAAATGTAAGGAAGAAATATTTTTATTAATGAGGTCTTGTTTGAACGTAGTTAAAGTGGTGTGGAAAAAGGAGGGATAAATGAGTGGAAAAAAAGGGAAATATAAACGGGGTTGAATAAAGGAGTGGGGGAAAAAAAAAAAAAAAAAAGTTTGAAAAAAAGGAGTAAAACATCGAGAACAGAAAGTGTCTCCAGACATGTCATCATTTTGTGAATTTGGAAAAAATGCCATAAAACAAAATGTTGCAAGAGTGATTAATTTTTATGTTGAAATATATCATACTAGGCCTGATTTTTCCCAGAGATTACCATGTCTGTTTTGTTATATGCCAAATGTGTGCTCTTTGCCTGAGTGCATATCAATGAAGTACACTTCACATGAGTACACTTTGTTTCACTCCACATTATCTCCACAGTGAACGAGGATCTGCAAGACGCTTTGCTCTCAAAGCCAAGTTTAATAGAATTTGTGAAGAGGCTCAACGAAAGGTACAAAGTATGGGAAAATGAAAAATCCTTTCTATTAGGTGTCACGGAAGCAAAGTGATGTGTTCATCTTTATGTAAGTAGACACATATTTCTACAACTGAAAGTTGAACAGCAAGATGAATGCGTAAGCTTAAAAAACCATATGCAGTTATCTTCTATTCGTTTTATTTTTCTCTCGCCACATATATATATATATATCTTATTTTTGCGCTTCCTTTTTTCGACGCTAATGAAGTAAACATTTTTTGAAACAATTTGATTTATTAAAAAGTAAAAATTTGAGTTGGATTTAAATTAAAAAAAAATGAGGTAGGGTTGGGAAGAGAGAGAAAAAAAAAGTCTGACAAACTAACAACTATCTTACCAAAAATGGACTGGTGAATCAAAATTAATGAGTGCAGCGCAATTTCAAACATTTTTTAAAAACTTATAATTTTTAGGGGTAATATGTTTCGTGTAAAAAAAAAAAAAAAAAAAAAAACTGAATGAGAAAAGTGTAATTTTTTTTTTTTTTCCGTTTTACCTGAACAGGTCAGGTCTATAACCATATTTTTTTAACCACCCTTCTCTTGCTGTTTGAAAAAAGGCCATTTTTGCCATCCTTGTGAATTTATAAATTCCCCTCGAATATCCGCCTTGTATGCATCTCATGCGTATTCTGTTAATTCCAACCTGGTGTTAAAAAAAAATAATATCATAACACATGTCTATATGAGCGGAATTTTATTTTGGAAAAATTAAAAAAAGAAAAAAAAAAATAATAATAATAATGTGTAAAATGGAATAATTTTTGTTTTTTATAGCAAATCGGTCATGTGATACAAGTGCTGTACTGATAGAGGTTTGTTGGCCCAGTTAAGACATCCTGTTGGTATATATGAGTTCTACGGAATTTTCATATTAACAGGCACAGTTGCTACCTAGGAGGGCGTTTTCATACTCATGGCTATCTCATCGAATTTTATATCTAAAGCTGATGTCATACCTTATTGTTAACTTTTATTTGTCCCTTAAAACCAAGGTTTTCAAAAATATTTTTGTAAACCCGTGTATTGACTTCAGATTCCATAAAGGCGCGCCTTGATAATATATCCCTGAACACTCTTCTATTGTAACTGGGAAATCCTAGAGGTACTTGGTTCAGATAAGGTCCTGGATTTCTTGCTGCCATTTATGTTATTTATTAGAAAATTGAGGAAAGAGACGACTACAGGAATGTACAATTCAGAGTGAGGGTGAGAAAGAGATAGGGGTTGAGAATGGGTAAAAAAAAAAAAAAATAATAAAAATACACCTATGAATGAATTATATACAGATGATACCCCCTACTAAATTAATTCATTTAAAAATGTTGCATAGAGCAGATAATAAAATTGAAAAAAAAAAAAAAAAAAAAAAAAAAAAAAAACACCTCAAAGAAATAAATTTTATTTTTTATTTTTTTTTCCAAATGTTCATTCAAAAGGGATGATGTGTAATAAGGCACTAGAGATATGAACTTTCATATTCCATGAGTACAATACACATCACGCTCAAATCATATACATTCGTGAATAAACCAAGTATTGTAGAAAAAGTATTTTTCTGCCCTTGACAAATCCGTAGAAATATAAGTGCTTCTCTTCTTTGTGTGAAAAAAAACACTCGAAAAAACTTTTTCTTTTTCCCCCCGTTCTTTGCCATTTTAAGCAATGGTCGTGAAGTTAAACATTTGGCTTAATACACTCGAATGAATTTTTCCTTTAAAGAAGACATGAAAATTTGATCACGATTTATGATCTCTTGCATTAGGAATGAATATGACAACTCGACATTGTCTCTACACAAAGATTGTGAAATTTCTTAATGTGCAGGGTAAAAAAAAGAATACACATGAAGAATGAATCACACATCTAACCTTTTTGGCCATCTTATATGCATCCATAGAATAAATAGAATTACCACATTAAAAAATAAAGATCATCATATACAAAAATTGTTGTATTGTTATATCAGGGGAGGGAAAATATCAGCCATTCGGGGTAACCTTTACATATGGATCATATCACTACTTATGTGTGTACTCCTTAATGTGAGACACATGATACGGAACTTATCAACGAATATTAAGCTTTCTACATATATGTAAATTTGGCAATAAAAACGTTACTCATGTTTTAAAAAAAAAAAAAAAAAAAAAAAAAAATGAACGTATAAGTTGTAATGGAAAACACTTAAGTATTTCCGTGTTATGCATTAAACAAAATTGGAAAACTAAAAATTTTAATATCCTATTTTCTGATAAAAATTATTAATTTGGAGTAATACAAAAAAAAAGAAAATAAAATATGAAAAAAAAAAAAAAAAAAAAAAAAAGAGTTCGCATGGAACGCAGAAAAAATAAAATGAGGAATGAATATATATATTCTTACACAATTCTGCATGGAGCACCATCGTGAAGCGTTATTATGCTGATGTATGTACTACAGCTAAAAGTGAATCAAGGTTTATGTCCATTACTATTTTTCGTTAATCAAGGGTTGTGACAAAGTGGTATATATATATATATATATATACACATGTATACTTGTTCATCCACACACAAGGAAAATTTGAGAAATCATACTAGAGTAATCCTTTTTACCAAGTGGTTCATCTAACGATTAATGGCACTGAAAAGAAAACTAAAGAAAAAAAGCTACTTTTTGGAGACAAATTTTGGCTTAATGGATACCATTTTTATCTTTTTGTTGTTAATTGTTTGCGAACTTATGGTGCATAAATTTTTTATGCATTTCTGAACGATTAAAAAGCTTTGATTTTTTTCTTTAATATTTAAAACATCTAACAAGGTTAAGATATTCATTTTCCCATTATTTTTTTCAATAAGCTTTAATAGAATTTTTGAACAATTTTCTTCTTTTATTTGTAGTTCTTTATTTCGAATTTTTTCTTTAATAAATTCATTGATATTGTAGCTTTTAGTATTTTTTTGTGAGGGGTTATTTTTGTTTTGTTTTATATTTTGTTCTTCATCGTCATCATCATCGTTATCATCATCATCATCATTATCATCATCATCATCATCATCGTTATCATCATCATCATCGTCATCATCATCCTCATCCTCATCATCTTCATCATCGTTATCCTCATCTTGAGCGCAGCGTTTATTTTTTTGTAATTTGTTCATAACAATATTTTTTTTCGTTTTCGACCCTCTGTTGTCTATTACCCTTTTTTGTGATTCACTTTTTAGTATCATTTTTTTAGAAGGTAAAGTTTTTCCGGACGCACTTCTGCTATCATGTACATCTACTTCATCCTCATCCTCTTCATCACCCTCCTCCTCGTCATCTTCATCATCATCAGAATATTGCAAAAGTTCATCATCCTCTTCATCGTGAATTTGTTGTTTTAATAAGGATTTCATAGCTTGACCGTATGAAGTCAATCGTGAAATATCATTATCAGAATTATTATCCGAATCTTCATTATCTTCATTATTATCATCGCCATTAAATTCTTCCTGTCCAGAATCATCTAAATTTATGTCTTCGTCATCACTTTTTTTTCCATCATGATTATAATCCCAATTAACTTTATTTTTTCTAAGAGATGTAATGGACAATGCTGAATTAACATAATCAATTTCGTCGTTATTTTCTCTCATTCTTAATTTGTATAAATTTTTTAATCTTTTTTTTTCTTGTCTTTTTAATCCTAAATCATCATCTTCATATGATGAGTAGGATGAATCTGAATTTAAGATTTTATTTTTATTTTTTTTTTTATTATTTTCTTCTTTTCCTTTTGAACTTATTTTCATAAGTTCTTCTTTATTTTTTAGACGCTCAATTATTTCATCTAATCTTTTGTTATTTTGTTCTGCTTTCTGTTTTTCTTGTATATTATTCTCTAAATTAAATTTACTCAACGTTTTGGCTGACAGATCTGGTTCAAAAACATGCCAACTAGAAACTGGGTAAATGTCCGAGTATTCATCATTTTCAATTAATACAAAAAACACATCTGTATCCATGTTGCACTTTTTTGATATATACGATTTATGACTTGTCTTTCCTTTATTGTTTGTTGAATTTTTTAGTAACCAGTAAAAAGCATTGTTGTTCTTATCCTTTTCATCCGAGTTCTCACAATTTCCATCCTTCGACTAGTGAAAGGTTTGAACGTAAAAATGAGGTGTGAAGTTTTTTATATGTCACTTTTGCAATGTACATGGAAAGTGTTATGAGAGCTCAATTCATACTACAACCAGCAGATGGCCATTCTATTGTTTGCACGGACAAGTATTTGCGTGTGGAGTTGGGCATTGGAGGGCATGCAAGTATGGTACACACAAGAATATATGCACATATACACACAAGAATATATGCACATATACACACGAGAATATATGCACATATACACACGAGCATATAAGCACTTATACACACGCGCAACAAGGCTTGCATATTTTTCCCTTACTATAAACGTCACCGGGTCAGCCAATTTGTTAATCTCCCGATTGTCCGTAAAACGGGAAATCAGATATTTCACATTGTCATCCGGCTTATTTATTCTTATTCTTTTGTTTCCATATTTGGACAGCGTGAAATCAGAGAATTTTAAGGGTTCCCCTGATTCGATCATTTTCAATATTTTCTTTCAAGTGACAATTGGAGTTCATGACTCATTTTCGTTACAATTACATTTGGATTTTCCCTCACAAATCAACTTTAACATTTCTTCAAAATTTTATTTATGGCTCAGGGAAGTATATTACATTCAAACGCTTTTGCATTATCAATGAAGCATGGAATTGTGATGAAGATATGCAAGAAAAAAAAAAAAAAAAAAAAAAAAAAAAAGCAAAAAAAAAAAAAAGAAAGAAAACAATGAGTTAAGCATACAGAGGTATGGGTTAAAAATTGCTGAAAAG
The DNA here is from genome assembly GCF_002157705.1 of Plasmodium gonderi. NCBI lineage: Eukaryota > Apicomplexa > Aconoidasida > Haemosporida > Plasmodiidae > Plasmodium > Plasmodium gonderi. Next base: position 2,923,951 of record NW_021628937.1, read on the forward strand.
AATAAAATTGTGTTGAAAAAACAAATTGCAATGTTCATGAGAAATGCGTAAAAAAAAATAACTAATGGGGGATAATAAAAATTAACACAAAAGTTTAACAAAGCGGGTAACAGGGTAACGCAAAGCTGACCAAAAAAGCACAAATAAAAAAAAATCAATTAAAGCAAGTGCTCAGAAACATTAGCATGAGAAAAAAAAAAAAAAAAGAAGGCAACTGTTAAATGGGGATTAAAATAAATGGGCAATTATAACATTATAAAAATCCTAATGCTGGATTATACTGAGTTCGCGCTAATACCACCACTAAAATATACATTATAAACACATACGGTCCTGAATGAAACCATATGGCACTTGTGCAAATTTGAGAGGAAATATTTTTTTTTTTTTTTTTTTTTTTTTTTTTATAATTGTATTGCAGTTTGCAATTATTAGCATATTTTAACAACATATATTCATAAATTCTTTCGCCATCCCATAAATCGGAAAACGTAACAGAAAATTCTTTAAGCAAAATTCCATAATATATTCTCATATTAATTTGAAAAAAGCAGAAAAATTTCACTCATACAAGTCCATATGGGGACTTACAAATTTTGTATATGCATATCTACAATATATATATATATGTAACATATGCTTATCCAAAGTATATAAAAAAAGAATAAAATTAAAAATAAAATGATTTAATATATGTACTATGTCACTTATAAACAGAACCCAAATGGCGCTAAAAAGTACTAAAAAAAGAACAATAGCAAAGAAGGCTCCCCAAAAGAATGCCACAACCAAAACAAAAAGCAAAGAACAAAACTTCGTATACCCAAAGGAAGAAGATCTTTTGAATTATAACCCGTTTATGACAAAAGAGGAAATAAAGCCATTTGAATTAAACATAGAAAATGAAGAAATAAGTGATGAGGAAGAGATAGAAAAAGGTAAAATGTGAACAAATTTATCAAGTTGTGAAAAAAAGACAAAGCTTTTTAATTATTTTGGCCTTTTTTTGCCCGTTTTTAACCGCTTTTTACTTTTTTTTTTCCCTGTAGATTCGTTTAAGGAGCTTTTAAAAAGAAGAATAAAAAAAATGAACCAGAAAGTGAGGAAACATCATAAGAGGGACTCTAACCTTAGGTAAATACCAACTCTGAACATTTCTGTAATTATAGTGTACTTATGCATATACAGGTTTATATGTAAGAGAATGTCCTATGAGGAGTGTAGCTGAACACTTGTTTTTATCACACATACACAAACACCCATACGTACATTTAATGAATAAAGAGAGTGAAAAAAGGCTATAACAAGGAACAATTCCTTCATTGCTGCATTTTGCATAGCAATAGTGCCATATGAAATTGATTTTGTTTGTGATATTCTAAATGTATTGAGAAGAATTTGCCAATTGAGCAAGATATACATTTTTGACTTTACATTTTTAGCCTTACATGTTTATCCTCATATGATTAACCTCACATGTTTAACCTCACATGTTTAACCTCACATGTTTAACCTCACATGTTTAACTTCACATGTTTAACCTCACATGTTTAACCTCACATGTTTGTATATAATTACACACACCTCTCTCTTCTGAAACTGCACCCCCACATGAAATACATTTTTCTCGTCCCTTATATAGAAAAAGACACGAAGTGGGCATCGAAATTTCGGGGAAAAGTTGGTTTGAAAATAAACTACTAAATGACGTTCCTCGAAAGCTAACAATATGTTAAGGGAGACATGATAAATAATTAAAAGAAAAGAAAAAATATAATAAAAAATTAAAATAAAAAAAAAAAAAAAAGAATAATAAAAATAAAAATATTCTGGTCCATGTATCATACAGGAAGAATTTATCATTTATGCATTAATTTTATTCTATCGATATAATGGAATACATATAAAGGAATATTTTAAGCCCGTTTTCCATCCTATTCATTTATCACTTTGGAAATAATGCCGTACATGATGTACTTAATACACCTCGTTATTAATATTTAAATTTTTTTTTTTTTTTTTTTTTTATGTAATTGCATATTTAATAAAATCAGTCTTTTTTTGTTCAGTATATATTTTATATCAATTTCTTTGCATTTGCTATAAATCCCTATAGCAACAATTTTAAAAAAGAGCGTCATGACGTTTAAACAATTTTGTTGCCAAAACCTAGCAGATTAAAAATAACCCTTTAATTTTTTACTTTTTTAAAGTGTATAACAGATCTTATATGTATCAAAAAGCATGTTTGTGTGAAAAATTCTAATTCACGTTTTATCTCTTAATTATAATGGAATTGCACGAAAGTGTAATACAATTTAATATGTAAACGAAATAGTGAGATGCGGTAGGGATATATATAAATATCCTTTCAATTTACCTTAAGATATCTTTTCTTCCCCTCAACGTTTTCCCATTTTGTTTCTTAAGCGAAATGGTTATGAATGTGCTTTAAAAATGTGATATTATAAATTTTGATATGTATGGTTTTTTAGTTTTGGTTTGGTTTGTTTTGATTTATATTGTTTTATTTTTTTTTATATTGTTATATTTTTTTTTATATTGTTTTATTTTTTTTTATAGACAAAAAAAAAAAAAAAAAAAAAAAAAAAAATTTTAAAAAATTTTTTTTTTTAAAATAAAAAAAAAAAAAAACAAAATATTAATTTTAGAAAAAAAATTAAATGAAAAAAAAANNNTTTCTTTAAAATAACATTATAAATTTTTTTTTTCCCCTAAAAGTTTTCCCATTTTTTTTTTTAGGGGAAATGTTTTAAAAATTGTTTTAAAAATTTGTTTTTTAAATTTTTAATATTTTTTGTTTTTTTTTTTTTGTTTTGTTTTTTTTTTTTTTTTTTTTTTTTTTTTTTTTTTTTTTTTTTTTTTTTTTTTTTATTTTTTTTTTTTTTTTTATAAAAAAAAAAAAAAAAAAAAAAAAAAAAAAAAATGTTACACAATCTTCTTCTTTAAAATGCATACATAAAATAACGCAATCTTCATTTTGGAAAAAACATGTGATGTAAAAAGAAATATAAGCATTTAAAACAGCACACATAACAAAAATTGCAAGTTTTCTTAACATATAAAAAGTATCATGTTTTCCATAAAAATATAATATATTCAAGATAATTAAAAATTTCGTACTTTCTCCTGTATGTACATATATATAAATATCATTGAAACCATTTAAACTGCTGTTTTAATTGTCTTCAAGTTTTGATATGTTTCAAGGAAATCAGACCATTCTTCATAAGGAGATTTATCAAATTTTGTTACTTTCCATAAATCAGGGGTTAAATAGCCATATGTTTTACTCAAAGCGTTGAAAATGGCCTATAAAAACGGATAGAAAAAAAAAAAAAAAATTTGATGATACATAATTAAAATCATTTCTTCATAGCATTAAATATAAGCGTATGTCATGTGTGCCTTTGTCACATATATTAATAGGCATAGAGGATACACAATATAAAGATATATAAAAAAAAAAAAATGGGATTGTCATATCACAAACATACAGACTTGTGTCTTCATGTATAAATATATAAATTTTATTTATTGTTGGGGTTTTGGTGTAGTGTGGTGGTGAATACATTAATTTTTTTTTTTTTTTTTTTTTTTGCCTCTTACTCTTAAAAAGTTTCCTCTTGTTTTGGTTTTTCCACAGGATGATGAAAAGCAATCCTTAATTCCTGCAAAGTTCAGCATTTTCTTAGTAGTTGGAGCACCAACGATTTGGGTACCCCTTGGAGCTGGTACCAAACGAATACGAACACTACCACATTTTCCTGATACTTTCATTGGCACTGTGTGTGGATCACCAATTTTGTTTCCCCAATATCCTCTTCTCACAGGTATTAGAGAAAGTTTTGCAGCAATAATTGCACCCCTAATGGCTGTTGCAACTTCTTTTGCACATTTTACTCCTAAACCACAATGGCCATTTCCATCACCAATGGCTACAAATGCTTTAAATCTTGTTCTTTGACCTGCACGTGTCTGTTTCTGTACAGGCATAATTTTCACAACGTCATCTTTTAAGGGGTGTGCACATTCATTTGGTTGAAAAAAATAATCAATAATTTGATATTCTTTAATTGGTAAGGAATGTAAATAAATTTCTTCAATGGAAACAATTTTCCCTTCTTTTACCAATCTTCCCAATTTTGTTACTGGTACCCAGTTTTTTAAATCATCTTCTGCTGAACCTCTTCCTCTAAAAAAAAAAAAAAAAAAAAAAAAGAATTAAAGCTCTTCCGTAAAGTTGAAAATTAGGAAACTATTTGCATTATGTATATGGAATGGCTGAAGTGTGAAACACATCACTCGTTTGTGAAAACACACACATGAGAATATTGTATATGAATGTTTCCTGTTTATGTTTGAGATGGTCATGTGATGATATTTTTTTTCTACTATTTCGTTTTATTCATATTTTATCTACTACATTTTATTCTATCTTTTCTTTTTACCTTCCTCTTCCACGTCCTCTACCACGACCGCCCCTTGAACCTCTCATGCCTCGTCCAAATCCTCTCGAAAAGCCTCCTCTATCTGTTATTGGTTTGAAAAAAAAAATAAAATAATACAAATAAATGAAATAATTAATCACAATGATAATGCACATATTCAATGTAGCCTACTTAGCGATGTTATAAATATATAACTACGACATTCATACGATGGTTCATATGAAATGAACAAGATTGCATTGTATCATTAATGTAAAAACATGGAAAAGAAATTTATTCATCTGCCCCAGTGAGGGATATACTCATATATCAACATGTAAAATACATAAATACATGTGTACAATATTCATGTGCATACATATGAATATGTAAACGACGGTTACGTAGAATCACACAAAAATTTTTATAGCAATAATCATAAAACATGAGGAAATACAGATGATGGAGCATTAAATCGTGATACTTAAAAAGCTCCCCCCAAAAAAAAAAAAAAAAAAGCAATTGTAAAGTACCTTCCATGTTTATCTTATATGGTGTTTGGTTTGTTAAAAATAAGTTGTGTTCGTGGGTTAATTTTTTTTTTAAGCTATGTTATGTTATATATATATATATATATATATATATATATATATAATATATGATGTTAAGTATTCTCACATAAACGTGTAAATTTTGACTTAAGTTTTTGCGCTTAGCTAAATATAACGAATTGGATATATTTATTTAGTATATTTTTGTATATTTTATATATACACAATGGTATTTTCATATCTTTTTTGTTCTTCTAGGATTGTAGCTGAAATGTTAATTTTTTCATTCTTTTTTTTTTTTTTTTTTTCAAGAAATATTCTTTTAAGTATGGATATAATTGCACGTACGTGCTATAATGTTAGTTTTATTTTTTTTTTGTTGTTTGGTTTTTATTTGTTTTTAAGGTTATCTTGCATCCATGATCCGATCCACATCCATCAATGTCACATATATGGTAATTACGTGTCAACAATTTTTCATTTCTCGATCACAGATACTACTACCACTAGGTATAAAATATATTTCCCGCACCATCAGAGCGTTTAAAAAAATTGGATAGCCATGCAAAAATATATAAGGTCAAAGAATAGGGAAAAAAAAAAAATACTATATAATTAAAATTGGGGCATTAATGCTGTATACACTAAACATATAATAGAGTGCGCAAAATAATATCATTTGTGTTAAGAATTTATGTTGGGATTTTTTTTTTTTCTTTTTTTTTTTTTGACAATAGGTAAGTAAAAACGTGTTACAGCAAAAAAAAAAAAAAAAAAAAAAAAAAAAAAGGAATAATGTGACAGGTTCTGTTAATGAAATGGCACTTACACTATTTATTATAGCACTGCAAAAGGGGATATAATATATATGTATATATATATGTCGACCATCACCCCTTGTAAACGGAATGAATACTCCCCTCATTCTTTTATCATTTTTGTGAAATAAACCGGAGTAAAGCCTTTCTTCTGCCTTTATAGTGTAGTACCTACATTATGATATATATGTGTGGCATAAAAAATATCGTTGTGTTTTATACCCCCCACACTTTTACAAAATGAGAGTTATACTAATTTGGGGGCAAAACACGAAAAAATGAGGGAAAAAATAAATAATGTATTCCCACTTTTAAGCAAAATATATGCAGCCTTGCTCAACAGCCAGGAACGAGAAAACAATATCTGAAGTGGATAACAAAATTATAAGCATGATGATCATTAAATCCTGTTATGTAAATATATTTACATACATATAAGGAGAAAACAAACACAAGAAAGCGCGCTAAAACTTTAGTGTACCGAACCGGGTATATATATATATATATATATATATATATTTATTTACATTTCTGTGGCGACTGTACAACTGGGGGAAAGAAAAAGGGCGTGCAGAGGGAAAAAGAATATTTATATTTTGAAAGCCTACACAAGAGGTTTAACATATTTAATGCTATACTTTTCCCATTTTCTCATATTTAAGTGAGCTTCATATTTTTTCGTTCTTTAAAATGTAGATAGAAAAATATTTCAAAATTGACTAAATGTAAGGATTTTCTAGTTTAACTGATATATCTAGCTTATACATATATATGTCAGGGTATATATGCGCATATACACTTATATATATAAGTAATGCAAAATAGGGGTAAATTTTGTATATCATATTTTATTATCCACCTTTATCACCTTATAATTTAGTATCAAAAAAAAAAAAAAAAAAAATCACTTAAAAAAGGGTTTTACAAAGAAATATGACACTTTTTTCTTCTTTTTTTCTTCTTTTTTGCATGTTAACAGCATATACAAACTTGTTCTATTGTTTTGTTTTGTTCAAATTTGTTTGACATTTATAATAATTTAATGGGCTATAATTTTGAGTGGGACATATTGTATCTACAATTTTTTTAAAATTTTCTTCGTGTTTTTTAGTGAAAAATGAACTTTCTTAATATTTACTACATTTTGAATGTACAAATGTCCAATTGATATTTCTTTTTTTTTTTAATTCAATTATGCTTCATTACGTAGGCGAAGTTTTCATCATTCTATTTTGTAATAAAGCATATGTTTACTTTTTTTTTTTTTTTTTTTTTTTTTACACCCCCATCTTACACACAGGTTTTCAATAATTTGAGTAAAGGAAGTGAGAAAAAAAAAAAAAAAAAAATTTCAAGTTCCGAAAAAAATTAAAAACTGAATTTTTCCTTATGACTATAGTAGCATTACATTTTAGTGACTCTTTAATTCAACTGGTTTACAGCAAAAAAGTTTTGCCCAAATTTTATTTCGTGACCTTGTGGCCAAACGATCGAATTAAGCAATAACCCATATATTATACGCTCCTTTCTCTAAAAGCCTTTACCTTTTCCATATTCACACAAATAAAAAGCAGTCTGCCCTAGGTGAAAGACATATATATATGTTCGAAATAAATTATGAAAGGAAGAGAATGTAAATTATATGAATTTTATAACAAAACAAATGAAACAACCAAAGGTTAACTCCACCCGTCTTATATGCAGCCAATTCCTTCTTATGAATTAGGGGGGATAAATGAAAAAGAGGAGAAAAGGTCATTTTTCCTTGTAGGAAAAAAAAAAAAAAAAAAATGAAGAAAGGATGGCAAGTAAAAAACATATGAAGAGAAATGTTCCAACCCTTATAAACAGAAAAAAAAAGGGCCTAAAAAAAAAAGACATAAGGTTAAAATGATAACAAGTGGGAAAAAGTGTCCACGGGAACGTGTTCCGCACGTTTGCGTACGCGATAATTTGTTCATACAAATTATATAAATATATTTATATGTTGTGTGTATGGGATATATATATATATATTCGCTTATATTGTGTGTTTGTGAAAATGTGTTTTTTTTACATATCTATACTACTACAACATCGATACTCATTAACCCCTCTAACACCTATGGAACTTGAGGGGGGGGGAGGTGCTAACAAATTCAATTTTGCTGGGGCAATATGATTTTCTCCACTGCTCGTCTTTGCATAAGCATTAATGTGTCCATAAATATGAACAACCGCGCACAGATATTGGTCGAGGATGCACAAGTATATATATATGCATATATGTATATATATGTTTGTACGTATGAGTGTGGAAGTATACACATGCAGATTTTCGCGAAAAAACCACGTCGCGGCTCAAGTGGCTCATGCAAATAAGTCCATTTGATCAAAAAAAAAAAAAAAAAAAAAAAAAAAGCAGAATAATTCGATAGAAACTTTATATATTTTTTTAAGTCATTCTGATCAACATACTTATATATATATATATATATATATATATATATATGCAGATGTACATTTTTAAATAGTTCCAAGTTTGCAGTTTTTGAATATACCTTTTATCTCCTTCGGCGCATTCGTGAAGTTAATAAGACAGTGCAATGTTTACACAAAACATGACCATATAAATTTTTTTTTCTCTTTTTTTTTTTTTTTTTTTTTTTTTTTGGTTTATTTACTTCAATCGAAGAATGCCGAATAAATAACTTTTATGAGGCAAACATCGCATCCTATATAAATTGATTGCTTACTTTTTCCCACATAAGCCTACATGTGTGAAGACATTTAAATGATCCTGCGTGTGCGAAAAAAAATATACATATATCTTCACACCGTGTACATGAAGCCAACAAAAAAATCAATTTTTCATTAAATATAAATATATAAAGAATTTACAATGTTTTATTGCAACTTTTGTAGGAAGACGGTGGTCATTATGATCTTAGTTGTTTGTTCTTTGTTGGTAGTTGCTTCTGTTTTGTTAGTTCTGCACATTCTTAATAATTCGAATTCAAGTGACAGTTATTTTCTAGGAATTGGAATTTATACCTTTGAAGTGATAAATAAATATAATCATATTCATGACCCTGCAATTGGAAAACAACTAAATGAGGGATCAAATGTAATCCCAATAAATAAAGCCCATTCTCCATTTACACAAGGATTATTCTTTACAGACAATGATACATTACTTGAATCGTCAGGATTATATGGCGCTAGCTACGTAAGGGAATTTTCATTAGATTCTGGAAAAACAAAACGATTCAACAATTTGAAAAGTAATCTCTTTGCAGAAGGATTGGCTGTAGTTATTGAACCAGAGACATATAAAAAGTATATACTTATATTAACATATAAAGAAAAACTAATAATGGTTTTAGATTTTGACACCCTGGAATTATATCATACATTTGAGCATGATCTAGATGGTTATGGGTTAACCTCAAATATAGATCTTCTACAATCAACCGAAGATTTAAAACAAATTGATTTTGCACAAAATCAGAAATTATGGACAACTACAGGAGATGATTATTTATACGAAATTGAAATTCCAAGAAAATTTTTGAATACGAAAAAATTAGTCATATCTGGAAAAACAAAAATTACTTGTGCAGGTTTTGAAATGTTTCACGTTAACGAATTGGAATATCATGTGAAGGCAAAAACGCTTTATGCAAATGTTTTCTTGACCAAGTTGATACTCGAAATCGACATATCCAAGGGAACGTGTTTGAAGATTATTAACTTGTCTGGACTTGCTGAGCAGCGCGACAATTACGTATGTTATGTTTGAGTACACACACACACACAAAAAAAAAAAAAAAAAAAAAAAAAAAAAAAAAACATGCCCGTTATATTCTCCCAATAAACATATGTGTTTGCATACTATATGCCCGCTCTGCACATGTATATATATATGCACATATAGACATATACTTTTGTAGGCACACCCTGAACTGTCATACATTTATTCATACCTTCTAACTTCACCTTTTTTTTTTTTTTTTTTTTTTCTTATCAAACCGCAGGAGGAAGGTAAGAATAACAGAGAGGCTGTACTGAATGGAATAGCAATAAATCCACAAAATAACAAAAAAGATCTACCAAACCTATTGGTGACGGGGAAATTCTGGTCTAATATATTCGAAATAAAACTCATAAAAAGTATTAACAAGTTGCAGGCAACTGAAGTATTAAAGCAATACTTTGAATCGATTGGGCAGAAGGTTTCATAATTTTTTTTTTTTTTATTTTTTTTATGCCCTATATTTTTATATCATATCTGTACGAAAAAATCAGTTTGTTTTTTTATATTTAAATATGCAAACATATATATATGCATATATGTATGACTTTATCACACTTCGAGAAGAAGATTTTAATCTTCATTCAATTATTCCTATCTCATATCGGCTCATTTTTTTTTTTTTTTTTTCTACATTTATGTATATTCCCCTTATTTCAATGATACATACATATAATAGCATAGATACATTCACTCATTTTAACAACTTTTGTATTACGCTAATTAATTCACAGTTTGAAAACGTACTGTTCATTTATAGTGCTCACGTTTTATCTGTATAACAATGTTTATGTATTTCATAAGACTGGTGCCACTGCTCCTCCACTATACTTTTTTTTTTTTTTTTTTTTTTTTTTGTTACTTTTTTTAAACAGACTCTTTATATTATCAAATTGTTGATACATATGTATATGTAATAAGTTTCAAAAGTATTTTATGTTATTTTATTTTTCTTGAGAAAAAAAGGGATAATAGTGGATAGCAAAAATAAAGGTTACACAGGTACACATGTAAATATGGACAGTGATTGTATCTGAATTTTAATTTGTCTCTGTTTTTGAAGAGCTTTCTTTAGGTGCGGTTTGTTGCACTTTTGTGTGTAAAAAAAAAAAAAAAAAAAAAAAAAAAAAAGAATTGTACTATATACCCTTTGAAATTGAACACTATTTCAGTATTATGGGCCTATCGACAATATGTACAACCCCGTTGTGGCATTTCATGTTAGGCCTAATGATTTTAGATTTGTCCAAAAAAATAGAATGATCACAGTTTCTAAATTCTCCACGTATGGTTACAACTAGATCTTTGTTAACTAAATTTGTGATTTTCTCTGGAGCGTCTCTTTTTTCGTTGTACATGAGCCACTGTGCAAATGGTAGGTGTTTCCTCCGTGTGCATGGAGGAATGCATGTATAAGTACAAAAATATGTACATATACATGTGCATATAAAACATAGTTATATATATAGGTGTGCACATAAGGAAGGAGCATTAAAAATGGAAGAAACAAAAATGTATGCACTTACGGGTTGGTAGGAGGATCCATACAAGTCTCTGTATAACCAGAAATCTTTTGTAAAATGACCCAAAACAAATTCAGATAATTTTGTATGATCTTCATATAATTTACTTAAACTTTCAGTACTAATTAATTTTAAGGCCTCATTCGATGGGAGAAATCCCGTGTATGGCCCTTCCAAAGACAGCTCATGAATAAGCGAAGTTCCCACTGATGCGAAAGGAGCGTAAAATGAAAATAATGATGATACGAATGTAAAAATGTAGTGGGGGGAAAAAAAAAAAAAAAAAAAAAAAAAAAAGGAAAAAGAAAATATATAATGACTCAATAACGTGTGCATATATATATATATATATATATATATATATATATATATATATATATATATATATATATATATATATATATATATATGTGTGTGTGTGTGCGTGTGCGTGTGCACAGTCGAGGTGGTTGCAAAAACACGCATAAGGGTGAGAAATATGTATGGCTTATTCTATGGTACTGTGTTCTTAGAATAAAGTGATATACCTATGGGGTGACTCAGAAATCGGGAAAATAATTTCAATTCATTATGAGAATATATCAAATTGACTACAGTCCTCTTAATAGGTTTGTGTTCGAAACACCAGTATACTTTTCTGTTTATACTTTCAGGATCATTTGTCACTTTTTGTGGTTTCCTCAACCCGCCACTACGCGTGTATAATCGTTTAATAACAAGAATGTGTAAATTATTTTTCATGCTTTGGCATTTACATATTGTTTGCAGAAAACAGAAAGATGCCTGTGAATAGAAGCCTATATACGGACCGTTTTGCTACCTAACAGCCTTTCGGAATTTAACAAACTTTTATTTTTTTTCCTCCACCCTTCCTCTCTTTTTAAAAAGGATGCTGAATTTGAAGAATCTGTGCTTATGTGGAAAGAGATACACACATTCTCATGTTGACTATAAATTATCATTTTTCAGAAATTTTTTTTTTTTTTTTTTTTCACTAGGTGTGAAGTCCTGTTAAGTGCGATATATACTGCTGTGAAGAAGTGTCCCATGGGACTTCTAAAATTTCAATTCCAATAATTGTTCTGTTTCAACTGTGATTGGCCAATCGATTGCAAATTCGTTAATCCCATTGTGTCACGGGAACAATGGGAAGTAAAACAAAGTAAAAGAAAACATTTAGCCCTATTTCAAAGTGAAAAAAAAAGGTATTACTCATAATGATAGTAACGTAACGTTCACAAGGTGTCGTTTAGAAGATCATAAAATAATTCCCAACCCATCTCTGTGCACGCTTTGTAAAAAGGGGTGGAGAAAAAAAAAATAATAAAATAACTTGTGCAAATTTCCGTGATTTTGCTAATTTTTCTTCATTTTGAAAAGTATGCATTTTTTTTTTTTTTTTATTATTATTTTATTATTATTTTATTATCATTATTTTATTTTATTTTTTTTTTTTCCTTTTCTTGAGACATTCCTCTTTTTTTCTTTTTTTTTTTTTGCAAAAGTGCAGAATAAGATAAGGGAATTACATACGAATTTGCTATGATTTTGATAGTGTATGGACACATACCTATATACACTTGTGCAAATCGAACAAATGGACAAAACTTGGAACATTGTGTCACAAGTAAATACTTTCCTGTTATTCGTTCATAACTACAACTCACATTGAACATAATATTTAAACATGATGTATCAAAAATCTGTTACGTATTTAAACGTTAATGTTGTTCCAATATAAAAACGGGCTGTAAAGTGACACATCCTACCCACCCCGAGATATGTATTTTTTTTTTTTTTTCATTTTGATTAAAACATGTTTAATCTCTCCATTTGGGATATTCTCATATGCTAAGGGGGTGAGGGGAAAAAAAAAAAAAAAAAAAATGATATTAATACTTATAATACTCCTTGCTACATTCGCTGCACACAAAAATATAATTACTTAACCATTGTTCTTTAAAAAATAATTCTCAGGCAGGAACAAATAGTATATGAGCATAATATATGCACATGATCATATGCGTCTACCCCTTTCTTCACAAGTAAATTTTGTCCTTTAATGTAAGAGAAAAAAAAAAAAAAAAAAAGAAAAAGAATTACCTAAATAGACGCAAAAAAAATAGACCAATATAAAACTAAAACAGTCGTCCAGTTGTACACGAGTCTGAAGACTCAATAATTTGATTAAATGACAGCCTAAGTGAGGTAATTATGTATATATATACACATGTGTACACACACATGTACAAACACATGTACACATGCATAAACACGAATGTACCCACTTACACTTACACACCTATTTAAGATAGGAAGATAAAATGGAACCCCTTTCAGTGACAAAAAATAACCAAATGAACAACCTAACGACATTAAGTAACCAGGAGGCAAATTATGAATCAACTCTTCGGAATCAGGAAACATGCTCGCAAAATGATCTGTTCTACAAATTTCATGATAAATTTAATGAAATTTTTTTGTTCCTACAAGATTTAAAAGAAAATAAAAATTATTTAGAAGATGAAGTTGATGATAATTTAATAAAAACATTACACAATTTATGTCAAGAATTTTTAAATTATATTAAACACATAAATAATTTTGGTCATATGAATTTAAGTAAAAATGATCAAGATTTGATAATTGAGTCGTATGAGAACTTTGTTCGTCAGTGTAAACAATACAATGATAAACCACAAGTCAAGCAGCTGGAAAATGAAATTTCGAATTTGTTAGACCTGTTGTTTAATAATACTTCAGGTAATGATGATGTGTCTGAGATTTATAATTGAAAAAAAAAAAAAAATAAATATATAAAAAAATAATTTTGATTCATTTCAACGTCAAGTTTATGCTTGTGATGAAAAATATACTCTTTTTTTTTTTTTTTTTTTAATTTTATTTTCAAAAATTTTGTACCTCTATTATGAACAAATACTTTTTCGTTTACAGAAGCAGTGAATACTCTTTTCTCTGCTGATTCCTTTTTTGTGGATCACGTTGAAAATTTGAAGTTGAAGTAAGGCCTGCAAAAGTTCACCTGTAGTTTTAACTTCTCCTAGATTTGCTTCTCATTCCTTTGTCATCCCATGATTTTGCCATGCATGATTTCTTTTTTTCGCGTTATCACCCCTGTTCATATTTTCTCCATTATAATTTACCGTTTCTGACTTGTTCTATATTTACCACTCTGAATGTCCCATCCCACCATCTGTTAGACTAACGGAAAGGAATCAAAAAATTGAGTTCGAGAATGAAAGATTGAAGAAGTTAGAACTGGAAGCGAAGGTCGAAGAATACGATGAAATTTTCGAGAAGAATAAACAAAAGGTTTGGAGCATAAAATTTGTTTACCTATGTGCATTTATATATGGAATATTTATGAGATTTTTCGTGCATAGATTGTTTACACCATTAGACATTTAATATGGATGTTTATTTTTTTTACATATAACATGCATACAGATGCTTGTGTATGAACAAGTTAGAGAGAAAAATATGTCTTATTTTGGATGTACGATCAGACACACGAAGCTCTAACCAAATGTATCAACATTACATTTATTTAAAATGTTTTTTTTTCCACTGTAAAGAATAATGAAATGGATGAAAACCTAAGCAAGCTTAAGAAGGATATTAGCAAGGTACAAGAATGCTCGAAATACCACTTCTCGTATATGAACAGATTAACTTGGTGATAATTTTATCCCATACTGTGAATGTAAGGTTCATTTTACTTCAAATATTTTTCTGCAACCCATTTTTACAACACTTTTCAGTTGAATGAAAAAATACAAAAATATGACAATTATGTCAAAAAGAAGAGAAAAGAAATAGACATAAAATTTCCCGATACGCTTGACTGCAAGGAAAGAATTAAACTTTTGGAAGAGCAGTAATAAAATAATATAGTTCAAAAAAGGAAACAAAAAAAGAAAAATATATAAAATAAAATAAACTCGCATGTGTCAACATTCTTGGAAACTGCATATACGCACTGCTTGTATGTTTATATTACTCTTCCCTTGCAGCATAAAAACAGCCGAAAGGAACATCAAAACAACGCAATTGTCACCCCTTAAAATTGTAGAAAAAACGGAGCATTACATAATTTTCGAGTTTAAGGTATTTTATATATTTATGTGTTCATTTTTTTATTTATTGCATGTTTTTTTTTTTTTTTTTTTTTTTTTTTTTTTTATATGACCCCTCTACTTTTATCCATTTATAGACAATTCGGAACGTGATGCAATTCAAAGTAAGCAACTATCAATCAAAGAATGCACAAGTTGAAATCACTCCCTGTGATGATAATATTTTATCTTATATAAAATCAAACATAAATAAATGCAAGGATATTTCAGAGATAACTTATTTAATTAAAGAGGTATTTCTGCATGAACAGTTCAGTTAAGAGAGAAAATTTTTTTTTTTTTTTTTTTTTTTTTTTTTACACGCTTAACATTGTTCTTGTGTACATATATTTATGTACTACCAATTCAAGATGATACTTTTGGAAAATGCAGTTAATTCTCCTACCTTTTGGATACTGATTTTAATGTTTGCTTATTCTCCTATATTTTACTTTTCACTTGTAGGCTATATACTTAAATTTCCTGGACATTTGAGTTTGCCGTTCGTTCAATAATTTTCGAGAAAAATCTCACAAAAGGGAAAAACTAAATAATAAATAAATGAATAAATAAATAAATAAAGCATAAAAAAGAAGTCTTCACATGTATGCATACAACTTGGCTTTTTACCGAAACTGTGTTGCTTTACTCTTTGTAGTGTTGCATAAACAACCAATCTGAATTTGCATATGGTTATTTTTTGTATTTAAAATAATTTATTTAGTAAAAATTTATGGAACAAAAGTATGTTACTCTTTCATACCTGTATACATGTACATAGTGGCGTCATTGTGGTATTTATTTTTTGACATACTTTTTCGCTCTTCCCTCCCTCCCCACGTACATTTACGCATATGAAATTGACAAAATAAACTGGTTTTATCAAATTTTTTTTTAAAAAGATTAATAAATAATAATGGTAATGGTTAGATATGTTGGAATAAAATCAATGCATCAGTTTTATGAAGCATTATGTAAACATAACTGGGCAATGTGTTTATATGGCACTTATAGTGTAAAGAGTTGTATGATATATGTAAACTTAATTGTTGTCTTTTTTTTCTTTTTTTTTCTTTTTTCACAAGGTTTCCTACGTGAATATAGATACATATACATTTCGCTTGTTTTGAAAAATGTATACAAGGGAATGAAAGGTAGATGGGGGTGGGAATTCAAACAAGCAAAACCACTGCAAACTACAAGAATAGCGAAACGTGATAAAAATAATGTCTCTAATCAGGTGATGTAAGAGAAGGCACTTATCCGGAATTCATGTATTGACAATTATATTTTTTTATTTGAAATAATAACGTGGGTAGGGATTATATTGTTATGTGAGGTGCGTGCATTAATATATGATCAATGTTTCAGTTAAAACAAGTATTTTAATTAAAAAAAAAAAAAAAATTAGTACAAATATATAAAAGACCTACAGTATGAGATAGAGATCTAACATGAACAACCCTAATTGGTAAGAATAACCATAGTGAATTTCTTTTTATTTTAAGGTGATTTAGATTCATACTTCATATAATAAAGAGCTTGTTATTCATTTAGATGAATACATAATTGTGTGTAATTTAAAAACGTGCATTTGTATATTTTAACAAATAGGGTAAAATAATACACAACCATGTAGACGATCGATCTGTACTTGTACATACGCATAATTGAAAATAAAGAGAAATTATTCTCATAATACGTTATAAATGAGCCTATATGGTTTATTTCTTTTGTTAAATATAAAAATGTTGGAAATTATTCATTAGACAACTGATGTTATGTGTTAAAAAACATAGGGACAATGTTGTATAATTCTTGTTGCTCATATTTACTTTCTCTATTTTCATAAATGGAAAAAATGTGAACAATTTTATAATTCTCGTAAAAGGGCATTCCTTTACCCAAATGGTAGAAAAATCTTTGATTATAAATATACTTAATACACAAAATGAATTTTTAACGGGTTAAATTTTTTAAATAGAAAGATGAATTCATACTTTTACATTTCCATAAAAGACATTTAATGTATTTTGCGAATAAAAAGCTCCTTCAATCGGTAACGTGAAAAAATATGTTGCATGATGAATGAACATGTTAAAATGGAAATTTTTCTACTCCTTTTTTTTTTTTATTTTGTGTTACATTAAAATGACCAAGTGTTTCATGCCTTAAAGAAGTGTATGAAAGTGTAAACATATGTAAGCAAGCGTAGACAGAAGCGAATCAATGGAAAAAAAATGCAAACAAACGAATACTCAAAATGCATAAAAATATAATATTATACACGCAGTGTAGTATAGTGGAAAAGTTCCTATACCTACAGTATTAAAAAATATAAACAAAAAAATTAAATTTTATGCTGTCCATAATATATATTTCTGTTGGTACGCAAAATCCTTGATGAGTAAATTGAAATGGGAGAAAACACTTTCCAAGATTAGTATATTTCACTTGTGTACGCACACAAAACATTTGCATTTTAAATATTTTACGCTCTTAAATGTTCCTAGCACAGTATATAATATGTATAAAATATAAACACACGCATAGGTATGTAAATATATATATATATGCATATAATGAAAATAAATTGCCTATTCATTCATATGAAGTCGCAAAAAAAAAAAAAAAAAAAAATTACTCGATGTCCATTTAAACACACTTGCGGAAAATAAAACACGCCATGGGGAGTGAATGAAAATGACACAATAGGCCTGACTTTTATAATTATTTAAAGAAGAAGAAAAAAAAAAGTTAGGTGGAAAGGTAAAAGTACCACACGTTTATTGACACGTTAATTATACATCCATTAGCGCATTAATTACACATCCATTGTCACGTTAATTACACATCCATTGTCACGTTAATTACACATCCATTGTCACTTTAATTACACATTAATTGACAAACTGAATGACAAACTTAATGTCACATCCATTGTCACTTTAATTACACATTAATTGACAAACTGAATGACAAACTTAATGTCACATTAATTGGCACATACTGCATATTGCGAGGTACATGCTGCATTGACTTCGCACGCGTACTTACTACACTCATATGTTTAAGTAAAAAATTTACACATGTAAATTTACGCATTGGGGAGGAAACTTAGAGTGCAAATATACACTTCTCCCAATCACGTAGGTAAAAACAAACGTTGATCAACTCGATAGAGATTTCACTTTTTACTTTGAATATTTATTCATAAAGGTAATGGAAAAAAAAAAAAGAGAGAGATAGAAAAAAAAAAAAAAAATAAAATAAAATAAAATAAAATAAAAATTGAAAAATAAAAAATAAAAATGAATGTGAGTGGAGTCTGCACGTGCATGTACTTATAAACACTACTAAAAAACAAGCTAATATTCGTTAGGCTACGATATTACATTTTCTCAACACTTTTTCATCATCCATCATTAGTAGGGGAACTATTTCGAAACCTGAGAGACGAATATCTCAAAATTGAAATATAAAGAGAGCAAAAAAGTAAGAAAAAAAAAATATTCGAAATACCTGACTTTAGCATCATTCAACACATTTAAAAGTAATGACAGAAAATACGTCAATTAGAAGAAGGTATGAAAAAAGTTTCACAGAAAGACCAGGTTTCACTGAAGATGAAATTGAGGAAATAAGAGAAGCATTTAATTTGTTGGATACCGATGGAACAGGTATAAGAAAAGAACAGTATATGGATCATGAACAATTCATACAAATTTGTTCAGCTGTTCAGTTGTTCAATAGTTCAGCTGTTCAGTTGTTCAATAGTTCAGCTGTTCAGTTGTTCAATAGTTCAGCTGTTCAGTTGTTCAATAGTTCAGCTGTTCAGTTGTTCAATAGTTCAGATGTTCAGTTGTTCAATAGTTCAGCTATTCAGTTGTTCACTAGTTGTTTAGCTTTTTTTTTTTTTTTTTTTTGCCTGGACTATAACATCTTTTTGGCATAGGAATGCAGCTTAGGCATATGTATGCAGTTTCTTTAATTTTTTTTTATTATTTTATTTTCCTCACCCTCTTCTTATTCCCCACCGTAGGCACAATTGACCCAAAGGAAATAAAGTGTGCAATGCAAAGCCTTGGGCTAGACGTTAAAAATCCAATGATATTTAGAATGATAGCTGATTTGGAAAAAGACGGTTATTCGTCGATTGATTTTGAAGAGTTCATGGAAGTCATAACATCCAAATTGGTAACACAATACATGTATCCAAGGATTGAACAAAACTACTATGCAAAATGCACACGTGTAATTTTGCACAAAAACCTCCGTTTATACCTGCGAGACATATGCAAAAATTTTTTTTTTTTTTTTTTCTCTCTACTTTTTATCGTAATAGGGAAACAAAGACACACGGGAAGGTATTCAACGAATTTTTAATCTTTTCGATGATGATAAAACAGGAACAATATCATTGAAGAATTTAAAAAGAGTTGCAAAGGAATTAGGAGAGACATTAACGGATGAGGAATTGAGGGATATGATTGATCGTGCTGATTCAAAAGGTGAGGGTGAAATTTCATTCGAAGATTTTTATACTATAATGACAAAAAAAAGTTTTTTGTAATAAGCTCTTAACGTGTATTTCCATGTCATGGGATGGGGGTGGGGGGGGGGAAAGAAGTGCCCCAAAAAGTGGGTTATCAAAAG
Organism: Plasmodium gonderi; assembly: GCF_002157705.1. Taxonomy (NCBI): domain Eukaryota; phylum Apicomplexa; class Aconoidasida; order Haemosporida; family Plasmodiidae; genus Plasmodium; species Plasmodium gonderi. Next base: position 2,943,879 of record NW_021628937.1, read on the forward strand.
ACACTTGAAATGGATATACAAAATGAGTACATAAAATGGGTCCACATGGGCATTTAGAACCTGAACGTTTAGGCTTTCCCATTTTGTTCCACAAATTGTATATACAAAAAATAGAATTTGAGATGCTTGAGACACAAGATTGTGGCATGTAAGATTACAAGATCATAATGCATACAGCTCAGTGGTACATCCGTACGGTGTATGTCTATTCCTACCTGAATAGTATATACACTTAACTAAGTTTTGCAAGCATATACTTATATTGTCGCAAAATAGTGTATGGTGATGTAAAAAAAGAAAAAAAAAAAAAAAAAACAATTGATGCATAGGATGATAATGCATTGTGATTTTTTTTTTTTTTTTTTTTTTTTTTTCTCAACCTTTTACATATTTAACTAAATACATTGATTAGTTATGCGACGAGATATCCAAACAGGTTGTAGTTTTTCCACATTTATATGTAATTGCATAAATGTCTGTTTATGCTTTTTTTGTATGTTCCTATGAACATGTGTACACTTATGGGACACGCATACATATATATATATATATATATATATATATATATATATATATGTATATACGTGTGATACAGAAAAAAATACCAATATAGATGATTTTTCACTGTAATTTCCAAATTTGTATCAGTCCATATGAGTATATAAAAATTATATATCAAAATATGTACACTTTGGACGAAATTTCCCGCTGTGTGTGTGTGTGTTTTTTTTTTTTTTTTCTTATTTTTTTTGGTGTGGCGCATCCCCCGATGCCCAAAATTTATAAAGTTTTACAAATGGTATTCTTTATGATGCCTATGCGTGTTGTATATATGTGAACATGTCATATGTTCAAACAATGAATGCATTATTCCAACACTGCTATGCATGTATGGGAGTGTATATATATATAAACACAAGTATAATGACTTTTTCTGCATTTTTTTTTTTTTTTTTTTAATAAACATTTGACAATTCAGAAAAAAAAAAAAAAAAAAAAAAAAGGCGTTTTACACACGAAAAATTGATAAAATGTTAACATAAAAAATGAAAAAGAGGGGGAGGAAAAAGAGTAAAAATATAAAATAATTAAATGGTAAAATGGTATACAATAAGGTGGTAACAGTCCCTCCCCCTCCTCCTTTGGTTAAATACAAAAATGGAAGACGTGTTTTTTCTGCCCCAAACAGAGAAAAGTATACAAAGCACGCATTATTTACATAACCGTTCGCGGTTAAATGTGAAAAAAAAAAAAAAAAAAAAAAAAAAATCTGTGCTTGTGTTTGTACGTAAGTGCATTCGACACATGTATGCTGAACATTCGGGTTGAACATTCGGGTTGAACATTCGGGTTGAACATTCGGGTTGAACATTCGGGCTGAACATGCGGGCTGAACATGCGGGCTGAACATGCGGGCTGAACATGCGGGCTGAACATGCGGGCTGAACATGCGGGCTGAACATCCGAATTCGTGGAAAGCACAAATAGGAGGGCATAGAAGTATGAGGTATCTCGAAGGTAAGTCAAATTGATATATTCATATGCACACGACAATGGGGGAAAAAACTCAAGTGATTAAATTTTGATTGGTAAATTTATGTCTTATAAATGTGTACAATTCTTTTATTTGCTCCTTGGGATAGTAATGCACATCGTCTGAAATGGTGGAATTAATTATATCATTAAAAATGACGACATTCCTGTATAAGTCTTCAACAAGATTTAGAGAAAATTCTTTATTGTTAAAAATGTACTTAAATAAATAAAATGTGTCTATGATTAAATTTCTTAGATTTATGGTTATAAAACTATTAACATTTTTTATTATATTTTTTTCAATTTTTGTAATTATTTCAACTAGCATGTTGATTACTACTATAATTTTTTTCCCATTTATTTTTATAACATTTACTAAATTTTCCATAATTTCATCTTCATTTTTTGCTTTATCAATATGATACAATTCCTTTTTTTTAAAAAAATTTATATATTCAAAAAAATTTGTTTTCATAAAGTTGTTTATGTTTGCCACCTGTACATACATGTGGAAGTGTTTATTGTATATCTTATCGTAATCTTTTATAAATGAGTTATTAATAAGAGTAGATGAAATTCTCTTGTAAAAATATTCTCCCTTTGAGGAGTAAATATTGGCCAAGTCATCGAGTATGGACTTATTCACCATGTACACGAAATAGCATGCGAATCTATCTTCACCACTCTTACTCTCATCAGTGTTCCTGTTATCTTCAGTATTAGCAACCATGGCTGTATTACTTAAACTGGTTTCATTTCCATTGAAACGTTTCTTCTCTTCTGAATTACTATAATCCTGCTTGAGTAAACTGAATATATTGCCAGTTATAATTTTCTGCATAATGTGGAACTTGATGTATTTGGATATGTCTTTAAAGAAAAAGGAGTAGTAATCCAAATATTCTGAATCGTTAAGATCACTTAACTCGCTATTAATAGAATTCTGTGCTTGTATCCATTCTTCAGGAACAATATCTTCATGTACATTAATGTACGCATTTATTAAGTTTTTATGAAATATATAATCATTGTATATATTATTTCTTGGTGCTTTTGTTCTACAATTTTCAAAATATAAAGCAAATTTAATGCAATTTTCTATATCGTCTGTAAAATAAAATTTCTTCATAAGCATATATGCAACTTTTGTTTTGAAAATGTATTCATATCTGAAATCGTTATAAAGACATGAATTGTTAAAAAAATTTTCAAGAATAATATAATCATTATATGAGTTTATAATTCTGTCAAACAGAGTGTTATACAATAAAATAGGCATTTGAAACATGACAAATAAATTATTTTTTATATGATTTAAATATACAAATGCTATTTCTATTTCATTAAAATTTATTAAATGCGAAATGTTTTTTAATTGCATATTTATATAATATAACAAATTTTTATCGCATATTTTCTTTAAAATATTAATTTTATCATTCTTTGCGTTTCCACCACAATTGCTATTCAAATGGTTGCTTAATTTTCTTAGTTCATTATTTATTTTGTTTGATCCATCTATCATAGATTTTGTGCCATTTTCAATTCCCATTGAAGAACCTGGGCGACGACCATCACTTAAGTTCGAAGGATTTATACTTACATTATTACAAGTGTTGCTCTTTCTTGTTTCATTTTCTTTATCTACTGAAAAATAATTGTAATGCTTTAACATTGCTATTAGATTTACATACAAATATTCATACTTTTCTGTTTTAAAAATTTTATACTTCTTCAAAACATTCAGTATATCGTTTTTTAAAATCAATTCAAGTAATATACATTCACATGCACTCAGTTTTTTTATTCTTATATGTGATGGAAGTAACAATTTGTTTTTTCTTTTCTTTCCTTTTGATAGATAAATATATTTTTCCTTTATGTGTGCGTTAAATGGTTCTTCTTTGAAACTGTTGTCCATAACGTCAGATACATCACTGCTGTTCGAGTTCAGAATATCAATCAGGCTGTTCTCTTTGTAGTTACTCTTTTTCTTCTTTGTCTTTCCTTTCCCCTCCGAGTGTCTTCTCAGCCCACGTTTACTCCGACATCCCTTGCGATGTTTTCTACGATTTCTATTTTTGCTTAACCTATTATTGTTATTGTTATTGTCACTACAGTTATCACCATTTCTGTCACTATCCTTGTCGATATCTTGGCCATTATCCTTGTCGCTATCTTGGCCACTATCCTTGTCGCTATCTTGGCCACTATCCTTGTCGCTATCTTGACCACTATCCTCGTCGCTATCTTGACCACTATCCTCATCGCTATCCTCATCACTATCCTCATCACTATCCTCGTCACTATATTGATCGCTATTCTCATTGCTGTCTTCAGTACTGTTATTCCCGTCACGGCTACCACTTCGACACGTGCTTTCATGGTCTACTTGCCTCTCTTGATATCCATTCTTTTCTCTGTTGCTATCATCACAGTATTCTGCTTTCTGTCCTTCTTTTGCTTTATCCTTATTAAACAAACAATTATCAGACTCCTGCGATGAGTCTATCCGTTGTTGATGCTTATAACTTTCTGCTGAATTGTGATTTTCTTCCTCCTTCTGAGGTGATTTATTTTCATTATGAATGGAACTATGAGTGGCCCCGTAATCTCCCTTTGTCTCTGCTTCTCTCATGTATAGAGGGGTCTTATTTTTTTGCTTCATTTTCATCTTTGTAGTGTTATTCGTAGTTTTAATTTTATACTGCGTTTCTCCATTGATTTCAGAACATTTATAATTAAATGACTTGTAATTTTTGTATAAATTCATATAATAGTTCAAATAGGAAGGGTATATTTTATTTGTGTACATAAAATTTTGAAAGTTTTTTTTTACATCTAGGGTATTTTTTTGATACCAAAAATGATAGATATTAAAAGCTTCGAAGAGAGATAATTTAGCATTTTTTAAAACATATAAATTTTCAGCTGATAGAAATAAAACACTTTCGTATATACAACAATTTCTATCTAGCTTTTTTAATAATTTTCTGGATAATAAATGTATTTCTTCAAATAAATTAAAATTGTATGTTTCATCAAATTCATTTTTAATTCTCATAATTTTGTTACAATATTTATTAATTTTTTCATTATGCGGATAAAATAAAATAACCTTTTCTGCCCAATAATTTAAATGAAAATTTAAAACACATAAAAATAAATTCTTTCTAAGATCATTTAAATCGATAATATCTTTATCTAAATCTACTTCTATATCATCAAAAGATATTTTTTTATTATACTCTACAATTCTATCCATACTTTTTTTATCTGTCACTATGATGTTTTCTTTTTTTATACCTTTCATTTCTTTTAATTCATTTGTCAAAATATGACTACTGTTTGCATCATCTTGCACTTCATGCATTAGATAATTATTCAATCTTAATTTTTCATAATTAGATAGTTCATCTTCTCTTTCTCTCACCATCCTATTGATTTGATTATTACAAAACATGTTTTCCTTATGCTTCATAGAAACTAGGTATTGTGACTGTGATTCTTTCATTGTGTCATTATTTTTCTCATCAGTTGTGTTATTCATTTCTATCGATACCTGATTGTTTGAAATATTGTTATGATAAAAATTTGTGTCATTATTATTGTTGTTAATAAAGTTTGAATTTTTATTTACTTCATTTGACACCATTTGCATGGAACTAGTATTATTTTTATCGTTCAATGAACTAGTCCCAAAATTAAAAATGTTATTTTTAAATGGACTACTAGTTTCTTCATTATTCCACAAGGATACATTTTTCCCATTTAATACATCCTTTTCTATTAAATTATTACCACTTGAATTTATATTTTTTTCATTTAAAGATGCACTTAAAACATCCTTACTTGGGATATTATCAAATTTTAATGTGTTCAAAATATTTTTTGTATCATTTAATGCATTCCCTACTTTACTTTTTTTAAAAAATAGACTCTCATCACCAATACGATCATCATTTTTACACTCATCAATATGGTGCACATTGTGTTCACCTAGCACATTCAATTTATGCATACTACTTTGACAATTCTTAGAGGTTCCAATCCATTGATCATTTTCTCCCATAAAACTCCTCTCCTTCAAAGTGCTAGCTCCAAATAATTCATCCTTTTCATCCATATCGATGTTCCTCCTTCTCTTTCTATTTTTTACATCATCATAATTTATGTGTTCACTTAGTTTGGGTTCGTTCAAGTTTCCAATGCTGAATTGGTTGTTGTTGTTGTTGTTAGGACTATTATTCGAAAGTGGATTATCAGAAAACAGATTATTGGAAAGAAAATTATTCGGACGTGAATTTGTGCCACCACTTCCATCAATAAAGTTACTCTTGGAGCCAAAGTTTGTGGGGTTCAACATAAACATATTGGAACTCTCAGATTGTGCGAGACCATTTTCGTTTTGTTTATTATTTTCATTAATAGAAAAAATGGAGGTTTTGCTTTTTTCTTCTTTGCTGTGCAATTCGTTAAAGGAAGAAGTTTTGCTAGGAAAACCAAAAAGAGGGGTAGAACTTCTATCTTCTTTATTCTCTTGAGAATGAAAGGAAAAAATAGAACTCTTTTTTTCATCCACTTTTTTATTACCAAAGTGGAATAATGATGAATCAGCAGTGTCCTCCTCTTTCTCCCCCTTTGTTTCTTTATTCGTTAAAGAAGTCTTGCTAAAAATTAAATTTCCAAATCCTTTAAATGTATCTTTTACATTTTCTGTATCTATTTTGTTATTTCCCTTATCTTTCTCTGTTATATAATTTTTCTCTTCATTTTTTAGATCATTCTTTTCTTCGTTTTTAACATTTTGGATTCCAAAAGTGTTTGTTTCTTTTTGCTTCTCTTCAACTGCCGTGCTTTTGTTTTTTTCCTCATTCATATTTGTACTCAGGACAAACAAATCTGTCTTCAAATCTGTCTTCAAATCTGTCTTCAAATCTGTCTTCAAATCTGATTTCAAATCTGATTTCAAATCTGTCTTCAAATCTAATTTCAAATCTGTCTTCAAATCTGTCTTCAAATCTGTCTCCACGATGGTCTTGCCATTGTTGTTACTACCTGTCAACGTCTTCAATGATGGGCTATCCTTATTATCGTCCCTACTCACATTCTCTGCAGTGACAACTGTTGCAACGTTCGATGTAGAATCAACATCCGCTTTGTTTTCCAGACTTTTTAATAAATTCCCAGAGGATTCAGATATGGATCCTTTTGTGTCACCCCAATTAACCTGATTTGTGTTAGTTCCAATATTGCTATTACTATCTTTGTTCAAAGAAAAAAGGGAATTCGTGTTAACACCCGATAAGACAGAGGAGGTAGACGTGGAAGTGGTAGTAGTTATTGGCTTATTATCACTACCCGTTGAGGAGTTGTTAAAATTAAATGTATTAACCTTGCTGTCATTTTTATTACTGAACAGGTTATTATTCGACATAGATGTTGTTGATGAGAATAACTCGGTTGAATTATTCATATCTGGAGCATTCATTTTATTATTTGAAAATAGTGATAACATATTGTTTTTCGCTGTTTTTCTTTTTCTCTCTTCTAAAGTTAATTTTTTTACAGGGATACATAAATTCGAATTGTTGTTATTTGTATCATTTTTATTATCATCAGTTGAACTAAAAAAAGGATTATTTCCAAAGGTGTTGTTATTACTGTTTGAATTTACACATGTCTGATTATGTACAAAAATATTATTTGTGCTACTGTGAAACGGATTAACCATACTATTTCCAAACAAATTATTATTACTCAGGTTTCCAAAAGTTATCGAATTATTTTTCTGTTCAATTCTATTTGATGCTGCTGCATTGAATATAACTTTATTTGTCATTTGATTGTTCTCTTGATTAAACATATTGTTTATTTTGTTTTTATTACTATCAGATACGTTTTCCATAACCCCTCCTGTGTCTATACCAGTTGTTGTTGTTCGAGACCCGATGCCAAAAATATTATTGTTACTGTTAGAATTTGCAGTATTAAACAAATTACCACTGCTCACATTTGACGTATTATTAGTGCCAGATGTGTTAGAACCATCCATATTCCCGTTAATTTTGTTTTGTCCAAATATAACCTTGAGCGGTTTATCTTGGCTGTTTAATAAACTATCTTTGTTCATATATGTTGAGCTAAATATATTATTTTCTTGATTTAGCGTGTTATTAGTTGTTAGTAGTGTACTGTTCTTTACTCTTTTGGAAAATAATGGTTTCTTATTAACTGTAAATTTAGGACCCGTGTCATTGGATAATTTTAAGTCTTTAAATAATTCCTTAGAACCATTTTCACTATTAAAAAAATTCGCTAAATTGTTTGTATTCTGTGTTGTGTTTATCGACTGAAATGGTGACATATTTGAATTCATTTGAGACATGTTACTCCCAATTTTCAAACTTGCACTATTTGACAAACTGGATCCAAAGGTTATGCCTCCACTATTGCTGCTCGTGCTGTTACTCCCGAGATTTACATTATTTAGTCCAAGATTCCTGCTCAGATTCCTATCAACATTCCCTCCAATACCGACACCGCTATTGACACCGCTATTACCTCCAATACTGCTGGGAAAAATAGTTGATGATTTACTAAATGGGCTCTGATTCGTGCTGCTGTTAAGTTGTGTTCCAAAAATGTTAGCTTGGCCTGATGCCGATACCGAGTTGCTACTATTGAAAATGTTTTCATTCGTCTTAGAACCACCAAAAAGACTTTCCTTTTGTTGACCTAAGCCATTTTGGAAACCTGAACTCGGTTTTAATAACACATTATTAGTGTTATTGTTCATCAAATTTCCACTGCTTTCTCCAGTTGTGCTGTTAAGCACACCAAATGTTCTCATACCCGTAGCATTAGCACTCCAACTCCCACCTGACAACGGAGAAAAGGACGACGACTCTCCTTTATTCTTCTGATTAATGAAAGAGATAGATGTCTTTGTGGTGGAAGAACCTAACTGAAACTTGTCTTTATCTGTATTCCCTATTTGGTTATTACTGCCAAAGGAAAAAACATTTTTATTTTGATTCATTACAGCAGCATTTCCAAAGAGATTAGTACTTGGAGTACTTTTGTCGAAACCAAAAATTCGGTTGTTGCTGCTTCCAGATAAATTCATACTTGACGTGTTAGATGTGGTACTATTTTGGGAACCAAAAATGCTAGATGTTTTATTCGATGAATTGTTTAACAAATTGATGGAAATGTTGTTATTATTTGGGGTGATCAAGTTGCTGCCGCTGCTGTTGTTACCACTGCTGTTGTTACCACTGCTGTTGTTACCACTATTGTTGTTACCACTGCTGCCGTTGCTTAGGAAGCTGCTCATTCCGAATATATTTCCCGTGAGCGCATTGTTTGCACTCGAGTTGGTCCCACTAGCATTTGAAACACCTTGCGTGTTCAGACTAGTAGTAAATGCACCAGAATTTTTTTGTGCATCACTATTACTTAAACTATGCGTAATCGAACTCTTGTTAATAGAAGAGCCATTAATAGAGGTTCCATTAATGGAGCTCCCTCCCCCTCCAAAAAGAGACGCTGGAGCAGTAGTGTTACTGGATAGACTGTTAGTGCTTTTCCTAAACAGACTATTTTCATTATTCTTGTTGCTACTAAATATGTTATTACTTTGATCAAATCCTTTAAATGGGTTATTGAAATTGTTCCCTGGTGTGGTAGTACCAATATTACTTATGCTATTCGCGTTTGCAGAGTTTGCAAAGTGACTAAAACTATTCATTTTATTCATATTTTCAATATTTGTTAATTTGTTCTTATTTTCTAAATTTGTAATATCGGAGAATCCACCACCCACTTGTCTACACCTGTTTTTAAGATTAGGGTAATCTAAAACACCATTCTCAAAGTAGTGACTATGATTATTATGCCCGTCATCATTGTTTTCATCATTCTGGGTATAATTACTTGCAATGTTACTTGCAACGTTACTTGCAATATTGTTATTGTGCTTATCTGCAGCGATGCATCCCCCAAGTCCAATAATGTGACTATTACTGCCACTCATATGATGTGTATTTTTCTTTCTCTTCTTCTTTGCGTGAGAAATGTTGAAAATTTTTGGATGCAAGTTAATAAACATTTCTAACTGCTCATTTATATTATTAATGCATTTTTTTATTTCTAATTTATTATTCATATAATTTAAAAACCATATGAAAACATTATATCTGGCATACTCTGATGAGTACCAATATTTATGTATAATAAAATTCGTGATATGATAAAATATTTCGATATTATTGAATTTTTTTTTTTCATTAAATAATATATTTTTAAATTCTATTATATAATAATTCCTTTGATTCACATTTTGTAAATTCTTATGTTTGGAATCTTCTCTTCTCCTCCTTCTCACTCCACCTCCTCCACCTGCATCTTTTTCTTCCTCGTATTTGTTGTGGTGTCTACGACTGATTGTGGCTATTTCTTCTTTGTTCATTTCATTATACTCATTATCTCCATAATCTGAAGAATATGCAGCTGCAGATGTGGTGCGAGACCTTTTTTTAGATTCTTTCTTCACATGTGTTGCTTTCTTTCCATTAGTATTATTTCTTTCGTTTCGTTGCTTATCTTCTCCTACCCTTTCTACTCCTTGTACGTTTTCTGTAGCGTTGGCCATTTCAGCTGACTTGTCTTCTTCTTCTTCTTCTTCCTCCTCTCCTTCCAAATGGCTCAAAGTTTTTATATTCACATGTTTCTTATTATGGAAGAAGTCAAAAAGTAAACAAACAATTACCAAAATTTTTCGATAATATAAATTTTCACAATCTAATTTTCTAATCATTAAATTTTGTACTTTTCTCAACATTTCCTCTACATTATATTCAACAATTAATTTATCTATATTTTTTTTATTTGCATTTGCATTATTATTTGTAGGTTTTCCATGATCCCCTGCAATGTATAACTTTTCATTATATAAACAAATTCTATAAAAATGCATATACCATTTGCTCTTAAAATTTAATGCATGACTTTCGATATTCAAAATGTTCTCAAAATAGTTCAACAAATTATCCTTATAATTTGACACAACCATACATCTTGGTTTATTCTTCCTAGGCGTGGAATATATTTGATCGTATATTATTTCTTTGTCGTATGTATTTTCGCTTCTCTTACCATTCCTCTCGTTTTTGTCATCACGCTCGTATCTGTCATTTCGATCACATCTATCATATCTATCATCGTAATTTTTTCTTTTTTTCCCGCGTGATGTCATCTCGTTTGTACTGGTTACTTATGTGATAGAGAATTATAAATAAAATAAGAATAAAAATAAAACACACTTCTGAGATATCCCTTTGAGCATAATTTTTTCTCCTCTTCTTGATACATAAAATTTAGTGAAGTTCTCTTACTGTGATATGTCATATGTACACATGGCTACGTACAATTATAAGTGGATGGATGGGGAGCAAAAATAAAAAAAAAATAAAATAAAATAAGGTACATACATATATAACACAAAATGCCTAAGAAATAATTGAAATATTTTTATTATTTTATTTTCTGCTTTCTTTCTATAAGTGGCCCACATTAATGTTATATTTTTGATGCTCCCTTCCCGTTTTGTCCTACTTTGTTAATTTTACATAATTGGTATATTTATAAAAAAAAAACATCATTCGATAGGATAAAACGAAATTATCATGTGTATATATATGTGTGGATTGTTTTTTCAGCGCATGCCGCTCTTCATCACTGGTGCTGTTCTCCTTTTAGCAAATATGGGGAACTGGTTCCCACGCTGTATCAAACGTCCAGATGTGTGTATGTACATATATATACATACATATGATATATATATGCGTTATGTACATGAGTCCATGCGTCGAACAAGCTCGTCAGAATAAAAATAAACAAATAAATGGGATGTAACTTTGTTCAAAATTTATTTTTTCTTTTTAATATTTTCCATATCTTTTTATCATTCTGGATGCATAAAAACAGTTGAGGAATATGCTTAATTCGAAAATTCCTTCGTCTAAGAAATATTTAATTCGAAGATTGTTTCCCCTGAGAAATGTTTAATTCAAAAAAACGTACTCCTGAGAAATGTTTAATTCAAAAAAAGGTACTCCTGAGAAATGTTTAATTCAAAAAAAGGTACTCCTGAGAAATGTTTAATTCAAAAAAAGGTACTCCTGAGAAATATTTAATTCGAAAAAAGCTTCTCCTAAGAAATATTTAATTCGAAAAAAGCTTCTCCTAAGAAATATTTAATTCGAAAAAAGCTTCTCCTAAGAAATATTTAATTCGAAAAAAACTTCGCCTGAGAAATAGTTAATTCGAAAAAAACTTGATTTCCCTTATGTCATGGCGCACATAAAACAATGTAGGCATAACAAGTACCATTAAAGTGCATAAATGTAAAAATATAAAGTGGTTTATGCATATATTCAAAATAAGTTACGTAAGCATTTCACTCGGTGAGATTATACATGTGTATATATACGAATAGTGAGCGCATAAGTATATTATATATACATATATATATATATATATATATATATATATATATATATGTATACATATGTATATTTATACAGGCGTAAAAACCATGTGTACTAGGATGCATAAACATATATATATATTTAACAGAAGCTTATGCTTATGGCCGTACTCTAATGTTGTACAAGTTTTGTGATTTATTTCAATGCAGAAAAAAAGAAAAAAAAAGAAAAAAAAAGAAAAAAAAAGAAAAAAAAGGAAAAATTACAAAACTGCGAAATAATTATACGGAAAAAAATAAAAAATAAATTTACACGTAAAAAAAAAAAAAAAAAAAAATGTTTAACATGCTGCTTTTTGTATGATATTATTATTTTATATACACAACATGCGCAAGCAAAATTCGTGTGTTTTAAATACTGTCCCTTGGGAATTTATATTTGTGTATAAGTACATGTATTTATATGCATTCACTTATGCGTATTCATATAATTTGCATTCACATACATGCGTGTGTTCATATATATATGTATCTATTACTACTTATGTATATAAACACGAACAAATGTAAGTAATACATACGTATACATATTTTCTTGCTGCCAACTAATGATCCAAATTGTTTATTGACAGGTTAATTGGGGGCTTAAACGCACTTTCATTATTTCCCCTATGTCATGTTGCAAATTTCCGTTATATATGTGCACACTTAAAAATGATTGGAAAGTATATATAAAAAAAAGGTATTTTTGTGTGCGCAAGAAATTTAATCTCTTTTTTTTCTGCTTTATGAAGGTATGGATCGAAGGTATATAATAAGTGCTATCAAGCGTTGCATTTAGGCATAAAAAAGGAAGCAAAATAGTATGTGCGTATAATTATGTACATATGTAGTATGTACATATGTAGTATGTATATATGTAATATGTATGCAATGTACGTATGTATGCAATGCATATATATATGCACATATATATACACTGTAAGGACTTGTTCTTTTTGAAACAAATGAAATTTTTTTTTTTTTTTTTTGATAATATTAAGGGTCAAAATGCTCATATGGAAATAAAACGTTATCGAGGGGAAAAAAAACAAAAAACAAATGCACGTAAAAATGTTAACTCCTGATGGAATGTGTAAAAATGAGAGTTGCTTCATTAATTATTATTATGCGTGTCTGTGTGCACATATGGATTAATGTGCAATTGCTAGAAAATAATGTTCCTTTGAAAATACAGGCAACCAAAGTAGAAGGGAAAAAATAAAATAAAATAACGTGCAAAAAGAAAAAAAAAAAAAAAAAAAAAAAAAAAAGCTTAAGAACAAGAACGTTTTGCAGATATGTAGGGAAATGACATGGATGATTTTATCCCAACATGTAGATATTTTTTTTTTTTTTTTTTTTGCTATAGAATTTGTTCATTTAAGAAAAACACATTGCAAAATGTATAACCCATCTCCAATAGGAAGTTGTGGTTTACCTTGTGTTCGTTTCATAAAAGAAGAAATTAAATAGTCAAACCCTTCACATAAACGTACAATGGCAAGTGCTCAATTTAAAGCATATGTTGACAAACCACCAGGTCAAAACGAATTAAAGAAAGAAAGTTCTCTAAAAAAATTATCTCTCATTTGTTGATTTGTCTGCTTGTTGATTCGATGGCTCGTTGGTTCCTTGGTGGTTTTTTTTTTTTTTTCCTGGGTTTACCACTTAACACTTCAAATTAGCTATCTTTTTTTAAGGAAAAAAAAAAAAAACTCACTGAGAACACACTGAATGTTCTCTTCTTCATAAATAGAAATATGCAACATTCATTATTCAACATTCTATAAATGTTAAAATGTATGTTGTCTGAAATTAGGTGATAACAAGGACAAATTGTGGAATAATATATGTGCAAATATTGTCATGCATCCATTTATGTGCTCGTGTCTACCATCGTATTATTATTAGCCTTTTTTTTTTTTTTTTTTTTTTTTTAATAAGAAGGTTTTCTATTTTCTTTTTATGTCATCTATTTTTTTCCTACCATTTTATGAAAAAAAAATAAAAAGGAGTGTTCACTAAGGTACAATTAAATGACATATAGATATGGTAGTGTGAAAATGCAACCATCTTACATGTTTTCATCATGTACCAAGTTAAAGAAAAAAAAAAAAAAAAAAAAAAAAGGCAATAGCAAAAATAAAATCAATCATATTTGCATAATAATTTTATTCTTTTTCTGACGAATTCATAGTATACTCTTAAATGGCGTTTTTCTCATTACAACCCACGAGTAAACAATAATTTATGTAGGAAAATTTAGAATAACTGTGAGCATATTTGACCTACGTTTTAAAGTCTTTCTTCAAATAATTATTCAAAAGTGGAAATGAGACAAACATAGGTTTTTTTTTTTTTTTTTCCTTTATTCCGCCTAACATTAATCCCACATTTCTGTAGGAAAATTCTTCATAAAATGGAACCTCAAAATAATTGTTCAATAAATATATGTACGCACTGAACTGAGGATTTCACATATTGACACACCCCTAAGATTTGTCTCCTTTCTCTCATCTATACAGGTTGTGGAAAATCAAACAAGCAAATTACCTGTACCCCTCACATGTATCAAAAAAGTGTTGGTGTAAATATAAGGTGCAACTCCTTCACAATGGCGATAATAGGAATATATTCTTTTTCGTAAAATATGCATAATATAATTTTTGCAACATTTATATGGAGTTAACGGGTAAAACAAAAAAGGAAAGAAAAAGAAAAAAAGGTACAAGTTTTTTTTTTTTTTTTTTCTCCTTTTCTTTTATTTTTTTGGTGTATCTTTTGAAAATAACTATAATTGTGTGTACCTCTTAACCACACAGCATAGTTTAGAAATGATAAAATGATACAAACAAAACAAAAACCGTTATCATGTTAGTGTCAACTTACCTAAATAGGGTTATAAGGTTCCATTATGTGTTACCTTTTGTCATTATAGAAATACTTGAAAACGCACATTTGAAAAATGAAGACTTGTTCAAGGACAAGCATGTATATCATAAAATGATTTTTCGCGGACATTTTATTTTTCTCTATTTTTGCTCTATTTTCGTTCTATTTTCGCTCTATTTTCGCTCTATTTTTGCTCTATTTTCGCTCTATTTTTGCTCTATTTTTGCTCTATTTTTGCTCTATTTTTGCTCTATTTTTGCTCTATTTTTATTCTATTTTCACCGTATTTCCATTCTGTTCTTTTTTTCTTTTTTTTTTCTGCGCATCATTTTGTAATAACTTACAATTTATGAAAAGGGCTATTTTGAATTTGTTCTTTTGGTAAATGCGAAAGGTTTCACACTATTTCATTCCTTCAATTGTTGTAGATCTATATTTAGTTTTTTTTTTTTTTTTTTTTTTTTTTTCAAAGCTCATATTGAATTACATTATTACGTACTTTTTTTTTTACATCTTATTTGAAAAGGTTTTTGGCACTTGGCCTGATCAATAACAGGACAGGGAATTGATGTAAAGATTCATGGATAAGCAAGAGAGCTATTTTGAAGTTGTGTAAATGTTCATCTTGAAGAGAAGTTTACTAGTAGCATATATAATAGTCCACGTTCATATACATACGAGATAACTATGGGAGGTGGAGTGAGAATGAAAAAGAAGGTTATAATTTTGCTCTTGTTAAGTATCTGTCTTCCCTGGTCAGGGAAAAGCAGGAAAGAATCTGTAAAACTTCTTAACTTCATCGGAAGAAAAAGCAATCAGAGTGTAGGAAAAAGAAATGATAGCAAACTTTTTATGAATGAGAATAGAACAATACTAGTAGGTAAGGATGTAGAAACAGTTACATTAAGTGAACAAAATTATAAAAAGGAACTAAAAAATGTAAAAGTAAAAAGAAATATAAGTGAAGCATTACATATGGCAACTTATGAAGAAATGAAAAGAGATAAAAGTGTATATGTACTTGGAGAAGATGTAGGGTTATATGGTGGATCATATAAGGTAACAAAAAATTTGGCACATTTTTTTGGATTTGCTAGAGTATTAGATACACCAATATGTGAAAATTCTTTTATGGGATTAGGTATAGGTTCATCAATAAATGGGTTAAGACCAATTATTGAAGGAATGAATTTATCTTTTCTAATTTTAGCGTTTAATCAGATTTCCAATAATGCATGTATGTTAAGATATATGTGCGATGGACAATTCAATATACCTATTGTAATTAGAGGACCAGGAGGAGTAGGAAAACAACTGGGCCCAGAACATTCGCAAAGAATAGAATCATATTTAATGAGTATCCCAGGAATTAAAATCGTTTCTTGTTCCACTCCATTTAATGCTAGGGGGTTACTAAAATCAGCAATCCGAGATAATAATCCAATTTTATTTTTAGAACATGTTTTATTGTATAATGTAGAAGAAGAAATACCACTTTTACCATATACATTACCGATTGATAAAGCAGAAGTAGTAAGAAAAGGGAATGATTTAACAATTTTATGCTATGGTATTACTAGGCATATAGCTATAGAAGCTGCTGAAGAGCTTGAGAGTATAAATATCCATGTTGAAATAATTGATCTCATATCATTGAAGCCATTTGATTTAGAAACTATTGGAAATTCTTTAAAGAAAACAAAAAAATGCTTAATTCTTGATGAATCAGCTGGGTTTGGAGGAATTGCTGCTGAGTTATACACGCAGGTTATTGAAAACTTTTCTCCTTACTTGAAGAGGCAGCCTGTTCGTTTATGTACCAAAGATGTACCCATAGCATATTCCAGTAAATTTGAAGAGGCGTGTATTGTTAAGAAGGAGGATGTTGTTTATATGTCTACTTATTTACACACCTAGTACTATGCGAAGCTGGCAACACGTGCAAAATGTGCAACATTTGAAATGCATGCAATATTTGCAATATGTGCTATTATATTTTAATATCCCCTTAGATAAATAGGATATAGAAAGAGGGGATATGCGAAACGTGGTACTGTTATAACGTGCTATATAAGTGTGAACCCCGAGATCTACTAACAAATGGATAAGAGTTACTTCCTTTTAAAAAAGAAGTAAATCCTTCAAAAAATAAACAATTCATATTTTATTTTATTTTATTTTTTTAAGTCATCCTTAAAGGGGGATAGAAATGAACATGATTAGTTAAACGGAAGACGTGCTCTGTATAGTTATACAAGATTTATAACAAATTATAGAAAAAAAAACAAAAAGTAAAGTAAAAAAAATATATGAGCATGTGTGTATGTACGTGTCTACATAATCCATGTTTATGCATCATCCAGGATACATAAATATACCTTTGTCTCTTATTTATTCTAATAGTTAGCACATAAGCAACCTTGTTTTAATAATCAAAATAGTACAGCGCTTATCCATCCCACAAAACTAGGGAAGCGAAGTAAACCTGTTCGATTGAAAAAAAAAAAAAAAAAAAACAAAAAAAAAAAGTTGCAAAATTGGACAATGGTAAAATGACAAATATATTTATGTACATATGACCAGAGGAGAAGTCACATAAATACATGTGCTACACGTTAAAAAAAAAAAAAAAAAAAAAAAAGAAAAAAGAAAAAAGGAAACTAAGAAAAAAAAGAAAAGAAATAAAAGAGACAAAAGTAGCAAAAGAGACAATAAGTACAAAAGGGACAAACGGGGAGAAAAGCACTGCTGAACATTTGTTGTGTCAAGTAAAATTACGATATGATGTTTTTTTTTTTTTTTTACTTCACTGCGAGCAATATACTAAAAAGGTATCGAAAATAGACTAGTCAATACAAATGTTATGGCATAAGATTTTTCACGGTTCATGGGGGAAAAAATATATAACCCCTGAAAACCCTGAACAGCAGTTCAAAACATTATGCATTTCATTATAGTGTTTCTATTCAACAAGAAAAAAACTTCAAAAGGACATAACACAACTATGTGTGCATGGCCTTCTGTTAAAAACATTATAGCTTTCCTGCTTATGATTTTCGGTTTTAAATGCAATTTTTACAAATATTTGTCTCTGTCCCCTTGTACACTAATTTTTTTTTTTTTTTTTTTTTTTTTTTTTTTTCATGGTGTGTGTGTATTATCAATTAGGATATCATCAGAAAATTTGTCCGGGGTGGAAGAAATCTCACATGAGCATCCAAATTGTACAAGTAAATATGTATAGAAGTCTACTTCTCAACATCTTCATCCAGAAAGCATATTATACCTCAAGTAATAAATTCTTTATAAGGCATTAAACACTACTATTCTGTCGTGAAATGAGGGGAGTGTGCATTTCATGTTATGCGAAAAAAAAAAAATTCTCAACATTTAACCTCTTGTTTTTTTATCATCCTCACAAAACGTTAGCTTGCATAATTATTTGTGCCACAGAAATGATAAAAGCAAATTGTGCTTTTTCTTATTCTATTTTTTGACCATTTCAAACTTACATGAATGTGTCTACACTGGGGCTCCGAAGCAATCATCCTTATGCTACATTTGATTGGGTTTCTCCTTCACATGGTATATCATGAGGTGTGCACTTTTTCAAAATCCATATGTTTAACTTGATTTGATAATACACTTCAGTATTCCACTTTCAGCCTGCCCTTAAATATACTTCTTTCCATAGTGCGAAATTATAGGACATCCCACTGCCATGCATGATAAATAATTCTGATCAGTGTCTTCTGTTGGATTTAAAATTAAAATAGGAAAATTAGAACTGTCATGAGGCCTCTGTTTGTCATCTAGCATATCCAAAAATTGATCACTCGTTTTGACAATATATAGTGGTGTTATATTCAAAGATAAGTTGTCATGCAATAATGAAAAGTACAAAATATTACCCCTATATCTAAATATATAAAGAACACAACACCATACAATTAATTCAAAGGCATATTCAATTAGTGTTACAGTACCAGTTAAAAAGTTGAACACGGTTTTTAACAAGTGTAACAAAATTTCAAAGCTGAAAAAAGCAATAATGATTAGTAAATAAGATTTATACATATTCAATTTGATTTTAATCGATTCTTCCCATGTATCCATTATTCCTATACTTCTAACAAAAGATAGTTTTAATTTTAAAAAGTTCAAAATGGATATAATATTACTAGTAAGGAAAAGTAATAAACTCATATTAATAAATATCAATATAGGTGTATCACTAATAATATTTAACTGGTTAAATGATGTCAATATGTATATACTACTGATCATTAGCGTTAATGATAAATTTTCTCTTTTGTTAAATTGTCCTCTTGTAATCATAAACCCCTTACTAATCAAAATCAAATTTCCATAAAATATCGTAATGAACATGGTATTCAATGCCATATAACCCAATATGGTATATTCTACATATGGAGTATTATTATAGGGATATTGTAACATGCAAAATAGTAACAACATTACATATGAGGCCAGACGAATAATGGAAGGGGATAACATTAATCTGTATAATGGGTTCAACATCTGTCCCCATATATTCTGGACATGTAAAATATATACTATAGTTATTAATAACCATGCAGGTATGAAAAATAGCATTAAAGCCCATTTTATTGTATTAAATTTTTTGCAATTATAATTATACACTTCTGGTGGAGTTCTATGTTCCATATATACTGAAAAGTTATTTCCTCCTTTCATCTCTTTGTTCATATTATTTATTAATATTTTTTCTGTTTCTGTTATATCTAAATTATGATTTGTATTATTCATAAAAAGGTTTTTGTATAATTCCGAATCGGATGTTACCTCAAAAATGTAACTCTTATTATTGTAATTTTTTATCAGGAAGTAGTGGTACCTCTTGTCTGAGCCTGCATACGTGCTGATAATAAAGTTGGAGTTATTCCCATTGATTTGCCTTGATAGTCCATTCGTTTTATTATGAGATTTTCCATTTGTTCTTAGTTTTTCCATCTTCTCATCCTTTTCATCATCATTTACAGAGTAACTTTTTCGTACAGTAGACGACATTCTATCTTGATAATTCCCTTGATGCTTTAACTTCTCACTACTGAATAACTCCCTATATATTCTAAACATGATAAGCATGTGTGGTATAAAGCAGTAAAAACTTTTTAAATCTCTCAAATGTGCATATTTTTTAATGAACCTTATTCTTGTGTGGACTGCTGCACTGAGGTGATCATTTGGCATTTTGTAACAACCTCCTTTTTTTCTGTTCTTTTTTCCATTATAATTCGTTTTTCCTTGTAACATTTTATCTTGCATCTCTTGGATACACTCCTTCATATGTTCTTTTATAAAGGACTTTTTTCTTGCTTTGTTTTTTTTATGCAATAAATTATTTCCCTTAAATGTATCATCACTACTATCCATGTCAATTTTACATATTTTTAAAAAAGCGTTTTTAAAATAGTCTATGCAATTGTTACCATAGTTATAGTGACACATGTCCGATTTTATATTTAAACTTGTCAAATGGTGTGAAATATATCCATCATACTCTTCATACATTTTGGCATTACTTTCTATCTCCTCAGATGGATGCATAAAACTACATGTATACAATGGGACCTTAAGAGGTGCATAATATTCTGTCATATTTCGTATATAAGTCTTTTCTCCATCCATTATGTAGGAAATAGTGAGATATGTCGTTTCTCTTTTTAAATAATCGAATATGAGCATATCCCTTTTGTTAAGAAGTTGTTCCTTATTTGTTTTGTCACCAATTTTTTTGTATATATCCTTTTCAATAATACTTTTGTTGCTATAATAATGTTCCAGAAAGGAGATGAATTGGGCTTTTTTTTTCTTCTTCTCAGAATTTTCTGAACTCCTTTCTGAGATGCATAGAGAATATGTCTTCTCATTGAGACCTCCCACTGGGATAAGTTCATTAAAATGCATTTTAAATTGAATATATTTCTTCATAACATTTAGAAAGGTGAAATTGTTACTCAGCACCTTTTTCTTTATGCAATATACATAATTCTGTTTTGTATGAAAAACAATGTCATTTTTGCCCTCATACTCTTTAGAGTAGAAATTTTTTTCTGTTATATAATTATCTATTATTTCAATATTTTTCTTTTCTTTCCCTCTTTTTCTTTGTTTCTTCTTTTTTCGCTTAATATTTTTCGAATGATTCATCATATCGTTCTTACACTTGTTCTTGGAGTGAAAAAACAGCTGCATCTGCTCAGTGTATTCATATTCTATACTATTTGAAGGAGTAATTTTTTCTTCATAATCTGTATAATACATTTCGGATTTGTTCGCAATATTAATGTTTCTTCTGTGTAAATTCCTCTTTAGGATTCCTTTTAGTAATGGATAAATATCATATTCGTATGTTTCCTGCATTAATTTGAGTCTATTGCTTTGGCATGGGCAACTGAAATTTTTACAATTGTTAGGGATGCTTACACTATTTATATCCATCAAACCTATATGGGGTGAAAATTCTCTTTCTTCACTCTTAATGTTCCACGTGTAGCTACTGCTGTTACTGCTGTTGAGTATTCTGTTCAGTTTTACAAGATTCGACTTTCCTTTAGACATGACCATTCGTTTTGCACTAAAGAAATAATCTGGGATATTAACATTTGATGTATCAGAAGAATTCCAAATTTTGTCGTAACCGATTGTGTACACATTGTCATAAATACTTGATTCATAATTAAAATTGAACATGTGATTCATATATTCAAAATATTTTAATGTTACTGTATTATAATTTTTTTTTAATTGCCTAGTAAGTTTTTCTATCATATCATTATGAATATAATTTTTAGATTTCCCATTTACATAATTCTCATCCTTGTTTTTTATTGGATCATTATAAATAACTATTTCGCTCGGATAGCGAACAAACATACTCCTCTTTCTCTTTCCTTCATTCTGTATATTAATCAAATCTGAGGGAGACTCATAATTTTTATTATTTACATATTCATAAATATATTGCAAATTCTGAAGTACTTGAATGTGTTTATTTTCGTAACAAGGAATGAGAAAAAATCGCATAATTGGATAAAAAATGACAAATTATTAAATAGAACATATGTTAAAAACAGACAAGTAAGCATGTAGAGTGGCAATATAGTATTCATTTTATTCTTTCCCCCGTTTTCGTCTTATATTATTAGTGGATTTATCAGATGGGTGCAAATGTGGGAGAGAAGATTCTGGGTTCATCGATCAGGGTTCAGTGTTCCGTATTCATGCTTTAGTTTTATTTATTCTGTTTTTCTTTTATTATTTGCATCAGTATTTTGATAGCTATACTTCAAATTTATGTTATTATTTTTATTTTTTTTTTTTTTAGCATTTTTTGTATAATATGTGGAGAATATTTAAGCGTGTCTATTTAAAACAGGTGACAAAATTGCCTGCTTGCAAACGAGCGGTAAAGCAGCAGAAAAAAAAAAAAAATACACGTATATATATCTATACATGTATGTATATATATATATATATATATATATATATATGTACCACGGAACGAGCAAGAGGCGATATAAATTTTCATGTAGACATGGGAGAAAAAAAATTATATTCTCCCCCTTGTTGAATTCACATAAATTGAAATGGAATTAAATGAGTAAAGATTATTTTACGAATGTGTTAAAAATATACATACTCAATGTAATTTCAAAAAAAATTTGCGTGCTTAAAATGTGAAGGAAAAAAAAAAAAAAAAAAAAAAAAAAAAAAAAAAAAAAAAAAAAAAAAAAAAAAAAAAAAAAAAAAAAAAAAAAAAAAAAAAAAAAAAGTTGTTCCAGATTAAAACTAAAAAAGTGGGATCAACGTAAAAATGAAAAAACAATGTCAAATGAAAGAGATCAAGAAAGGTAAAAATTGATGGAATTAAAAAAAAAAAAAACGTAAAGTTGATAAAAGTGATAAAAACGAAAAAAACGATAAAAAGCGAAGAGTGAAAAAGTAAAAACTCGAAAAAGCGCATGAAGGTGAAAAAAAAATAGCATGTACTGCAATTTTACCAAAGCATCACAAATCCGTGAAGGGTTTGCCACTTTTTTTACAAATTTAAAAACCTCATTTCCCGAGCACAGATTCAGAGGAGTATGCATATATAACTTAATAATTCCCTCCACCCAGTAATAGGCGATGAAAAAATGCATACAACACATATATATATATATATATATATGCAGAAAATTTTTCGGGTTGGGGTGAGGGGAGAGATAAGGTGAGGTATAAAAGAGAGATCATATATTTAATATAAACACCAGGGATATAATGCATATGCGCAAAGTATATATGATAAATTCACGCACATGCGAACAACTTGCACTTGTATATATATATACATGCATATAGATTACACAATCTCCATGATATATTAAAACATCGGAACGAATTTAAACGCATATGCATTTATATCCTGAGCACGCAACAATTTTTTAGCTTAAAAGGCGACAGCAGGGAGAGATCATCAATCTTATGTGGAAGAACGTAAAATTTTTATTTTACTTATGAATTGGTTTCACGATTTTCACTTTATTTTATTTTATTTTTTTTTTTTTGTTGGCACTTTCTTACACTCACAAGTAGCTCTTCTCAAAAGGTTCGCTATTGTATTAGCCCAACATGTGAGATGCTTAAAATATATGGATGTACCTATATATAGCGTTATATAAATACCATATGTATACTCTTGCGTCGCAACTTTTTACTTACTTTTTTACGCCTCCCCTATTATCTAGATTCATGTTCGAAATAAAAAATAAAACAAATCAAAGCAAAACAAAGTACCAAAGTTACTGATTTATTAAGTAGCAAAACAGCGAAATAGCTAAATAAAAAAAAAAAAAAAAAAAAAAAAAAAAAAAAAAAGTAAATTTTATTAAATTTATTCAAATTCAGTAAAATAAAATTAATAAATAACATATAGGTTATTGAACACAGTTCATATATCCGTGCGTATGTTCCACAAAGCAAAGAGTCAACATTTTTCTCTGTAGAATAGAAAAACTTTAAGCAATAAAAAGTATGCACAAAAATATATATTCAAAAGTGTAGAAACAAAAATATCCAAACAAAAATTTTTCCATACCTTAAGTTCAATTACCACTGTACACTCTCCATCCCCCTAATGAGCATCAAACTGAGTGTGACCAAACTGAACACGCACAGGGAAAAAAACCAGTGACACATCCCCTAGCGATCTTGAAATTTTCAATGCCTTTTTTTCGTGTATCTCCACAAATAAAGAACAAGTATTCGAATATTATAAAAAGAAACATTTGTAGTAGTGTAATAAAATTTGGAAAAAGCGAAAACCATTGCAATTTCCGTTTATATCGAACTTGTAAAAGTTCCAAGGACAATAAAAAGTTCCCCTTTATTTTAAATTGCAAACTGTTTAGTTGTATTAGCAAAGCAAAGGGAGTTTCAGTAATGGAAACAGCTGTTCCTCAGGTAGTATCATTGGATCCAACTACAATACCCATAGATTATCAGACCCCAATAGATAATCTAAAAATAGAAATAAAGGATATAAACAAAGAAGGATGTTCTGCAGATGAAGGGTTTATTGTATTCTTAATGAACAGTGCTGCAAAGGATAGTAATGCTGGAGATAGTAATAGCAGTAGTAATAATGTACCTGTGAAAATAAATTGCAAGGTAAATGATAATTTGATAAATGAATTTTTGAAAGAAGGAAATATGGATAATTTTACGGGAAAATTAGGGACATCTAAAAGTTTTTACTTAAAGAATGAGAAGAATAAATATGTAAGTCTTGCTTATCTTGGATGTGGACTTGCAAACGAATTAACCGAATTAGAAATCAGAAGAATAGTATCATCATTAGTTGTAATGTTACATGACAATAAATATACAAAGGTTTCAATTGTGTTTGAAATAAAACTTGATGAATTTTTATTTCGATTTTTTTTAGAAAATTTATTTTATGAATATGTAACAGACGAAAGGTTTAAATCTCTTGACAAAAGTACCCATACAGATTATATGAAGAGTTTAACCTTAAACATACCAAATGCTGATATGTATAAAAAACAGATAGATAAATCTCGTATTTATTTTTTCGGTACGTATTATGCTTCTCAGCTTATTGCTGCCCCATCGAATTATTGCAATCCTGTTTCATTATCAAATGCAGCTGTCGAATTGGCAAAGAAGGTAAATTTAGAATGCAAAATTTTAGATGTAAAAGAATTAGAAGAACTTAAAATGGGAGCTTATTTATCAGTTGGGAAAGGAAGTATGTATCCAAGTAAATTTATCCATTTAACATACAAAGGAGCGAAAAACGGTGACAATAATAACATAAAAAAAAAAATTGCATTAGTAGGTAAAGGTATCACATTCGATTCTGGTGGATATAACTTAAAAGCAGCACCAGGATCTATGATAGATTTGATGAAATTTGATATGAGTGGTTGTGCTGCCGTTTTAGGATGTGCATACTGTATTGGTACTATTAAACCAGAAAATGTAGAAATTCATTTCTTAAGTGCAGTATGTGAAAATATGGTTTCTAAAAATTCATACAGACCTGGAGATATTATTACAGCATCTAATGGAAAAACTATAGAAGTAGGTAATACTGATGCAGAAGGTAGATTAACATTAGCGGACGCTTTAGTATATGCAGAAAAATTAGGAGTAGATTACATTATAGATATTGCTACATTAACAGGTGCAATGTTATACTCATTAGGTACCAGTTATGCAGGAGTTTTTGGAAATAATGAAGAATTAATAAAAAAATTATTAAATTCCTCTAAATCATCGAATGAACCGCTGTGGTGGTTACCAATTATAAATGAATATAAATCTTCTCTAAATTCCAAATATGCTGATATTAATAATATTTCTTCAAGTGTTAAAGCTTCATCTGTTGTGGCATCCTTATTCTTGAAAGAGTTTATACAGAACACCCCCTGGGCTCATATTGATATTGCTGGTGTCTCTTGGAATTTCAAGGCTAGAAAACCCAAGGGTTTTGGAGTTCGATTGCTGACTGAGTTTATTCTGAACAATGCACTTTAGATGAGAAATGTGAATATTTTTCCCAGTACAGAAGAAGAAATTTCAGTTAATCTATTTCAATCTGTGTATAGAGATATAATTCTCCTTTACGTGTCCCACATGAGATTTGAAGTGTGTGAATTACGTATCTATGAAAATGTGTATGCGATAATTTCCTATGCTATGAAGCACTTACTGAGGCATATGCAACAGAAAAGATAAGTTAAACTTTTTCACCATGCATGTATATATGTATATATATATATATATATATATATATATATATATATACATATATATATTTTATTACAGTAGCAATTTTTCAAGCACCTGTGTGTGACGAATATTTTTTGCTTATTTACACATTTTAGAAAATTGTATGAAATTGTACCTCCTTCACGCTGTGATTTAACTGTTTTTCCATGATTATTCACATGCGTGAAATGACTAACATATTGAGATTTCCTAGTGCGTGTGTACACAATCATGTTTTATATATAGATGTATATATACCTGTTCGTACATGTGAAAAACTTCCCCTCTTTTTTTTTTTTTTTTTTTTTTTTTTCCTAACTTCTGCACAGATATATTATAAACAGATATAATGATTTAATAAGAACTTTATAAAGTGTTAGTTCGGTGTGTCAAGTGTCGAAGGGCTTACAAAGTTGACACATATATACCATGTGGAATGGTAAGTGTGAGTGTCCATTTGAAAAAGGTATTTACTTCTACAAGTGTACATGAAAGATTATGTACACTTGTAGAAGTAAATTTTGATTAGAATATGGCACCTCCTCATTAGACGCTTTGTAATTTGGGGCATTTTGTTTCTGTTATTTACATATGT
Source organism: Plasmodium gonderi (assembly GCF_002157705.1). Classification (NCBI taxonomy): domain Eukaryota; phylum Apicomplexa; class Aconoidasida; order Haemosporida; family Plasmodiidae; genus Plasmodium; species Plasmodium gonderi. Next base: position 2,970,758 of record NW_021628937.1, read on the forward strand.
TTCAATTCTGTCTATCTTTTCACAATATGAAAAATCGTTCTTGACCATTTGTTAAGTCAATTCTATACATTTTAATTAGTTTTTCCTACTATCCACTCACCTGATCGTAGGTAAAATCCTCAATGAGTATGTAACAACAATATGTGTGATTCTATTATTACTCTTTTTACTCAATTCGATGTTAACATTTTGCTCTTAAAAAGTTCGGTAATGAAAGGGAAACATAAGAAAAAAAAGAAAAAAAAAAATAAATTAATAAAGTAATGAATTAATGAAGTAATGAAGTTATGAAGTAATGAAGTTATGAAGTAATGAAGTTATGAAGTAATGAAGTTATGAAGTAATGAAGTTATGAAGTAATGAAGTTATGAAGTAATGAAGTTATGAAGTAATGAAGTAATGAAGTAATGAAGTTATGAAGTAATGAAGTTATGAAGTAATAAATAAAAGGCGTGCTTAAGGAATCCCCTCTCATAAGCATAACCCACCAAGAAGTGTATGTACCGAAAAATGTATTTTTACACACATGCAAGAGACAATATGTTGTAAAGTGTGTATCAATTCTTAGAAGTCAAGAGATGATGAAAAAAAAAAAATTAAGGAAGCACTCAATATGCACGCTACTTCTACGTCTCTCCCCTAAAAAAAAAAAAAAAAAAAAAAAAAAAAAAAAACAGCAACCATGGGAACAGTAAAAAGGAAATGCATTTACAAATTAGGTGTATTATCTAAGCAGTTGTTACGTCGATAATAGAGAATTATTTATTTCTAATTTGTAGAAAAAAACGTATACCTTTCGTTTCTTGTTTTTCTTTTTTTTTCTAGTTTTTCTTATTTTTCTTTTTTTTTAACATGTTTTTAAGTAGTAATGTGTATACACATAGTGACATAAAATGTGTTATCGGAAAAAGCAGCAGTAGGAAAATAAATTTCACAGTGTGATAGATTGTGTAGGGGGCGAGGGATTATCATACCTTAATTCATAATGCTGCAAACTCAGGATTATTCGTGAAAAATAAACAACATATATAAAAAAAAAAAAAAAAAAAAAAAAAAAAAATGAATCTTATGGATATCAATAGAAAATTATGTCTTAAAAAGGAAAATCCATATGACAATAATCATAACTCTCAATTGATGAGGGATATAAATTGTGGGAGAAAAAAAATTAATAACTATGTAGAACCACAAAAAAAAACACTTTTAAATATTAGAAATAAAAGCAATTTTTTTCTCGATTATGATAATAAAGAAAACAAAATGGGGGTAAGAGCTAGAAATATTTTTTTTTCAAAAAAAGTAGAAGCAGATGAAAGGATGAACAATTTGTGTACTGAAAAGGATACAACTTTAAGTAGCTCTATACTAGACAAAGCAATTGCATCAATTTGGAATTGCATAGATATAGAAGGAGAAAACGCCGTTGACTTGTTTAACAATGACCTTTATAAATCTTTAACAAAAAAAGGAAAAGAAAATTTTCAAAAAATTATTTTACCTCATCTTTTATCAGATTCGCAAAAAGTAGGGGAACTAAAAAATGTCTTCTTTGAAAATAAAATTAATCCATGTGATAAATTCTCTTACAGCAATGTATGTCAATTGAAAAGAGTAGCAAATGAAAGAAATTTATGTCTATTAGTGAATTGTGATGATGATAATATATTTCAGGAAATAATAAAAGCGCCTAAAATGTTGGTTATATCTAAAAAGGCCTTTTTTAAAATAATAAAAGGGAAAATTACATCAGAGAACGAATTAACAGATTACACAAATGTACTACTTAAAACGATTTTGCAAATGTGGAAATGTAAGGAGATATTTTTTAACAAAAATGAAGAAAATTCTGTTTTCAAATGTGATAATTCGACCGATCATTATGCCTTTCCTATTCAGAAAAAGAGTACTCATTTGAGGTCCAGTAAGGGAGAATACCCATTGCTAGAAGAGGACTACAAAATGATAGAAAAGGAGAACTTACTGAATTATGTTATTCATAAGAGTATAATACAAATGTCAAAAAGTGGTAATGTAAGAAATAGTGTAGATCTTAATGCACAAAACAGGAGCTTATCAAAAGGTACAATTCATAACAAAAAAAAATGTGTTCAAATTAGATGTTTAAATAAAAAGAAAAAAAAATACAAGGACCCGATGGGTATATTGAAAACTTTCTTAAAAAATGACACGAGCGAAGAAAAACACAACAAGGTGTTTAACGAACTAAGTGCGTGCACATTTCAACCGAACATTCGAAAATTTGTAGAAGCTGAAATGAGCAGTATAATAAGGGGAAAATCCCCAACAGTTGTGAACATAGGAAGAAGGGAGATAGGAAGAGAATTCAAGAGAGAGACAGAAAGAAATGCCGAAATAGAGGAGTTATTTAAATTAGCAGATGGAAATATAATTAAGGATGTGCACAAAAGTTTGTTAAAAGAATCCTCCAACGAGCATGTTAATAAAATGATGAAAAATAAGAATGCTATGAAATATTTGCAAATGTGTTGTCTTTCATATGGTATAGATATGGTAATTAACAAAAAAAAAAAAAAAAAAATTTAAACAGTGAGCAAACAAAATGAATATAAAAATTAATGAACGTTTTTTATGAACATAAAAATATAAACTTTTTTTGTGATTATTAAGTATGTTTACACATCTTCCACGTGTTCTCATAAGAATTGGATTCATCAAAATATATTCCTCCCCTATGTGACAAAAATTTGTATCCTTTGTGTACATGTATTTATACAAATGTACACATAAATAGATGAATTATATCATATTTTGTTGTGTTGTTTTCCACCTATTTACACTTCTTCTATACAGGGGAAAAAATCCAAACATTGTGAAAGAAAACCTTACGATGATGAGGAGCAACCGTTGCACAGAATAAGTAGACAAATTTTTCGCACCACAAGGGAAAACATTCGTGATGATCATCCTTTAAATGTAAGGATGGAGGGATCAAAAAGAAAATCTGGTAATAGGACTGTTAATAGGAAATATGCATGGGAAAATGAATTACGGGGTGGTTACATAAGTAATTATTTTAACTTCTCGGTTATGCATAAAAATGATATAACCTCTGAATCCATAGAAAAAAAACAACATAACGAGAGAAAGCCCGATTGGAGTAAAGAAATACGTTTATATGAAAGGAAGCTAAAAGCGAAAACTGTACCTAATTTTGTCTTATCAGAGGAAATGCTTTCATCGTTTGCAAGTGCGAATTGTGATGTTAAGGAGAATTTTCCCGCACCTTCTTTTTTTTTCCTAAAGGATATGAAGAATAAGATTGATCAAAGTTCGTGCAAAAACGAACAAGGAAACATAAAAAACGATGAGTTAATAAATTGTCCAGAAGGAAAAAAAAAAAAAATTTCATCATCAAGTTCTCATACTGAAGCATTTTTGAAGCTTCACAACAATACTGGACTAATGCAAAAATATGAATATAAAAAAATGATAAATGAGGAGAAAAAAAAACTTGATGAAATGGTAGAAGATTATTGTTCTTTTATGCCTACTGTTGCAACTCATCCTCCTAAAATTGTTGCAGTGAAATGGGAAAAGACACTAGACGATGTTGAGAAGGAACTTTTTAGCTTACCGCAATCTATTGGACATGCTCAGATGTTCTGAAAAAGAGAGATGTGGCTTTTATTTTTATTGTGGAAAAGTAAAATTTTTTCATTCTAAAATTGTATAACGTTATAAAAATCGAATTTCCTTTTTTCTTTCAATAACTGATTTAGAAAAAAAGCATAAAAAAGGTTTTTTATAACGCACACATGGAATATTACACACTTTATCAAGTAGGAAAAAAAAAAAAAAAAAAAAAAAAAAACTTATATATGCTCCTTTTTTTACCCTTCTACTCGCATTATTATAGCAGTAATAGCAACACCACTACCCATTAACCCTTTGGAATGATTGGCAATAATTAAATACTCATTTTTTTATTTTCCCTTCCATTCCCTTCGCTTAATGAGTAGTATTATACTAGGGCTTTATAAGAAATTAATTCTTTTTTTTTTTTTTTTTTTTTTTTTTTTCCCCACTGCAAAAATTTAAATACGTCGAATTCAATTAAAATAATGTAGGAATAAAAAGAAGAAGAAATTAATGTAAACCTAAAACTTTTAATTATAGATTTATATTTAATTTTTAAAAATTGGAAAGGTCTAAATTGCTACAACCCTTAGTTTTTGTATAATAAAACAACTTATATGGGTTATTTGGCATGTATAATATATGCAGCAAGTATATACCATAATACCTTGGGAGCTGCTACATGTGCATGTGTGAGTGGGGTGTTCAGGTTCAGTGTTTATCCATAAAACATTCCATACTTGAAACACTTTGCATAATATATATAAACGGTACAAAATAAACAAATATAGACTTATATTTAAAAATAATACCCCCACAACTTTTTATACTTACATATAAGAAATTTTCAACAATGTGTGTTGTGCATAATAAAAAGTGTCATTAAAATTCTTTTTTAAAAGGGAACATTATATATATAGTAAGAGCTCATTAAAAATAAATTCATATTAACGTGTTTTTTTGTGAGTGTACATTACACACATTTATTATCAAACTTTTGCGCTTCCGTATATTTTCTTCCATGATAAAAAAAACGTAAAAGAAATCAAAAAAGGATAATAAAACACATCACCGAACCCATTATTTTTCATCACGTAAAAAAAGGTAAGAAAACATGATTAAAAACATATTAGTTACCATAACGATATGCAAAAAAGGACCAGCAAAAAAGTTAATGCGTTTTAAAAGAGAAATATATTCAGGGCAAGTCATTTCTTCGCAACATGAAAAAATATATATATACATATATATATATATATATATATATATGTATACGAACACATATAATATATATAAAACTTTACTATTATTTTGTAATATCAATATAATTTTTCTCTCATTAAGACATAAAAAAAAAATGCATAAACGAAAAAATACCAAAACATGCAACACAGATTATTTGCACAATCAACAAGTCGATATGTATATATAATCTTTATTATGGCCTGCAAAAAAGGAATACATTTTTAACGCAACAACAACCATATATAAACGAGTAAAAAATATGGTAAAATCAATCCTTATTAAATTATAAAAAAATAAAGAACGACACGTATCATAAATAATAAATAAAAATGGAACAATACAAAAACAGGAAAAAAAGTAATCCTACCACAACTATAAAAACTCTCCTGGTCGCAAATATTATAGCCCCTTAATAAGAGATAAAAAATATTGAAAAGATGAACATTCGTAAATATATTTTTAACCTATATATATAAATATATGTATAAATGATGATATAATATAATAATTAAATTAAGAGAACTCAAATAAATAAAAAAAGTTCCTTTTTTTTCCCCTTTATTTAAAAAGCATACTTAAAAATAAGCCCCCTATCCATTTTGTACACACCTTAAGAATCTTATTATTTTAAGAATTCCCTTTTAAAATAATAAAATAATTAATGAAATTAAAAAACACATATAATATTACCCCTAAATAAATAAAACATACATATAATAACACAACTATATATATATGTACATTTTATGATATAGTGATATATATAAATATTATAACGATTGTTCCGTTTCCCCATTGCTTCCCTTTTTTTTTCTTTTCTTATTCATCGAAAAAATTTACATTCTAAAATATATACATTATATATTATTATTGCGATAAAGTTTTAAAAATGCAAAAAATTGATAAATTTAAAATTGTTAACACGTCAAAATTGACGCGACAAAAATTTGTGGTATAACGTATTTATTATACCTACTACACGGCAATCTTTAGTAAAAGGCGAAAGATTGATACGTTATGTAGTAAGTACATACCCCAAACAGTTTTATTTTTACCTTTTTTTGCATTATGTAATTTTTTCAATACTCGAATTGTACCACTCAACTTTTTTTGTTATTTTTGTAGCATATATTTTTTTTTTTCCCTACACCTTACTTTAAAACAAGGAAAAAAAAAAAAAAAATATATATATGTTAAAACAAAAAAATAAAAATTTTTTTTTTTTTTTTTAAAAAATATATTTTAAAAAAAAAAAAAAAAAAAAAAAAAAATATATATATATATATATATATATATATATGAATAGATAGACATATGTAGTATATTTTTATTTTATTTCACTTTTGTGAATTACTCTACATATACCTAAAAGTTTGGAGATTCAAGATTGTGTTATGCTTCACAAGTATATTTTCTGCTGCTACCCTATTGGGCTAAAAGAGACATTAAATAAAAAAAAATAAAAAATGTATACCATAATTTTATTTGCCTTACGACGTTACCTTTTCTTATTTTTATTATAATATTTATCCCTTTGATGATTAAAAATAATCTCTGGTAGATGATGATTTCTATTTATACATGCTAAAAGATAAGAAAAAAATAGCAGACACATAAACAATTCTAAAAGCGTTTCCAAAAAAAGAAGATACTTGAAATAGGACATGTACGGATTCTGTGTTTGATCTATTGAAAATTTTCATATTTCTTAGCAAGTGTTAGGTGTGTGAGGTGTAAATTTTTTTTTTTTTCATTTATTCTTTTCTTTTTATGTCTCATAATCGTGCAAAAGTATTTTTCTTCTACCTACATTGCATAGTTACGATGAATATTTACAATCTAAGGTGGAGAAGGATTTCTGCCCAAAGGACTGAGCACAATTCCATAATTTTCTTAATTGACAAAAATTCTAAATTTTTATTTAAAAAAAAGCAGTAAATAATTTTGTCTCATATATTGTATTATTAGATGGGTATAATTAATGTTATTGTAAAATGTATGAATAATAACAAATCGTGTCTGTTTTTACGAGTGCTTCCTAATCCACATAAGTGTATACATATTTATATAAGTATTTTCACATATATATGTATGCACAAGCGTATATGTATACATGTATATATGAATGCATATTTTTTTTTTTTTGATTACCCATGAAAGGTACCTCATAAGCACAGTTTCCAATCATATAATAAACATATATGATACGTTTTAATATAACCAAAAAAAAAAAAAAAAAAAGAAAAAAAAAGAAAAAGAAAAAGTCTTCCTGCCTTTTCACACATAAACCTAATTTACAGATTTTTAAAAATGTAATATTAAAACATATAAAATGTAAACTATAAATGATATAAAGAAAAAAAAAGCTCGTGTTCATTCGTGTGCTTGTGTGGATAAATATACACATGTGCACACAATAACATATTTTAAATATTACCCCTACTCGTAAAAGGAAAGTCCCTAAAAAATGTTACATGCGTATATATACATATATATATATATATATATATTTACACACAAACATAGATGCACTGAAACAAGCTATATATTATAATCATAGTAGAATAAACTTCATATCGATTTAATATTATTAAATTTTTAAAAAAAAACGTTCAATTTTTTTTTTTTTTTAAAGATTAAAACATTGCTCATTTTATATGGGTAAAAAATAAAAAATTAATAGTATCTATTACTTCCTTTTATAGGAATGTTATTTACATTGTGAGACGAACGACCATAACCGTAATAAGGGTTTCTTCTTGGATTACTGTAAACAGTGTAGGAAATTTTTTCTAATTGTGGTGGTACAGGTTGTTCAGATTCTCTTAATATTTTAACTAAGTCTTTGGCTAGTCTATATTTTTCTGATGTTAAAAAGGTAAAAGAAGCCCCGTGAGCTCCTGCTCTACCTGTTCTACCAATTCTGTGCACATAATCTTCAATTTGATTTGGAAAATCAAAATTAATTACATATTTTACATCTTTTATATCTAACCCTCTTGAAGCTACATCTGTTGCTATTAAAATAGGGCTTTTTCCAGTTTTAAAGTCATTCAATACCCATCTTCTTTCATCTTGCTTTTTATCCCCATGTATGCATAAGGCTGGTACACCATCTAGTCTAAGTGCCTTTGTGATAAAATCTGCATTTTTCTTCGTTTCAACAAATACAATTATTCGATCGTTATCTCTGAATATTCTCTGAAGTAGTAACTTCAAGTTTGCTATCTTTTCATGTTCCTAAAATGGAAGAATGTCCCGTGTATGGTTAGTACATAAGTGTGTAGAAACTAGCATATGAACATATATATATATATATATATATATATATATATACACGAATATGTACATCTATATATATGTATATAAAAACATATACATACAAAGCGTATGCATACAAAACTTTATACACATATTCAGACATGCAAATAAAAATATATGTCAATTCAAACACACGTGCATTTAAATAACCACACGTGTCCATCACGCACCATAAGGTATATCACACATGTGCGCAATCGCAAACATAAGGATCATATTTTTGTTTTGTCTTTATTTCCGGTTAAATAAAGGTAAAACAATAATATCATAACTAACCTCATTGCAAATTTAAAGTGATAGGACTTCTCAAAAAAAAAAAAAAAAAAAAAAAAAAAAAAAAAAAAAAAAAAAAAAAAAAAAAAAATTTCCTAACAATGGGCATTTATTTTTTTTTTTTTTTTTTTTTTTTTTTTTTTTTTTTTTTTTTTTTTTTTTTTTTTTTTTTTCATATTTTTCGACAATCTTGCCACCTTTCTTTCTTGAAAGCTTTAGTATTTATCCACATGCATGTCATAAATGACGCCTGGGTGCTTTTTCTCATTATTGTGTTTATTATTTACTTACACAATATTACGTGTATTTGGTAAATAATAAAATAGAATTAAATGTGCACATCTATGGTAGGCAAATATGACAGATTTGAAAAAAGTAAATAATAAACAAAAAAAAAAAAAATCAGGAACAAAAGATCAATAGGCATAAATGGCATACATGCGGACAATTACAAATATCTTGACAAGGTTGGGGTCGCAAGATTGTCAAAATTATCAAAAGTATTTTTCATACGAAAAATCCTTCTTTGTTTCTTTTTTTTTTTTTCTTTTTTTATCACTTATAAATTTGCAATGCATTGCTAATTCTCTCCTTAATTAAAGCAATTCTGCAGTGCATGGACAACTCATAAAAAATGCAAAAAAGTGTAAAAATGTGTAAAAAAATGCAATAGAAATTTTAAATTAAGGAAAGAAACTTGTCAGTAATATGCGGAAAAACAAAAACGAAAAAAAAATATATGTGTATATATATGCACATATATATATCCAACGTGGAGAGTACACCCACTGTAGCATGTGTCAATATTGCACGAAATGTAGAGTCTACATTAATCAAATATACGAAATTAATAGCACGCACTGGCAAGTAATCTCCTAATGAATCACTCACTAATGCATAAAAAGAATAGTGCACGTCTACAGGTGCATGCATACACATACATAAAAATGTACATATATATATATATATATATATATATATATATATATATATATATATATATATATACAATAGCGCAAGTAATAGTACAACGCGTGCAAGAACCAAAAAATTAAACTGGGTCATCACGTAAAGGTACGCACATTTGTGTGGCAAGGTGCTATTCCAGAAATAGGATTTACAGAAACAATGATAACACTATTCAAATTTACAAACATAAGGACACAAAAAAAACATGCAAATATTTATGTGTGCAAAACAATTCCTATAAATAACGGTAGGATATGTTAGTGCATTCGTAATATTTTTTTATACGTAACAGAAAAATGGATCTGACAAACGAGTGTAACAGCGGCTTCTATAAGTTGCCACATGGAACAAAACAGAGATAGTGTATCACAAAATAGGGTCATATTCAATCAAAAATGGGAAAAAATGTATAAAAAAAAAAAAAAAAAAATACGAAATAAAGCAAAAACAAACTAGTTATAAACTTATCGTATAAAAAAACTAATCCTAGAACTAGAGTGAACTGAGTGGATGTAAAATGTGTAGTAACACAACACATATCCACATGCATGTATCCACTTCACACATGAAAGAGAGGCAGTCCTCGAAACAATGCATATAACTATGAAAAAAACAAAAAACAAAAAAGAAAGTAAATAAACAAATTAATTACCTCAATCAGATAAATTTCTTGCTTAATTCTACGACATGCAGTTAATGATAATGAACCAACATTAACATGTATTGGTTGCTGTTTACATAAATCTCTTGCTAAAGATTGAACTTCTTTTGGCCATGTAGCTGACCACATTAAAGTTTGCCTATCAGGTCTAATCTGGTTAACAATTTTTCGTATTTGTATTTCGAAACCCATATCTAACATTTTATCTGCTTCATCTAAAACTAAATAAGTAACCCTCATAAGATTCGTAACATTTTGTTCTAATAAATCAATCAAACGACCTGGACAAGCAATTAAAATATGGACACCTTGTTTGAGTGCATAAATTTGTCCACTTTTTGGAACACCACCATATGCACAAGTATTTCTTATTTTGGATTCAATAGAAAATTTGATGCATTCTTGACGAATTTGTTCAGCTAATTCTCTTGTTGGTGCTAAAACTAAAACAATTGGACCATCACCATATTTTAAACTTGGTTGAGCTAAAATATGAACAAATGCTGGTAATATAAAGGCTAAGGTTTTACCACTACCTGTTTCGGCTTTTCCAATCATATCTTTTCCTGACAATGCTATTGGCCAACCTTGTATTTGTATAGGGGTTGGGGTAATAATGTTATTATTTTTTAAAGACTTTAAAACATAATCTGGAAAACCAATTTTATTTATTGATTCTACTGGATTAGGAACCTCATCTCCATCTAAAATCGTGATTCTATGTTTATCTCGAATATCTTTCACTTCTTTCGCGCTCAAATTACTTATATCTTCATGTTCTTTATAAAAATTTTTTTCAAAAGGAACTAATTTTACACTGTTCCAATCTATTTGCATTAAGTTTTTTCCTAAATTACTTGATCCATCTCTATGATTATTCGTCATATTTGTATGTCCGGTAAAATCTCCATAATTTGTCCTGAATTGCCCGTATGCTGCCGCTTGATAATTTACATACGGATTTGTGTAATCCGGGAAATTTGCATATCTATTTGGATAGTTATTGAAACCTCTCATTTTGAAAATATAAAAATTTGACGTTTATCTGTGTTGATGTTGTGCGATTATGCAGATATAAATGTACATACATATGTGCAGAAGTTCTGTTATTTGGTTTAAATATATCTCCTTAGGCTTATAATCTACTTTTTTTTTTTTTTTGCAAAGATCCTCGTGGGAGAAATGTGCCCTTTCTTTATGCACGTTGGAGGAAATTTGGTATACTTGAGACTGCTTATTTTTAATGTAGTCCAATTTTTCTTTTTTTTTTTAAGAAGAATGAGATGATTTCATTCAACTTTTTTGATATCCTATATTTTTCGTTTATGTCAGTTCGCATATTCGTACAAAAATTTTTTTTTTTTTTTAACACATTCAGATTTTCATGCATATGTTACATAATTCATTTATGTGCTCACAGCGTGTTCTTATTCTGTATGTATATGTGCATGTGTATAGTTTTCTACTGAATGAAAGTTTACACCACAGTGCCTTTTTATCTGAGGAATTATAGCAGGAATTATATTTTTGCTTCACTTCCGTTCATATAAAAATTGTGTGCTCATACGTGTACATTTTGTGTATGTATAAATTTATTTTTCTTTGCATGTATAGGTATATATATTCTTAAAAGATCTTTCTACAAGTAATAAAAAGCGAGCACTGCAATTATGTACTAATGCCCGGGGTTCGCGTAATGTGCATTTTTTTGGAAGCCTTGGAACGTTTTAAATGTCATTACATGGGTATGATAATTTTGCGAAGTGGCTGAGCATGCATATGAAACTTATAAATGGAGGTATGAACAAATGGATGAATAAATATATGAAAGTACCCTAAATTAACAAATGCGTAAAATATAAAGTCCCATAAGGAGGAGAAATATTACATGAATCTCAAAAAAAAAAAAAAAAAAAAAAAATTCATACTCAATTATATGAGCATAACTAAGATGGATAGATAGTTCAGTGAAGCATTTTATGATTTCCAAAAAATATGGATTGTTTTAACATAATGTAACTTTATATATATGTAAATGTAAAAATGTAAAACTGCCTTCTGGGTGAAGATATATATATATTAATATTTAAAGGGTGAATAAAAATATTTAATAAAAATAGGATATATATAACTACAAAGGGCAAATGGAAAAATTTAAGGGTCAAAAATAATTTAACGAAAAAGTGAAATGCAAAATTTTAAAAGAGGGTATAAAGGGAGAGATTTACACGAAAGCATTGCGAAAAAGGTGCATGAAAGAAAATTTTAATGTAAAGGGTTTATAAAAAATAATAGTATTATTTACATGTATAAAATGTAAAAAAAAAAAAAAAAAAAAATGAAGGGAAAGGCAAGAAAAGAAAAGAGGAAGCGTATAAGTAAAGAAGAGCATGTACTTATTTTCTCAAAATTGGCTTTAAGCACATACGACTGAAGACATTAATTTTATTAGCATTAAAGTAAGCATACATAATGTATACACTGCTTGTCAGAAAAAAAAAAAAAAAAAAAAAAAAAAAGCATGAAAACTTTTGATGTCAAGGAATAAATTAAATTGGAAAATTCTCCCACTGAAGTATATAACTTAAGTACATATATAACATATTGTGCGTTTTGCATTGAATCTCTTGCATTTTCTAGCTCCTTAAAGTGGAAGAAGAAAAGAAGTAAATTAAATGGAAATATTATAAAATATATATAAGCATCAAGTGTATTTATGTAACAGTAGTGGTTCTGTGTATTTATATATATGCTGATGTAGTTTTTGTAGCTGCAATTGCAAATTTTAATTAAATTCATGTAGCACAGTTGAAAAAAAGTGAACCTGCGCACTTGCATATGTATCTCTTTTTTTATGCTAAAATTTGAATGTAGCTAATGCTTGCATGTTTTTTTTTTTTTTTTTTTTTTTCTTTATAAATTTGGCTTGATGCGCATCACCATGACACGGTATTTATGACGCTTATATATGTATATATATAGCTGAGAAAAAAAAATAAGTTTGTGAAAAAATGAACAGTATTGCAAAAGGCACAAATTTATAAAGAAAAAAAGGCTATCTCATTTGGGTAATTAAAAAAAAAAAAGGAATAAGACCTCTAAAGAGGAGAAAAACATGCTTCCTAAGTTCCCTACAGATGTAAAAATATATGTTTAGAAATATATGTATACATACTCCAAAATAAAAAAACTACCCAGTAAAGAAACATATATATAATCATGAGCGGATAACTGGGTGACAATATTGGAAAATTACACTCATTTTCAGCCAAGCTACTTAATAACACATGTAGAAATAGCTAAAAATGTATACAATGATACTAGCCTATATGGTTATATATATATATGTTGAAATTGCACAAGTGTATTCCATTACTTTTTTTTCTAGTTTCCATATATTTAAAAGTACGACATGATGTAGTATATATCTCTTCACGTTAAGGACATTATTACGAAAACATGCGAAACTTGAATAAATCCATTTTTTTTTTTTTTTTATGTTGGAAATTTTTCGTTCGAATGTGAAAAAGAACGCAATTTGAAATTTGGTGCCCATATCTCTGTAAAGCCTGTTGAATGTTCTTACAAATTTGTGAAGTTTTACATATATATATATACATATGAATTCCCACGTAGAACACACGAATGTGTGCATACTATGTACATATGTGAATAGCAGCAAAAGGAATCTTTTGCTTTTTTTACCCATAAATTATCTTCGGCTCCAGCCAAAAGATAAAAAAATACATATATATATATATACATTAAACATGCCACACCTTATTAATCACACATTTCTGTGAATAAGTAAATAAGATGCATTTTACTTAATGTCTCATACTTGAGTTCGAACAACCCGGAGAAGCATCTTTAGTAAAATATAAATGGAATATATTTTGAAAACTTTTAAGGAGCAAAAAAAAAAAAAATGTAAAATTGTAATTTTGCGATTTTTTCACAGCATGGTGAAGTTCCATTTTTTTTTTTTTTTTTTTTTTTTTACATCCTATTAACTAATCCTAACAATTTAAACAGTGCAAATGTGTTGTCCGAATTTTATGCAAACCGCAACTACAAAATGTTCATGCTGTTATTTTTAATAGCGAATAATTTGGACATAATGAAAAATGTATAAGATGCTTCACAAATCAGTAACATTTTTTGTCAGTTTTATGTTATTAGGAAAACAAAATTTTTTTTTTTTTTTTTTTTTTTTTTTTTTTGTGCTTTTCAAAAGTGATGACAACAAAAATAAACTAAAATGAAAAGCAGAAATGAATACTAATCAGCTTGTAGATATTTCCGGTAGTTTTTACAAAAATGCATAAAATAAAATTCCTCATGTGTAAATAATTTGTCAGACTGGGCTAAAATAGATATATATTATATTTGTATATTTTCTTTTCAACCGGTTGAGATACAAACTCCAGTATTTTTACTAGCAAAACGAAAAAATTTTAAAAAAAATGATGGTGACTACAATTTTTCCAATCTTTAGGTGTCTCCTAGTTATAACTTTCTAATGATTTCAATTAAATTCACGTAGGAATATGAATGAGAGTAGACTGATATAAAATCTTCATGTTGAGAAAAAGCTTGTCATTAGAACGATGTAACCGAAAATAGGCTATTTGTCAGTACCATTTTTTATGTGACAAAATTATTAAATTCCATGAGGTGGCATTTTTATACCGCACTTTTTAATTTTTTTTTTTTTTTTTTTTTACTGTAATAGAATTATATAATTTGAAGAAAAACTTTCTTCAAAATCTCTGTTGCGATATATATATTTTTTGTTTTGGTTTTTTTATTTTTATTTTTTTTTTTTTGGTAATTAGAAGAAAAAATGAGGTCTTGCAATTTTCGTTCGTGCAGGATCATTCTCCATTAGTGTAAATAGTATTCGTCTGTTTGAGACACATTAAGGTGAGCATTTCCATATGAATAAGGTTAAAAAGGTGGAAGACATTCACACAAATGTCCAAGTTTCCATACATAAAACGTTGCATTTGTTGGGCTTATATATATACATATGTATATATATGTATAAAGAATTGCATGTACTTGTGTATAACTACATGAACGTGTAACCCTGCGGAAGCGTTAAAAAAAAAAAAGAAAAGAAAGATAGATAGAACAACTCGAAGGTGAATAGAACAAAAAAAAAAAATTAAGTGTAAATGAAACATATGCTTAAAAAATGTATCCTTGATAAATAAAGCAGGAATTTAATAAGGCATGTAACTGCAGTACAATTGTGAACTTATAGCAGAGCATAAAAATATTTTTTACAATATATTAGCTACATGTTTTTGGTTTTACTATTATTTTATTATTTTATTTTTTTTTTTTTTTGTGAGTGCCGTTATAAATTTATATCTGTGTGCTAGTTAAGTTTATTTAACTTTTTTAAAAAGTAATAATTTTTTTTTGTACAATTTCTACATTTTAAATGTTTCATTATAAGGATGCTCAAAAATTTGAAGAAGGGCTTCAAAGTTGGTTTGTTTTCCCCTTACTGTATTCTCACAGTGTGTTTTTCCTCTTATCACAATTTTTACCATTTACACGTTGGATTTTGTGTAAATGTTAAATATCTATGACATTTACATTGTCTCATGCTTTTACGTTTTGTAATTTTTTTACTGATACTGATTTTCTCTTCCCCATTTTGTCCCTTGCATGGTTGCACACATATGCACAATAAATTACTACCTACTTTTTTACATCGAAAGTATTAAGATTAGCATAATATAGTTTGGTCAAGACATGGGTTCCAGTAACTATGATTGTAAGTTCCAAAATGAAGATGAAAAAAAGAATTATTTGAACGAAAAAGAAATGCATGACTATAATACTAATGATAAGAATGTTTGTTCTGCTTTTCATTATGCTAAAAATTTAGGTGTAGATGAGAAAAATAAATTTTCGAATGAAAATGAAATTAGTTTTACTTCTAGAAAGGATGATAATGGTACAAGTAAAAATGAAAACTATTGTAAGGACCCTAGATGCAACAATGTTGTATTTCAGAAAGAAAAAAATAAAAAAAATTTTCTACACGAGTTATGTAAAAAGTATGTAAAACTATCTTTGTATAGACCACGTTGTATTATACTAAGTGTTATAATAGGGTACTTAATTATTATCATAATGAGTATATCTTTTTATAATAGCATATTTGATGACACAAATAATATGACTTCATTAATGGACTCCTTTTCAAAAAAGACAAATGTGAAGGAATATGTAAAAATGAATGTAACAAAGGCTAGTGATGTAGTAATTCATACAAGTGACAACATAGGAAATAATGTAGAGCATTTTTTAAAATTTTATAAAAAAGAAAAAGCGGCATCACTGTTGTTTTATGTTGATAAAAAAGAGGATGGAAATATGTTACAATACGATATATTAAAGGACATATTTTTTTTGTTACAATTTTTTAAACAGATTAGTATTGGAAATAATAAAAATTGGAGTGATATGTGTAAAAAATATGATATTCCTTTTATAGGTTCTAAATGTTTTGTACTAGGTTTATTTACTGTATCTGAACTTTTAAATGCTGAATATGACACGACGCCTAATTGGGAATTATATTTTAATGATCTTTTAAATAAAAATGATAAATCCTTGGGAAATTTTTTCTACAATGCACTTATTTTTTTACCTAATTTTTTATATCATCCTCATAAGTTTAACCATGGGAGAGTCAAAGTAAAAGACGTAATAAATGATATATCAAAAAATGTGGAAGCCTTTTTATTTGTTTTTAACTTGGATGAAAATGTTGATGATTCAGCACTGAATGAGTGGTATCGTATGTTAAACAAGTATGTAAAATTAATAAATGAAAGAAAAGAAACGTATGTAACTATCCACAATTTAGACAACACTACCTTTATTCACAACTTAAATAAGGACAGAAATTGGCATATTGCAGTAATAAATGAAAATATAGTGGAGGAAAATGAGCAGACATCCATAATTATAGGTTTTAAATCTAATTTTGTCTTTGCAATTTTATCTTTTCTCTTTATAGTTATTTATGTATACTCTATTTCATCGGATGTTTTGAAACCTAGTGGAAAAGTTGGAGGAGAAGGGAGAAGAAGGTTTCTTCTCATTATTGCCGTGTACTCCTTGACTTTTTTTTCTTTCTTCTCTACATTTTTCATCTATTTATTATTCCGAATTTGTATATTAAGAATTTATTTATTAAATTTTTTCCCTCTTTTTTTTTTAAGTTTCTTATTTTGTTGTGTGAACGTGTATTATCGAAACAAATGTGTACTAAAAAATTCCCAAATTATCATGCAAAAAATGAAGAACATAAAGAATCTGAAGAACCAATCAGTTGATATGACTAAATATTACATACAAGCTAGCTATAAATCACTTTACTTTGTTGGGAAAGTCTCATTGATAATTGTAACGATACACATCGTTGGATTTATCTGCACGTACAAAATTGTTAATACCTTTTCATTAAATTCGATATTTACTATTATATTTTTGTTTTTTTATTATACGATATTTTTTAACAATATATTTGGATATTTGTTCTACAAGAATAGGAACCTATTATTATCATCATCGTTGTTAGCATTGCCCTTGTCTTCTCCTTCTTCTTCTTCTTCTTCTCACCTACCCAACGATCAGTCTGATCAGCATGTAATAGCCTTTTCAAATGAAATTAAATGGAAAGAGCTGGACCCTGTTAAAGTATTAGGGCAGAATAATTGTAATTCACAGTGTAACGGTGATATCAATTCGATAAGCATTTCAAAACATGGTATAAATCAGAGTATTGCTAACACTAATCCAGAGATGGAAAAAAATACATGCTGTTCACACGAATGTTTGAGTCAGAAGAATTATAATCGCGTGATGGACATGCACACAAGAAATTTCATTCATCAATGTGAGAATGGGAGAATTATGGAAAATGAAGAAATTTGTAGAAAAAGTGGGAAATTATGCGATGGAAGGGCGCATAAAAAAGGGTTTTTATTTTTTTTTGTATTTTTTGTTTTCTTTTTTTTAGGATTATTTATATGTCTATTTATTAAGAACGAGAATATGCAATTTAACATTTACAGCTATATGAACAAGACATCACGATTACGCATATTTATCGAGAATTTTGAAAAAAAAGCTGGATTCGTAATTGAACCTGGTTATTTGATATTACCTTCTTCCAGTGACTTTGACTATGAAGATGAAGAAAATACAGATATAATAATAAAACTAATAGATGACATGAAACGAGAAGGATATATACACGAACCTATTGTATCATGGATTCATGCATTTAAATTATTAAAAAATGATTGTTCTAATATAAGCTCTTTCAGTGAACAATATGATGTAGATCGTTATAAAAAACACTGTCATGATATCACTTTACAAAAACAGAGTAAGGAACTGTATTTTGATAAATTAAAAGAAATATTTGAAATTGATACAGAAAAGACATGTAATAGCTTTTACAAAATTGTTTATGAGTGGTTAATGCATGGTGAAGATGGTATATATGATAGTCAAAGTTTTAAAATTAAAACAGTTTTTCAAGATCAAATTAGTCAGATTCTTCCACAATATTATAATATAACGCCGCATTTATTCTACCAAGATTTTTTAAAGGTATAAATAGATATGTTTCGGTTTCCATGTACTATCCCTTTGAGTTCTAGGGATAATAAAACAAATGGGGAGAAAGTTCTCATGGGACGAGGGGAAAAAACGTATTTGAGAAATTGGAAAAAAAAATTTCCCTTCGTTCATCTGTATATTCTACATGACAAAGAAGCACTAGTTGTATTCACTCTTTCTTCTTTTTTCTTTCTCTTTACACATTCGCTTTTTTTTTTTTTTTTCCTTTTCTTATTTTTTTTCTTTCCTTTTTGTGCTCTCAGATGGACGAAAAGTACAACATAACAAGCAGTCGAATCGGATTCGTTCTTCACAACTATGCTAGCAATCAAGGAAAAAATTTTTCAAATTTAAACGGAATAAAAAATATGGTCAAAAAAAGTAATATTAAGAATATTTATTTTTATTCAGAATCCTATACGTTGTATAATCAAGTCCTGAATTTTCTACTAGAATATAAAGTCATGTTAACTTTTTATTTTTTAATTTACTTATTTTCTTTATATATGTTTAACACAATGGGGGTTGTAATAGCGTTTCAGTTTTGGTTATGCTACAATTTAAGTGTACTTTATTTTATGAACACGTTTTCAATTAATACCGATGCAATAACAATTATTTTACTAAATATGGCTACAGCAATATCTCTCTCTCATTATTTGTATTCAACTCTTTTTTTTAAATCGATCATGCTAGACAAAATGAATTTAGCTAACAATATGGTGCAGTCCTATCCTTATTTAGTATTCCTCTTATTATGTACTTGAAAAAAAAAAAAAAAAGTTAGAGAAAACCTTTGCAGGGCTTTTCCATGTATAGGAGGAAAAGGTTGTGCAAAATTGCACAGATTTGTACGAAAATTTACAGAATAAATGGGAATGCTTAATTTCTCATTCAAAGTGGAAGGAAGTATTTTTATTTTATTTTTCTTCCATTTTTTATTTGTACAATTTTACAAATTGATGTCAATAACGCGTTGCACATTTTGGTGCGATTCCCTTTTTATGTAAAAGGAGCCTATATGTTTTTGCATATGGTGAAACGTTTGGGTAATTGGATGACTGTTTTTTTCTTAATCTCATGTATGTGCACTTTATAAAATTATATCACTTGACACATCTCGTTCTTGTTCTCTTTTTTTTTTTTTTTTTTTTTTTTTTTTTTTTTTTTTTTTTTTTTTTTTTTTTTTTTTTTCCCTCTTTTCGCAGACCTTGTTAGCTTCAACATGGAAGACTACGTATCGAATGTTTTGCGATTTCTCATTTTAAATCACATCGTTTGGTTCATTCTATACAATTTAACAATTTTTTGTGTGCACAAAATATGCGTGAAGAGGAGATGATTTCGTTGTCATAATGTATATACCTATATATAAGCACATACATGCACACATCGTGAACTTGCTAATTTTCGAGATCGCAAAAGTGAAGAGAATACAACAAGGAGACCTACGAAATAACCCATGGAAAAAGATTCGTACTGGAGTGATACTTTATTCATATGCCTGAGTGGAAATATTTGTCAATTGGTTTACCTCTCTTGTTAATTATTTTTTCTGAGAATATCCACAAAGGTAGTGATTCTTTATGTTAGGGCAAAAAATATAAACTTTTCTTTTTTTTTTTTTCGCTTCTTTTGAAAAAAAAAAAAAAAAAAAAACATAAACCCTAAACACTGTGTTGTGTATACTTGTATACATATGTAAGCTGATATATATATATCTTTCTAATTTTAGCTTAAAGCTTAGAATACATATTTTGTTAAAAAAGGGAAAATTTATGGATTAACATGTAAAATGTCACTGTCGCAATTTAAAATATATGTGTTCCTGGTGATATAACCTCCAGGAACTTTTCCTTTACTTTGTTACAACTTATTCTTATTTGCTGATTGTTTTCTATTAGCTTATACATGTTCATTATATCTAATTTTTGAGGATTTTATTTTATTTTTTCAAAATGTGCCTCTTAAAGCAGGTCTCAATTTTCATGCACTTTCGGCTCGAAATGTACTTTTCACATTAGTTAATACTTTATAATTTCTTTTTGTTACATTTGCAATCTTAAAAATATTAGTAGCTCCATAGAAATAAGCACATGAAATAGTTTTTTTTTTTTTTGTTTTTTTTTTTCTTTTTTATGGGAGTTGTAGGTTTTATATCATTGAAAAGAAAAAAAAAGTTCATCCATTTTGCTCTTCCTCATTAAGTTACTTATAAATGGAAAGAGGTGCAAGATGAAGTCAAAAAAAAAAAAAAAAAAAAAAAAAAAAAAAAAAAAAAAAAAAAAAGAGCATAAAAATGTGTGTTGAAACGTGAAGAAATGTGAAGAAAGGAATACAACATAAAGCAAAATCACATGCCTTCGTAAACGGATGAGGCCTACACGAACGATTGAAAAAATAAAAATGTATATTTACATGCATTGCCATTTTCTCTTCACGCGTTTGTTCACTTTTGGTTATTGATTCCCTAATTAATGAACAAGCTGTACAAGCCATGTGCGGGCATAACGTCATCGTACTCTCTCA
Source organism: Plasmodium gonderi (assembly GCF_002157705.1). Lineage (NCBI taxonomy): Eukaryota > Apicomplexa > Aconoidasida > Haemosporida > Plasmodiidae > Plasmodium > Plasmodium gonderi. Next base: position 2,992,032 of record NW_021628937.1, read on the forward strand.
TAACATGTACACTTCTTCCACATTTTTATTTTTTTTAAAGATAAAATTTAAGGGGAAAAATGTCAAATTAAAAACATCACATAGCGCTTACAAAAATGTGCGTCATTTTTTATACCCACACTGTGGCACGTAAAATATACGCAACATATGTTCATGCACAATACAGAGGTTGCTTACATATGCACATGTACATAAAGCATATATGTAAGCATATATACATATATATATATATATATATATATATATATATATATATATATATATATATATATTTTACTTTTTTTCATTATTTCTCTTCAATTGCGTATAAAAATTCGGTAAGATACAATTCTCCCCTTATTTGAAGCAACAAATAGTTAAACAATTTAAAACCACCATCTTTTATCACCCAAAATTAAATAGTTAAGGTATAAGTACAAATTAATATTAAATGAGAATTTCACAGCTTTAGAGCATCATATACTACTATATGGTACTACGTAGGTGCTAAACATTGTGACGCACGTTTCTTTTTTTTTTTTTTTTTTTTTTTTTTTCAAGCATATAAAAATGTTAATAAAAATAATATATATACATGTTTCTGCTTAGCTTTATATATGTATAATTCGCAACGTCGGCTTCCTACAACTGGGACAGCGCGAATTGATCGCACAAAATTTATGCACACACATATATATATATATAAACATACATGTATGCACACATTTATGCCACATTACAATGCATTTATATGCTTAACACATTAACAGAATAGCCATTCATACAATTAACATGTTAGTCACGTAACCATTTAAATGCTTAAACTTTTTTCCTTTTCTTCATTGTATCCTAAAAGTTGTAAGACGCCAAAAGGATGGCGGCGAAGATTCAGTATAATGTCCACACGACGAACAAATACTCTGTTTTTGACACGGATAATTCAGATGAAGAAAATCAAAATAAAAAATTAAAAGAATTCAAGAAACGTGAAATAAATAGTGTCCATGAGGATAATACCAATAGTAAAAGTACAGGTAAAATGCATGAGTGTCCTTTAACAACATCTTTCTACGCGAATACTTGTAGTGGGGCGTAGGTGTAAATGTGTATATATGCATATATACACATGTATGTGTGGTGTGTACAGATGCACGTGTGTATTTGTGTAGGTGTATGCATGTAACGATGTGTATATATATTTACATGTTGATTTCTCTTTTTTGTCAAAAAAAAAAAAAAAAAAAAAAAAAAAAACAGCGTCACGCACAGTTATATGCAAATCGAATGAACACATATCCATATTGATTAACCGATGTGTAACTTCTTGTTGTGAAAAAATTTATATAATTTTTTATGGCACAGAAAAATAAAAAATTCTACATAAAGTTTGAGTTGACTAGGTTGATTTTTTTTTTTTTTTTTTTTTGCAAAATTGTTATAAGTGAATTATGTAATTGCATCTGATTAGGTTATAAAATATATATAGAAGCACGATATCATGTGTAGGTTTACTTACAATTAAGTGTTTTTCACTTTTTTTATTTTTTTTTTATGTATGCTATTTTTTTCCAACATTTACTGTGTAGAAAAAAAAAAGTTACCAGAAGTGAAGGACGTTAAACCTCCCGCGACGGTTAAAGAACAGAACGCAAAAAAAATAACAACTTCTAATAATTATAATAATGATAATAATGATAAATACAATAAATATATCAGTTCATCAGTTAATGAATTAAAGGAAAGTAATAACATCAACAGAAGTTACCGAGATAATTTCCATCCAAGGGGTAATAATATAAGAAGTAAATTTCCTCGAAAGAGAGCAGGAGGAGGATATAGTAATTCTTCTACCAATATTTTATCAAACAGTAATTTTTATAGGGGTTCAAGGAATTATGATTACAAATTTGGCTCCGATAGGAGGAACTATAATTCTTCATATAATTATAATAAAATAGATTATAGGGAGGTAAGACATAAAAGAAAAAATCATGTTATAATAGTAACTCATTTCACACACACATATGTGTGTTAATGCATATACACATGAGAGATTGTTTTAGATTATGTTGCTGTCTTTTTTGTAAATATGCGCACATGTATAGATGACGAGGCAGTTACGCATTACTATTGATACATATATATATATATATATATATATATATATATATATATATATATATATATATATATATATATATATGCTGTAAAATACACACGAATTTGCATGAACGCAAATCCATTTCTGTTGCACATTTCCGTCTCCTCATCCATGTAGAAAATGTTCAACGAATATAACGATAGTAGAAATATGTATGATAGTGGAAAAAGAGAATCATACCAAGATTCAAAAAATAAGAATTATGAAGAAAATATTAACATAACGAGAAAGCATGAATCAGTTACTATTGATTATGATCTCTATAGAAGACAACAAGAGAAAAAATTAATTTCTAAAAAAAATATAATAGCAGATAGTAGTGATAAAAAGACAAAAAAAAATGAAGTGAATAATGAAAAATTTAATACAACATCAAATAATAACACCAATTTAAAACGAAATGATAATGTGGAGAATGAGGGGAAATCAGATCATCCTAAGAGGAAAGCAATTAATGTTTATCAGTATATATTAGAAGAAGGGGGGAGAGTTGATAGAATACCAGGATTCCGTAGAAGTTATAGAAACTATAAAAAATTTGATGAAGCTAATTGGAATAATAAGATGGAAGGAAAAACAAAAATTCAAATGGATGAAAAAATTTTAAAAAAAAGAGATCCACCAAATATTAACGATACAAGGGCTTTTCCATCCTTGACCAGCAAATGATGTGAATCAACCCTTTTTTTTTTTTTCTCCCCCATATGTCCACCCCCATTTTTTGTGCATCTATGTGTACATTTGTTTGTATTTGCATGTGTATTTTTCTACCTGTATACATGTTTATACTTGCATGTTTGTTTATACTTGCATGTTTGTTTGTATTTGCATGTGTGTTTGTATTTGCATGTTTGTTTGTATTTGCATGTTTGTTTGTATTTTCATGTGTGTTTTTCTACTTGCATGTGTGTTTTTCCTACTTGCATGTGTGTTTTTCCTACTTGCATGTATGTTTGTATATGTGTAGGTGTATACTATTATGTACATACATCTATGTGCACATGCTGCACATGTATACATATGTGTATGTATTGGCGTGCAAAAGCATCTGTCCAAATGTGAAATAACCGTATTTTTTTAAAAATTAAACTGAAATGAAGCTAATATGAGTATTTTTTTTTGTTTAAAAAATATATAATAATTAAAGTATTACACTAGAATTAACAACGCGTTAAGAATTCCTTAAGAAAAAGTTTCCATAGAAAATTTTGTGTCGTGTGAAAAACGCAATTCTCACTGTTTAATATACCGAATATGTTTTCATGCTTTTGTCATTTGTAGGTATCGTATATATTCATTCGCAAAATGTTCGTTAGACCTTTTCACCCACAAATGTTCACACACAAAATTCGTCTTGCGTGAGCATGATTAAGCCCAATTAATAAGTGCATTTTGGAAAACATGTTCATACAATTTTGAATAAAAAATTTGCACGCTGTTATATGGTTAAGTAGGATCCTACGAGATTTTTCTATTCTAAAGAAACTAATGCAGTTATATATATTGTTCTCATGAGCATGTTCCTAGAAGTGTAGGCAACGAAAAATAAAAACACAAATAACTGTGATATGTTGCGCATGAAAAGAGCCATTATAATGTATATTCATTTTAAAGATTCTTCATTGCCTTGATGCTACCAAAGTGAGAGAGAACTAAAGCTTTCCAATTTTGCTTAAAAATAAAAATTTTATTTTATCATTTTTTTACTTTATTATTTTATCATTTTATCATTTTTTTACTTTATTATTTTATTTTTAGTTTTTTTAAAAAAGGAAATGAAATAAATAATATGAAATAAAAATAAGGGAATAAAAAAAAAAAAATTCTACATTTTAAAATTAATAAAATAAGGGGGAATGAAAAGCAATATACTCACTTTATGACAAATATATTAGAAGAAACTTGGGTAATAAAATCTGTTTGCCCTTCACGTGTAATCATAACTAAATTTTATGGTGATAAATACACACACATATGCATATATATATATATATATATATATATATATATATATATATATATATACACCATATAAAATAGCACGTGCGTAAATACATAGCTTTGCACCTGGGCGATATATACATTTCCCATTTTCGACATCCAAATGGGTTATATGTATATATGTGCCACATATAGGTGTATGTTCATATGTAAAGGTATATATTTATTTCCCCTCCTTTTTGACAAATTTGTGATTCTCAGATATTTACTTCACCTTTTGAATGGTTATGTCATATATATATGATGATCGATGTATGGGTACACATTTTCTGGAAAATATTTTCTGAATCTAGTATTTAAATATCTATTCTTGTATGGGATTTTTATTCTTTCTCCTTTTTGTTCACTTATAATTTTTTATCTCATACTTACAGATAATTTGGAAGCTTATCGAACCTTTGCGTACAAATTGTAAAAAAGGGGGGGGGAGGGGAAAAAAAAAAAAAACACCAAAGAATGGTGCACAAAAAGGAAAGAGAACACATATTAGATATACAAATGATATGATATAAACAACATATATCAAATAAACGAAAACAGAGATATGAGGTATGTAGTAGATGAGACAAACAAAAAAAAAAGAAAAAAAAAAAGAAAAAAAAAAAGAAAAAAAGAAACAAGTTGCTTGAAAAAAGGTACACGCACAAAACAGAGCAAATACAAAGCAAAACTTTAAATCCTATTTTTTGACAAGATATGCTGCTAATGAGCTAAATTGGTTGAGCCAATTTGGTACTTCATTTTTATTTTCTTCCTTTCGATTTTCTTCACTTATATCATTTACCTGATTCAATTGTGTGTTAAAATTATTCTGAGATGTGTTAATTTTTGGAGCATTTTGATTATTTCGTAATACTACTTGAGTTGTAATTGCTGTTCCTGTATCTTTCTTGTGTTCTAATGGAAAATTACTAGAACTATTGCCACCATTGATCAAATTATTTGTGATGAAAGGTTTATTATTTGTCGCACCCTGTATATTATTTAAGTTTAAAGTATTATTGTGCATGGGTAAATTATTATTCATTGCGATGTTCTTGCTAATCCCTTGTTTTGTTAAATTATTGTGCGCATTATTGTTAGAGATCCAATTGGGATCAATACCATTTGTTGCATTGGTAAAATTACTTTTATGTTGATTCTTCATATTTGGTATGTTGCTAGTCATACCGGTTTGGTTAACATTTATTATGTTGGATTGATTAAAAGTGTGGACGGTAGTAGTATCTGGATTTTGTGTCCTTAACGGTGCTCCCACATTTTTTCTTTCGGAAATTTGAGGGTTATAGCACACAATTCCAATAAAGATATTATTTAAAGAGTTCAAACTGTTTGATCCAATTAAATTCTTCATATCGCTAATAGTGTTATAAAATTCGTTAAATATAGGGCTACCTGGAAAAATAAGATACATGTGCCAATCTTCACTCATTGAGGATAACCCAACTCTATCTTTACTATTAAAATAGTTTTTATATGAATCTAAAATACTTTTATCCTCCTTATTCTCTATTTGGAAATAGTAAGTGGTTGCTATTTTGGGTATGTTTTTCATTTTTTTCCTATGACTTATAATTATGTTGGTAATATTATTATTTAAAAATTTATTCGTTTCCCCATTTAATTCATAACCGATAATATTTAAATTTTCTTTATTTCTCATTTCTAGGATACCTTTCCACGGGGAGTATTTCAAATTAGTTGGTTTGTTCAAGTCCATGTTAAGGATATTATTTCCACTTTTTGCTAATCCTCCATTATACATAACATTTAACAGATTATCATTCCCTTGAGTCACCATTTTTTTCTTGTTCGATAATTCATTATTAATCATGTGTTGTTTTAAGCCGATCAACATATTACTTTGTTCAGACATATGTAACTGGGCAGTGGGATTACCAATAATTCTATTTGTATTGCTAATTCCATTGGATTCATTATTTGACCCGATGTTATTCTTCACATTACTATTTGCTATGTTCAAATTTATAGATGGTCTATTAAAAACATGCTGGGCGCATTTCCTCAAATGATCACATAAATATAATTTTATTCTTGGGGGGTTGTTCATAGCATCTTTAATTAAAAATTGTAAAATTTCTTCTACTTGGTTATTTTTAACATCATTGTTTGGTTTACTTAAAATCTTATTTTCATCGTACGTTTTTATTAATTTATTAATATCTACATCTTTTCTATTTAAATTTGTTTGTCTATGTAAATTTGTTTGGCTGTTTAAATTGTTCTGATTGCTTATTTTCATATTTTCAATGATACTGTTACCACCTGTGCGTAATCGTTTATTTACCTGCTACGTTGGTCAAATCGATGTTACAATAAAAAAAAAAAAAAAAAAAAAAAATTATGAGTGGCAAATGCAGAGACTATGAAAAAGGAACACAAAATAAATGTGAAATACCTCCACATATGTTTAATAATTATAATGTGAAAAATGCAAAAAAAAAAAAAAAAAAAAGAACGTGTTATTAAAGGATACGTAGACCATTAATTTGGGATGTTCACAATATGTATTCAGTTTTCATAGAAAAAAAAAAACTCAAAAAAAAAAAAAAAAATGGTCAAACAAATGTAAAGTAATTTTAAAAATATATACATAATAAAAAACTACTAAAAAAAATAAGAAATTAACGTACTTCATGTTCTCGAAATTTAATTGTCTCCGAGTCGTATGGATTAATATTGTCCTCATTTAGAGTACCGTCCTATGGTATGAAAAAATATATATATGTATATATATATATGAGCATATATAAGACACTAGAAGGAACAAATGATATGTAAATTGAATTCGAAGAACACTTCTTAAAGTATCATATAAAATTACATTCCTCGCCATGCGCTTATTATTGTTGGAGTATCGATGGTTGTAGAAATGATTGTTCCTATTTATTTTCCGATGGAATTTATTGTTGCTCATGGCAACATTTGCATAGTTTACATTACTTTTTATGCTTCCATTGTTGTTACCGCTATTATTATTGCTGTTCATGTACTGGTAGTTGTTCACATTGCTATTTCCATCATCATCATTATCATCCACTATTTTGTTGTTATTTCTTTTAAAGTCAATTCTTAAAGCTCTTCCATCTATATAAATACGTAAGTACAAAAAAAGGAAAAGTAGAATAATGTATAAACCATTCATACAATATGGAATATACTTTTCTATGAATGACATATTGAAAACATAACAAAACATGAAACGTAAAGCATAGGAAATAAGGCGCAACATGATACAAGGGAATTATTTTTATAACTGGAATCATGTAAAAGGATATACAAAAGATATACGCTAGTAAGTCATTATAGAAATGGATTATAATGAGTACTACACTATGAATGGATGATGTATGAACAAATGGAACATACTGACAATGAAAAGATGTTCAACTGAGACAAAGAACCACTAAAAAAGCTTGAAGAAAACAACAAAGTAGGAAAATAAATGAACAAAAGAACAGGTGAACAACTGAACTAATGTACAAATGTACAAATGCAGAAATTAACGCACGTGCAAAAATATATTTTAATGAAAAATTACTTAAAATTTTCCCATTCATTTGCTTTAGACATCTTTTAGCCTCCTCCGGAGCGCTAAAAAGAACGTGAGCGTATATAGCATAAGGTCCAATATTTTTATTTACTTTAAGATTTATGCTTTCTATAGAACCAAATTTCTTAAATAAGTCCAACAGTTCGCTTTCTTTTGTCTCTTTTGATATGTTTTTTACGCATAAAGTTCTAGGCGCCTTATCATCATATCTATTCTCATAATCTTTTTTACTAGTATTCAAGCTACTAGTTTGATTTTGCATTTGCACATCGGTCATTTATTCGATATTTTACAAAAAAAAATGTAAAAAAAAAAAAAAAAGATACGTCATTAGAAAATTAGCCTTACAAGAATTAACCTTCTTTTTTTTGTCTCTTTATCAATCTTGTTTTTTTTTTGTTTTTTTTTTTTGTTTTTTTAATTTTATAAATTATTTCCCACTAAAGTGGTTATAAAATGTAAATCGGTATTTAAAAAAATAAAATTATGTACTTTTCATTTGTATTTCTTAAAAAATTGAAGAAGGCTATTTTTCTATAGAGACTTTGAACGTTGTACTGAAAAAATACTTTGTTGTGCTGTTCTTAGTTGTGCAAAAATGTTTCTGGTATATTTTATTATTGCTTCTAGCATTCATTAACGTATGTATATATATATATATATATATATACATATGCACTAGTGTGATACGAAAAAATGCGGGACAAGAAAAAGAGTTGTGTGTGTTTTGGACGTTCTCCTACAGATGGTTTTTAAATCTCCAAAGGTGTTCATCTCACTCCTATATGTATCTGCATACATATATATATGCATACATGCACATATATATTCTTGAATATATGTGTGTGTATTCAACGTATGAAACATATATGTAAACACTTTAATATGTGCGAAGCCTAAAGAGTATTTCGGTGTCTTTTTTATTTTAATTTTATTTTCCTTTTTATATTACATAAATCTATGCTACTTATATATAGTGACACTTTGCATTAAAAGGTATGCAACGATCAAGGTCGTGTTGTTCCCAACATACGTTTCAACTACACGCAATAACGAAGGGTTAGTGTTCTTTGCGTGTGTACATAGTGTGGGCAAACAGAGGTGTTTATAAAAATGTGGAGGTACATATATGCATATATATATATATACTGGCTTACTTATACTTAAGAATAGCGAATTATTGTATTTTCTTTTATTAATATTTATGTCGATTGCACTTCTCGATTTAAAAAAAAAAAAAAAAAAAAAAAGAATTTACATAATAGCAAAAGGTGGCCCTAATCAAATTCAACTTTAAATAACCATTTAATACCTTTTGCATTTCCCATGCAAATATTGTGTTTTAAATAAATGTGTTTATAACATGCATCAACCTTCTTATATTATGCAAATAATTGTGTACGCAAAAAAAAAAAAAGAAAAAAGAAAAAAGAAAAAAACATAAAATAAAATAAATTTTAAAATTTATTAGGGTTTCCTTCTCACATAAGCCTATTTATATACGCTCTGCTATTATTTCAGAGATTCATGACAGAACTTTCATATTTCATGCAAGTACAATTCGTTTATTTCTATCATCAACATTTCTTTCCTTTTTCTGTGTTATTATCATCTCATTAAAATGTATTTAATTCACAAAAAAATGCTAGGTTCAAAAGAAGATTATTTAAATACTGAAATCTTCTTCCATTTTAAGCATTTATACTTTTCTTAAAGATTTTTTTTTTTAGCAACTACTCATAACACAAATGCAATTCACTAGGGTTTATGTTTTTTCCATGTTTATTTTATTTTGAGATTGAGATATATATAAGTACAACTTAAAAAATGTATATATATAAGTAAAAAAATAAAAAAAAAAAGAAAAGTATATATATATATATATATTATGTACAATATTTTTTTATATATTTGTTTCGCAATGCTTTTTATTTATATACATACAATTTTTCTAACTCCAAAATGACTTTTTTTCTGAGGTTATTTTTATGCATTGAATAAATTAGTTAAAAAAAAAAAAAAAATTGAATAAAAGAAAAGAAAAAAAAAAGTAAAGCTGTTTTTTTGCTATATTATAAAATCATTGCTATGAAAAAAATCAGGCACGAAATGACGGAATGACGAAATGATGAAATGCCATGCACTTGTTTTATTACATGCAGCATGGAAGCGCGCTAAAAAAGAAAAAAATGAAATAATATAAATATTTCTTTTACCCATGATATGTATATATATATAATATATATATACATACATATACACATAATCATACATACTATAACCCATAAAAAAAAAAAAAATTGCAAAAATTGTGTACTTAAAAATATATGAATTTTTTCTTCTTTTTTGACTATTTTTGCTTATGTAAAGTTCATGCACATATGTATATATGCATTACAATTGAAAATATGCAAAAACGCCAAACATTCAACGATTTTTATAATGCAAAGAAAAGCACTATTTTTTACTTTTACATTTAAAAGAGCAATTTTTGTAAGAGCTTTCTTTTTGTTTTTCAGTGCATAAGAAAAAAAAATTATGCACAGAGACAGACTATAATTTTAAAGAGAACATTAAATATATAATATTTCTCCAATTTAATGCATACAGAATATAGATTTATTGGTGTAATTATGTGCATTTTTAACTTAACACACATAAATGAATTCATATATTTTTTTTTTGAAATTTATTTAGATGAATATAGCAAAATTATAGAACATCCATTGATCATTTGTAAAGTATTTTTCATGTACGTACATATTAATATATTTTTTATAAAGTTTTGTAAGGGAGGTCTACCATAATGCATGTATTTATTACCACCATGTATCACAATCTGTAATGGTGTTTAATTTTTGACATATCTCCAAAACATATAAAGAAGGATATGATCCTCACACATATATGTGGGAATGCATGTATGCGTGAATACATATTGAATTTACTGTTTAGACAGGAATGTGATGAAAGAAAAAAAATATATTACGTGCAATGTTCTTATTTATCTACATTTAGGCAGTGTCTTGATGATTTGTTATAAAATTCACTCTTATTAAACTGTGGATTTGATCAGGTATTCAATGTAAAGAAATAAAAAGTATACAATAATAGGGATGTGAAGAGTGAAACACTTGTTTCTGCCCACATTTGCAATGCATATATGTAGAACATATATGATAACAGAATTGCCACAATTTGCCACAGAATATGAATATATATATATATGTGTTTTCAATAAAACGCTCTTAAATGTGCAGAATATTTTTCTTTAAAAAGTCTAGTACATTTTTTTTTTTTTTTTTGGGAAAAGACTACAAAAACCACCAGAACAAATGAGTACCACTGCGTATAAACATATGTGTATATTGTTTGAAAATATATGAAATTTGAGATTTCCTTAAAATGATGAAAATTGTGAGGTTTTTTTAGGTTCATATTTTAAAAAACAAAACAACGTTGATTGAAACAAACGTTAAAAAAAAAAATAAGTTTGTTAATTTTTAAACAGTACAAGAATACATAAGCCCTGCACACAATTTCAAATATGGCTAAATAAATCAAATGAAAAAAGTCAATTATAAAAATACATTGGGTCCAAATTGGAACAAATGAATTCTTTGTTTTCTTAAAATGTCAGCGGGATACAAAAAAAGGAAAAAAAATAATAAATAAAAATTAATAAAAAAGAAAAAAAGAGGCAAAGGAATATATAAATTCTTGAAATTATCCAAATAATTATTGCTTTAAAATTATTTTCAAATGGATAAAAATAAACGAGCGTGTTGTGCCAAACATGGGACAAAAATAGAGGTACTGTAGAATATATAAAGTAGCTGTTCGGCGTAAAATAAAAAAAATTATTTTTAAGACGTTCCTTGCTTTTTGCTAATTACCAGTTGCATATTTACCTCGTTGGAGAAGTAACATCTTTTAACTTTCCAAAATTTTGTTGCATGTAAAATGTTGATATATGGAATGAATAAAAACTTCATGCGTTAAGTTAAAATAAGAAAACAAGAATGTTCAGAATAGTGTTCATTTAAAATATTTTCTTTTTTTTAAATCTTTATTATAAGAAATACAAGAATCTATTATCCTTTTAGAGGCTTCTTTATTAATTGTAAGAGATCTTTTATCTTCATTATTTTCTGGATTTTTTTCTTTTATTTCATTCATTAGAGATTGTATTTTTTTTAACTCATTTTTAATTGGATGATTGATAAGAAAATTACCTGATATTTTCAAATAGGAATGAAAAATAGAACAAATGGCGTAAGCAAGAAATGAATTGTAATCGGCGTACTGAACGGGGTTTAATACTTTTTCCAAATCCTTTAATGAGTAATGTGTCTTTAATAATCCAAAATTTGTTTGAAATTCTTTAATAGAAGAGTTTAAGTTTTTAAGAATTTCTACGTAATCATCTTTTTTTATTTCTAATACAAGGTCTTTCTGACCTCCTGTGGGTCTAGCACTTTCTTTTTTGTCCATTCCAATTAATTGTAATAAAAATATAAAATTTGGAAAATGATATTTTCGGGAATTTACAAACAGTGCACTATTCCAATGATCCGCATGTATATTTAATTATATATAACGTATGTAACGACGTATTTACTTAATTATGTACTTGCTTTTTTTTTTTTTTTTAAATGTTTGGATATATATGAAAGGAAAATATAATTCTACTAATTCTCTATGAATAAGCTTCATATTTTAAATTTCATTCATTTAAGATGGGTGTAAAAAGGGAAAAAGACATTGATAACTTTTAAAATAATTTATGCCAACATATTTTTTTTTTTTTTTTTTTTTTTTTGGGGGGGGGAGGGTTTACATTTAATATATTCAGTGTTAACATTGGGTATACGTTGGGTTACACTAAATTCGCTACATGAGAGAAACAAAAATGTTCTTAATTTGTTAGAATACTATTATGTGTCTGATGTAATATCTTATTTTATCATTCTGTTTTGCCATTCAGTCTTTTTTTTAAAAATATTTACAAACAATTAATAATTTTAAGCGTATAATATATTCCCTTTTTGGCAATTTATCCTATAAGAGGAACTATTTCCCATTAAATTGAATTTACAGTGTCGTTGTATAACTACGCTATTTCTGCGCTAAAAACAAAAAATCTTACAGTTCTCTATTGTTGTTTCCACAAAATATCCATACAATTTTGTGAATGTTTTATGCAAATAATGGCTTCATTTTTGTTTAACGAATTAAGATTTTGCAAGTATGATGTTGTTACAAAGATATGCATACAACTGCAAATATAAATGTATATGCGAAATATGACTAGAAAATAAAAAGTTTCCTGTTAAGCACTAACATAAAGAATTTCCGGTTATACTGGGAATGGCATAATTAATGTCATAATCGTGATAGCCTATTTATTTACTTTTTATCGAATTTGTTGTGTGGTTATTTTCTTCTTTTTAAAAAAAAATATAAATTTTCAAAATAGTGAAAGAAAGGGCATTTTTAATTTAACTCCAACAGCATATACAAAGTTAAACTATACATGCATAGTAGCAAAAGGGAAATGAATCTCACGGGTATAATTTTTTTCTACATAATAATTTAACTTCAGGTTTAGGAAAAATGCGAGGCAAATAAGTGAACAAATAGCTATTTCATTTAAAAATTTTGTTCGTTCTTTTTTTACTCCTAAAAAAAATTATTTCCTCAATTTTTTGAACTGTGCTTAGAAGTGTGAAAAACGGGGGAAACAAAAAAATAAAAAATGTTATTAAATAAATAATAAAATATAAAATGAAATAAAGAAGAAAAAATAAATTCATAATTTCAAATATCAAATGGTAAATAATTTGAAAGAAAAAAAGAAAAAAAAAAAGGTCCCTTGACGGAAATAATTTTTGAAACGTGAATTTAAAAATCCTATTATTAATTTATGTTATGACGAAACAGTTCGATAAAAGAAGTGTAAAGAGGGACTGTATTTTTTTTGTATCTTTTTTTTTTTTTTTTTTTTAATTATTTTGATTATTGCAAACAAGGAGCCTAAATCATAATAACATGCACAATATATAATCATAAAATCTCACATGACACAACGGAAAAAAAGGGTGTATTATATATAATATATATGAAGTAACTGGCATAACAATTGTGTAGTAGTGTAAAATGCCTCAAGCTTTATATGCCATTTTAATACCTTACGATTATCTCTCAAGGCAATCTAATAAATTATATAAAAAAAAAAAAAAAAAAAGAAACAGTTGTCTCTGTTTCTACGTGTACTTCGTAAAAAGGCATTGTTATGGATAAAAAAAAGAAAGTTTATTTCTTGTGAAATAGGTATTAATTTTTAAAATTCCCGAATGTTTTTTTTTTTTTTTTTTTTTTTTAAATTCTTTAAAGCGTACTTATATTGACTGCTCTATTTTTGAACTTTTTTAAAATTTACCAAAAAAAAAAAAAAAAAAAAAAAAAAAAAGGCAACATAAAATAAAATAAAGTTAATGTAAATGTTTGAGAAAAATATTCATCATTTTGAATACAAAATAGATATACAATTTTGCTATGTTTTCCCTTTTATTTTTCTTTTCATCACCACTTTTTCACAATTTTTTTAATCCCGCATATATGTATATATATATTACATATATATACATGCATACATAACATATTTATAAATTTAAAAAGAAGACTTTGGATTTACAATAGTGGAACATCCCTATTCTTCCCCGGCACAATTTGGATTAACACCTTTGAGATTGACTTAAATAAAAAATATGTGAAATTAGCACAACACATACATATCACATATGTATATATGACACCTAAGGATATTTCACCATGTATAGTTTCTCCTGATAGGTGTTGTTTAATGCGTATCACATGAGACTATATTTAAAAGGGGGGGGAAATGTATTAATATGTTGTATGTGTATATTATTTACATATTTTATATGAACATATATGTGACGCATACTTATAAAATATATTTATACGTTCCGCGCATATACTTATATGATAACCCTTTTTCCCCTCACCACCTTGAAATATATCATTCGTTAAGAATTAAAAGTCGCGTTATTTGTTCCTTTTAATTTTCTTAAAAAGTTAATGCATTCATATGAATAAAGTTTGAGAAGAAATAGAAGAAAAAAAAAAAAAAAAATAGAGTAATGTTGTGATTACAATTTTAAAAATTTTTTCCTTTTCACATATTGGAAAAAAAAAAAAAAAAAAAAAAAAAAATACAATATGATTCAAGATAAGTGCAATGAGAATAACGAAAAATACAGTAAAAAATGTAGAGAATACAATTATTATAGGAGTTACGTGAGTGGTATAAATAGTAAGTATATGGGTTTTTCGAACATGCATAGAAATAGTTCCAACAAGAATTTTAATGATTCCAGAAGAAATAACAATTACGACTATCGATATTGCAATAATAATGCTTACAACAATGTGCACGACAGTTACTATAGCTTACACGGTAGCTCTTACAATAGTTCATATAACTGTTCTTATAATGACGTATATTGTAACGCTTATAACAACCCTTATAATAACAACTTTAAAGCTCCCCCGAGGAGGAAAAGATTCAGGAGCTTTAACAGTACGAGTAATTCCAATCGGAAAGGTAACAAGTTTTTTAAAAAATTTAAAAATTACAATGATGATGAAAATATAATTGGAGTGTATAAAAATGGAAGGAAACGTAGCTACTCGTCCATGAGAGTAATTAATGACAAAGAACAAAGAAATGACAAAGTGTACATAGAATCGAGGTATAGCAATAATGAACATAAAAGGAATTATTTGAAAAATTTTAATATATATAAAAAGCGAAACTATTATTCTTATAAAAAAAATATATATAATAGTGATAGGAGAAATTATGATACTCATTATGGACAAGGGAATATTTTCTACAATAATGAATATTATTTAATTAATGATGGAACAACCTTAAAAAGGAAAAAAATACGTTACGGTAATAAAAATATTTCTAGAAGTAATTCAAAAAGTTATAATAGTTACATTGACAGGATGAATAATAGGAGAAATGACCTTAGCAGAAATGGTAGATATAAAGAAACAGATATGCATCACAAAACAACAGGTAGCGTGGGAAGTTCATACAATGGAGCTAGTGCATCCACAGCAGTAAGGATATGTAAATATAAAGACAAGGATGATAAATCCAACAAGTCATATAAGTTAAAAAATAGTGATACTACGAATGATGATGATTCCAGAAAATTTGATCCGAGGGACAAAATGGGAAGTAGGAGGAATAGCATCGTCAGGAAAAATGATAATGAAAAAGGTGCACTACTACTGAACTCTCGTAATTATATTAAAGGTACAAGAAAAAGAAGAAATGTTGCAAGTAGTTATAGTGGTACTAGAAGTAGACGTAGGAGCAGAAGAAGAAGCGGGCATAGAAGCAGACGAAGGAGACGCAGAAAAGATAGCATCCGTAAATATGGGGAGACAGACACAAGTGATTCATCGCAAAGAGGCAGCAATTGCCCTTCATATGTAAATAAAAAAAAAAAGTACGCTGATAAACACAGCGGATCCTACAAAAACATATCCCCAGGGGAATCAACAGATGACACATCTGTTAGAAAAAAATATAACCATAAAAGAAATAGAACAGAATTTTCGGAAAAAGAAGATAGTAATAGTATTAAAAAAAAAAAAAAAAAAAAAAAAGAGAATTATGACTCGGATGATGAAATTGTTCATTTTAGTTGGAAAAGGGGTATGATACTAAATAACTGTTATCTAGTTATACGAAAAATGGGTGAAGGTACCTTTGGTAGAGTTTTATTATGTGAACATACAGACACGAAAAAATATTACGCTGTAAAAGTTGTTAGAAATATAAGAAAATATACGAAATCTGCAAAAATAGAAGCAGATATATTAAAAAAAATTCAAAATGATGACTATAAAAATAATAATATTGTTAAGTACCATGGAAAATTTATGTATTATGATCATATGTGTTTAGTATTTGAACCCTTGGGTCCATCATTATACGAAATTATTACCAAGAATAATTATAATGGGTTTCATTTACAAGATATAAAATTATATTGTATTGAAATGTTAAAGGCATTAAATTATCTTCGAAAAATATCACTAACACACACCGATTTGAAACCAGAAAATATTTTATTAGATGATCCATATTTTGAAAAAACATTAGTAAGTGTTAGAAGAGCTACAGATGGAAAGAGAGTTCAAATATATAGAACTAAATCAACAGGTATAAAATTAATTGATTTTGGTTGTGCTACTTTTAAGGATGGTTATCATGGATCTATTATAAACACTAGACAATATCGTGCTCCAGAAGTTATTTTAAATATAGGTTGGGACGTATCAAGTGATATGTGGAGTTTTGGTTGTGTGTTGGCTGAACTTTATACAGGGGACCTCTTATTTCGAACGCATGAGCACTTAGAACATCTTGCCTTGATGGAAGCTATTATTCAACCAATTCCCAAAAAATTGATATATGATGCTACTAAAACTAACGGAGCTAAATATATAAGTAAAGATGAACTCAGATTGGCTTGGCCAGAAAATGCATCTAGTTTTGAATCCATTAAGTATGTCAAAAGGTCCTTACCTTTGCACAAACTTATAAGGAATGATTTGTTTTGTGATTTTTTATATAGCATACTGCAGATTGATCCTTCCCGCAGGCCAACTCCGTCGGAGTTGTTGAAGCACAAATTTCTTCAAGAAGATTATGGATATTACTAATTCTGGGTTGTTGCTTATGTGAAGTTGGAACAGCTTGAACATGTGCACCCATTGGTGACACGGAATCATTAGTGGTGGGAAAACGTTTTTGCAGAAGCCAACCTGTTTATAGACAATTCATTTTGTCTTCCCCACAATTTTATTTATTGTTACGTATATATATATATATATATATGTATATATGTATGTTTGTATGTATTTGTGTATGTACGCATGTATATATACATGTTTTCGTGTTTTATTTTTACCTTTTTTTTTTTTTTTTTTTTTCATTTGAATTTAGTTGAAACTGATTATTTTTATTCCCCTAATTTGTCATTATTTTTCAATTCATCTCTTAATCTTTTATTTGTGATTTTAGCTATTGTGGCGCATACCCGTTTTACGCTATTAATTTACGTTCTTTGAGGGGTCTATAGGAAAAACATTTTTTGAAATTATCACCCTTTATAATCCATGTGTATTCGTTTATCCCATTTTTTACACTTGTTCCACACACATGCATGTAGATCCATGTACAAATGGTTTCCATGATGGATAATATATCGTATGATTGAATGCGAATGCCTTAGTTGTATTTTTTTTTTTTTTTTATATTTCTACTTATTTATTTTGTTTTACATATTTCATTTTATTTATTTATTTTTTTGTTTTTATTTTTTTTATATTTGGAAGGATTATTTTTGTAAAAATAAAATATTTTATGTATACCTAGATATATGTATAAATAATATATGCATAATACTATGCTTTTATGTGTCTCTACCTTAAGTTGTGGTTCATTTTTGTTCATCGTGTTAGTCTACCTTGTTTCTCCCAATTTTTTGTTTTAATCAAATCTAACCCGTACTCATGAAGAAACAAGGAAGTGTTTTATAAAAACATTGTTATTCGTTAATATATTTATGGACTATCTTCAAGTTTACAAAGAGCCATTGGAATACTTAAAAAAAAATATAATAATAAAATAGAAAAATAATAAAGTGATAAATAATAAAGCGATAAATAATAAAGCGATAAAATAAAAAAGTAGAAAAATAATAAAGCGATAAAATAATGAAGTAGAAAAATAATAAAATGATAAAGTGATAAAATAAAAATTTTGACGTGCATGAGGCGGAAGTAGTGCAAGAAATGTTTAATGGGGTCTTCAAGTAGGAGTTACTAAAATGTAAGAAAATTCAAAGATACATTTGGTATTTGTAACTGGATGGGGTATTATTGACGTAAGACTCAATCAAAGGGGCGAAATACAAAAGTGGTTAATGTGCGCTGTAAAAATAAAATAAAAAATGATAGCTGTTGTGATAGCTGTTGTGATAGCTGTTGTGATAGCGGTAGTGACTGTGCAATTGCAGGAGCTTGATTGTTCTTAAAAATACCTCTTAAAGGATTCTTCACAAACATGGAACAAGAAAGAAAGGGAAATGATAGCTTTTTTTTTTTTTGTGTATGAGCGAACCGAACCAGTATCTGCAATGTATTCTCGTGTAGTAGGGGTTGGGAGGTTTTAGGAGCGTTTGTTCAGTATAATGTGGTTAAAAGTTTTCTGGCTTGAAACCCATTTCCTCCTAAAAATAAAAAAAAGAAAAAAAAAATTAAATTTTAAATTAACACAGTAGTATGCACTCGTAAGAAACGGACAAGTGGGGAAATAGAAAAACTTGTGGAACGAAAAAATAAAATAAAATAAAATAAATAAATAAATGCCCACCAGTCAACATGTAGAAATACTCCAACTTGTTAATGTCGAAATTGTAGATCACATCCTGATTATACAAATGGGAAACATAATTTTTAAACTCACGCAAGGTAAAATTACGAACTGTCTTTATTTGAGTTTTGTGTATGCCCAAGAGTTCAGGCCTGAAATTTCTTCGATTTTCTCTATCCCAACATGTGGAAACAATTTTCACACATCTCTTATATTTGTTGGTATCCCATTTTAGTAACAATTTCGGTATAGTAAAATAGTAGGTAGGAATGTACCCATTATATTTTGTGTTTTCAAAATTTATGGATAAGTATTCTGAGACACTTAAATTGAAATTAAACTGATCGACCACAATTAGAAGAGGAAATTCATTTTGCTTTTTTAAATGTTCAAATAATGCATAAATACAAAGATTAGAATATGAAGAATTGTTAATTCCAATATTTACTAATTCTAACAAATTGGATGGGACAGAAAATTTATCTAAAATGTTTGGGATTTTTACATTATCATAGTAAAATTTGTATAATTTTTGTACATAAAAATTTTTTTCTTTTTCACTTAACGAATTATAATTTTGTTCATCATTTTTTATTTCTACATCGATAGTTTTTTTAATAATATCATCATATATTCTTTTGTTATATAATAAATGGGTTCCATCTAAACAAGTATTTTGTAGAATTTCTTTACTTACTTTGAGTTTTTTTAAAAATGGTTCATTTGCTTTTACTATATCTTCAAGAAATTGTCTACTCAATTCTGGTTGAATATATAAGTTCGTATTACTACGAACAATGTTGTTAATATCAAATTTATACTTTTTTATATCAGGGACGAAGATAACAAACCATTGTTTTAATTTTGCCCATAAAACTATGCTATTGAGAATGCTGCTTTTCCCAGTTCCTCTCTTTCCATCTATTAAGATGCTTCTGCTCTTGTACAGACTTTCAGTATTATTGCTTCTTCCTTCCACATTGTAGAACCTGTTATTCATGTTATGATTTTCATTTTTTCTGATGTAGCATGTTGCACTATCACTATTGTAGAATACTGTAGATTCGTCCTTTTGTGCAAAATAGCTATCCAATGTGTATGAGTCCCTTGGTTTTCTTAAAGTTGAATTTTCTTCAAAATTTTTCAATTCTTCAATAATTTCGTATGTCAATTTTCTGAATAAAAGCCCTATTCCCTTCATATTATTGATGTATTTCATTTTGTTTTCATCTATTATGGTGTTGTTTTTTTCTAGTTCCCTCAGGAATAACCCTAGGTTCCCATCTTCATGTTCACTTGGAGATAAAATTGTTCTCGTTCTAACATTGACCTCACTATTACCACTGTGTTTATCAAAACTAGCATCCCCATTTCTATCGACACAAGTGCTTGCACCGTTGTGCATTAAAATGTCCTTTGGCAATTCCCCTGCTAACCCTTCGGGGAAAAAAGTGTCTAGATATTCCTTCTCGAAAAGGAAGTATTTATCGATGTTTGCAATAGAAAAATCTGATGAAGTAACATTTTTGAGTTTGTAATTCTTTACATTTATATACATATCCGAATTGAAGAAAAAATCAGCCACGTTTTTTTTTTTCTGTGTCCCTTGAATGTTTAGTAATTTGTTATATCTCTCTTCTTCATACGGGAATGCAACTAATTCCTTGTTGTATATCTTTAATAAATCATCTTCATTTCTTCTATAGCTTTCTCTATACGTTTTGTGTACCTTTGTATTGTTGATAATTGATGGGATATTGTATGTGTTGAATGCACGAACAGAGCACCGGGAAATTTTCATTTTTCTATTAGCTCAGTGAGGAGGTGGAAAAAAGTAGAGTAAAATAAATGAAAACAAAAACAAAACAAACAAAACAAACAAAACAAAAACAAGCAAAACAAAACATACAAAACAAAAACAAGCAAAACAAAACATACAAAACAAAAACAAAACATACAAAACAAACAAAACAAAATAAAAAAAAGCACAAAAACAAATGATAGTCAACTTTGGTAGCTTATTCTTCCCCTATAAGATTTAAATCCCACAAAAAGTAGAAAAATATATTCATATGTTCATATTTCAGTGCACTTTTCCCTGTGCTTATATATAATGACACACTTAAACGTGCACACATGCATTGGGGGAACGCCTTTGAATAATCACATAAATATACGCTTGAACATGGAAAACCTAAGGTTAGGAGAAAACACAATATTACATATATAATCAATGTCCCAGAAAAATTGATGACACATAAATTTGCAGTGTACGGGAATTTTTACACCTGACTCAATCTCATGTCTGTGTTCAAATAGAAAAAGGAGATAAAATAAAATGAGTGGTTGAATAAATGATATTAAAAATGGATGATTCGTTGTTGTTATGAGAAGAGGAAGAAAAAATAGAATAAAAATAAAACAAAATAAATATAGTTCTATATAAATAAACATTCATATATTTTTATTCTTTTACCTGCTGTTCAGAGATTGACCAAGAATCCCTTTCATTTTTTTATGCAATACCGGAAGGTACAAGGTAGAAATTTTTTAAGAAAAAAAAAAAAAAAATAGAAAAAAATAGAAAAAAAAAATGAAAAATACTATACACTTCTCACTTCTCCAGATGCAAATCTGTTAGAAACATTATTAACAATTCAACTACTTAATTATTTATCGAAACTGTAATATGAAAAGACAAACATGTGCAGAAAAACCCTACTATTTTTAAGGTATCTCTAATTTTAGCAATGATTATTCATCGAACTGTTATTACGTGATTTACCCCCAAATAGATATGAAAAGTGACACTTTCAAATTTTGCACATTTTTGTTCATGAATATGTATGCGTATCTAAACTTGAATACCCTTTAATTTTCCGCTACATTTTTTTCTTTTTTTTATATGTCACGTTTTATACAGATGATTATAAATTATGAAGTGTTACCTGTGCAGAGGGGTTAAACGTTCCTAATTCATTTTGATAATTTCATTATTCATTTATATTTGTTTTGGTTTTTATGTAAATATTAAGGAAAAAAAACACAAATTAACTTTTGTATGCAGTTTTCGCAAGAGAAGCCATTTGTGTAAGCAAATAACCGTGAACGGAAAAAAAATAAATAATAATTATTATTATTATAAAAAATTAAAAAATAAGTACAAAAAAATAACAATAATCATAGGTTATAGACATGCGCATTATACTCATATAAGAAATGATATATGTGCTGAGTTCGTGATAAAATAATCGAGTGATCACAGAACGAATTTAAAAAAACTCCTACAACATTTTTAACCAAGAAAACAGCATAAAAAAAGTGATAAATGTTTTAAATATGTTCACATAAAGTTATTAAAAGGAAAAAAATTTATTCCTAATAGGGTAATTTCACGCGTTGGAAAATTGGAAGAGTAGGAAAATTTGAAAAGTTGACAAATTTGATATGTTGACAAATTTGAAATGTTGACAAATTTGAAATGTTGACAAATTTGAAAAGTTGGAAAAATGTTCATCCATTTCTTCTTACATGTTGAAATGTAGATATAAGTTTTAATCACACCTACCATATTTTTTTATATATTTCTAAGCTTTCTACTATGTGCTAATCATGACATTCCCGTTATGCATTATACAGTGTTCTATATAACTCTTTCTTTAAGCGTAACAGAATTTTAAAAATCTCTTCATTCATCATTTTCCCAGATGGATTATCTGAATCTGAACTACTTTCCTCTTCGTCATCTAATTCAGCTTCTTTAGCCAATTTACTTAAATGGGATTCATTCTTATTATCTTTTATTTTATTTTGCAATTCTACCATTTTATTACAGCATAAAATTGCATTGTGTATTTTTGCATTATCACTATCGCTAAGATGTTTGATCATTTCAAGTTCGTTCAGTTTTTCTAAACTGAGACCTATTTTTTGGAGTGAATTTTTCCAACGTATGATTTCCTCATCTGTTATGAAGCAGATGCAGGTGCCTTCAAAAGATAAGTACATGGTGATAGGTGGGGGATGGGGACGGGGAAAAGGAAAAAAAAAATGCAGAAAATGAGACACTTTATATATATTTAAATAAACGTATGTGTGATGAGAACAAAAATATAAAAAATTGATATATATATACAGAACTAATCATACAACAATTGTGATAAAATGTATATTAACATATGCATCTTGGATTAAGTACATTTTTTACCTGTTTTGAAATTTCGAGCTGTACGACCAGACCTATGAACAAAGGTAATATCCGAAACAGGACAACTGAGTTGAATTATTACGTCACATTTATCCAAGTCTATTCCTCTGCTTAATACATCAGTACAAAATATAATAGCATCATTCGTAGATTGAGAAAATTTGGAAATATTTTGCATACGTTCCTTTAATGTTTGTTTAGAATGTATAGAGTAAACGCTTATTTTTTTTTTCAATGATAGAGAACATTTATATTTTTTTGGTATGGATGATTCTAATCCTTGATGAAAGAATAAAAATTGAAATATGATTTTTAGCTCTTTAGTTTCTTTGATAGTGTTAACAAAAATTACAATTTTTTTAACATGGCTCTGTTCAGCATTGTTATTGCAGTTGCTAATATCATCATCATCATTGTCATCTTTAGATCCGTCTATAGGGGTATTTAAGATAAGTAATTTCAAAAGATAAAAGAGCATGTGCAATATTTTTTTCTTTTCACATTTCACAATACTCAGAGAAAGACCATCTGGTAAGATACTACTCCCTGTGTTATTGGTACCCATATCATCATCATCATCTGCCAGATTGATGATACATGATTTTTCCTTCCTTATAGTTACATAACTTAATAGTTTCGCTAAATTTTCATTTTGTAAATGAATGGTTAGTCCTAGGGTGGCCGAAAGAAGAAATGTCTGAATAAATTTCTTCTTATCATCGACATGTTTGTATATATGTTTTGCAATAAAGTTTATATCTCTCATGAAGGAAGTTTCAATCATTTTGTCAATTTCATCACATGCAAAATATCTTACATTTTTCATTTTATACAAATAATTAATTTTATTATCTAGAAGTAAAAAATATTTTAGCCTCCCAGGTGTACATATTAAAATTTCTGGTTTGTTCGATATAATTCTTTTCTGTTTATTAATATTTAATCCTCCAATAATCGTCGCAATGTAAATATTGATATATTTATTTATATAACTGAAGTGACTTAAAATTTGTATTGCTAATTCTCTAGTTGGCACTAATATGATACATCTAAGTTTTGGAATGCATTTTTTTTTTTTTTCATATTCCTTTATTTTTTTATCCACAATGTTGTTTAATATGGGTATACAGAATGTTAACGTTTTTCCTGTTCCCGTTTTTGATACTACGATTATATCTTTCTTATAATTTATGGAATTTTCTAATGTCTGCTCTTGAATTTCTGTTGGTTTCCAAAATTTAGCATCAAGCAATGATTTCATTATACTATACAGAATGTTAACTTTCCCTTTCATGTTCCATTTTATGTAGTGCACCTTGTGTTTTATATTGTCTGTATTTTTGAAGATTTCTTCGTTTTCTATAATTTTATTTATGTCTAATTTTTCTTTTTTCTTTCTCTCCACCGTGTCTCTAAACTTTTCTTGGGCACATGGAGCGGAACTTATTTCAATACATTCACTAGCGTCATTAGGAGATTTTTTTTTTTTTTTTCTTCCTCTTTTTTTTTTCCTCCTTTTGAATACTTTAGGAGTATCTTCCTTATCATCTTGGATTTCATTTTGGTTGTCCCTTTTTCTTTGGATTGGTTTACTACCAATCGTGTTTTCCTCATTTAACTTATTTTTTCCTTTGTCTTTTTTATCAATTATCTTATTCGTAACTTTTATAGAATTCCCCTTCTGCAAAAATTTTTGATTATCATCTTGACATGCTTTCCTTTTCTTTCCCTTATGTAATATTAACTTCTTCCCTTTTTTCGTTTCACTATGTGTTTTTTTTTTTTTTTTTTTTTTTTTGTTGTTGCTAATGCGGCTACTTTCACATTCCTGTGTTGTGCTTTTCAAATCGTCTTTAGTTAACACTTTTATACTTCTTGCATTTGCAATTTCAATTGATACCAATCCTTTTTTTCGAAATCTGAAAAAAGTTGATGAAATGAGAAGGTGTGCGTAAAATCAGAAAAAATAAAATTTGTAAGCAAAAAGAAGAATTCCCCTAAATATTCTCTATGGGAAAAATGTATATATATTGGAGGTCACGAAATGGTAAGTGGCAGAATGTACCAATGTGTCCGTACTGCTTATTTTTGTTGCATATAATTATGATAATTGATTAAAAAAAAAAAAAAAAAAACTAAAAAAAAATTGTCATAAAATTTCGCACTTGTTAAGAACTCAGCTATATGCAAAATATAAATGTGAAGAGAAAATTAATCCTCATTGTTCTAATTTCGACATGGTTCCCACAATGTCAGAACAAAATGAAGAAGGTTCATTTCCCCAAAAGAATTTATAAAAAAAAGGAAAAAGCGACATTTGAAAAAAATATAAACATCAATCCAAACTCATTATATATGTATGATCAAAATAATTATTTGCAAAATATCAATGCTGTGGGTCTTACTCCTGAAGGAGGGGGGTCTTAATAGCAACAGGTTTGAAAATCATTCTTCACTGTTTTACTTTGCTTTTCCTCACTATTTCTGCTTCACGGTTTTTTCTTGTGTATATGTAAGAATATGTATATATATGCATATATCTGTTACATATGTATATTTTTAGTAATTTGTTTATATTTACATATGTATATAATGTATGAACATATATCCCCCTTTTGTCCTTTTTTTTTTTTTTTTTTTTTTTTTAATCACAGGTTGGATTCCATTTGATGGATAATAAAAATGATTAGCAAATAATGTAGGACACTCGAAATATCAACGATAATAATGTGAAAAAAAAATACAACAACGAAAAAGAATAACTGTGAATAATTTTTATTACTATGCAGGGGGAGAAGCACGTATTTACGTGCTCAAAACGTGGAACAAATTTGGGGGGGAATGTGGAAATATGTAATACCCAATGTTATAGATATTATAAAAGAGAAGAAAAATTAAATGATAAACATAAAAGTACGAAGGTGGGGGAAAAAAATTGAATAAAAATAGGAAAAATAGGAAAAATAAAAAAAATAGGAGAATGCAAAATTCCATATGGGAGAAAAGTAAAAGTAGTTATTACGAAATATAATGTTATGAATATATTCGAATACAAATTCTTAGTTGCATTGTTTATATATAGGTTTTACGTGGATACCACAATATATACATGCTACCATTCGTAAATCATAAAAGATGATTTTTATAAATATCGAAGGGGTACACAATGAATAGCCTAAAATACGAGAATTAAGCGCTGAGGTATTATTTACCACTAAACCTTTTTTCTGTTTTTTTTATTTTTTTTTTTCTGTTTATTATTTTTTATTTTATTTTACATTATTTATTATTTTATTATTTTTTTTTTTTTTTTTTTTTTTTTTTTTTTTTTTTTTTTTTTTTTTTTTTTTTTTTTTTTTTATTTTTTTTTTTTTTTTTTTTTTTTTTTTTTTTTTTTTTTTTTTTTGCACTTGTGCTGCTGTCATTCGTTTTAGCTCCATTTTGAGAAAAAAAATAAAATGAAGCACAAAATAAGTCAACACAAAATGGGACATTCGATAATTAGCCTATGTTTATTATTGCTTTAAAAAAAAAAAAAAGAAAAGAAAAAAAATTAATAGAAAAGAAAAACTTAATTCGAGTTTTTTTTTTTTTTTTTTTTTTTTTTTTTTTCCATGTGTTACAAGCACACAAATATATATATATATATACTTATTTATTGTTCTAGAAAATTATGTGTTCATATTTTATGTATATATGAGCGCGCATTCCTGGAGAGTGACTTACCTGCTGCTGCGGAAAAAAAAAAAAAAAAAATGCATAAATCCATGAGGACATACAAAAACGGGAGAAATTTATTTAGACATATTATACCTAAAAGTACATAATAAAATATCTCTTTTAAAAAATTAACAAAACAAGTACGTTGTGAACCTTTAATTTTCAAGAGGAAAAAAAAATTTAAAGAAGAAAAAGATGCCCTTTTTATGTCTCTTAAATTTAGTTCAGTTGTCCCATTTAGCCTAAGAAATCCATATAATTATTTTTCCCGACTATTTATGAACCAGGGGGGACAAAAAAAAAATTGTGATATGAAAAAAATGAGTATAAGTGTTTATAAAAGTAAAATATTTAATACGAAAGATGTTGTTGAGGTGTGCATACAACAGAGGAACCTAAAATTAGAATCATCTAGTTTCAAAGATTCTGTTTATAAACTGAATGAACATAAAATAAATGTTAATGAGTTAGAAAAAACAGATGAATCGTGTTGCACTTGTACAAAAATATCAGGAGTAGGGGAAGGGAAGACACCAACAGAAGTGAAAATAGACAAAGCAAAACATTGTGGTTACAACACAGATGAGGTGAAATGTTTATATATTTTTTTTCTAATAAATATGTTAAGATTTAAAAACAATTTAGATTTAAATTTGATAAGAAGTGTTTGCAATTCTATTAATAGTACCACTAGTTCTTCTTGTATAAATATGCAAAAATGCCAATCTTGCTCTACTTGTTCTTCTGTAAATGTACCTATATCTAGTGAACTTTTCCATAAAAATTTGCACAGTGCAAAATTAAGAGAATTTTTCATTTTGAATTTAAAAAAATGTGGCAAATTAGAATATAACTTGAATGATTTCAACATATGCATAAGTAGTGTTATCGAAAAATGTAGTATGATTTTTTTAAATGCATTCAAAACGGTTTCGCTGTGCAAATATCTAACTTGTTGCTTATGCAACATTTTGGAATTATTTCATATAAATTGTGACATTTTATTTAAGAATACATTTAATAATAATGTAAACAATAGCAACATACAATCAATAAACAACCTGATATGTAAGATAAAATGGATGACTCACGATTCTAAGGTGGAGAAGAATAAGGACTTGTCCAAAATGTTTAGTTCAAACTTGTTACTATTTGTTTACACACATAGCAAGTTAACAGATGAATGTGAATATTTTATTCAATTAATGAATCAGAATTTTAAAAATATCATAGATAATTATAGAAGTGAGTATATAAATGAGATGAATTCATTAAATTGTTATATCAGCATTTTGTGTAAAAATATAAATGAAAGTTTTGGAATTCATGTTAAAAATTTGCTAGAAATTGTATCTAAGGTGATACCCTTATTTGTTAACAAGCTGCATGATTTTATTGTGGAAAATGAACAAATTACAGAAGTACATGAAGTTTTGAAGATGCCACCATCTTACGGATTCACATTCTCATCTGACGTTGTGGAAGAAAGAAGCTTGTTGAATTCTTTTTTATCCGACTTGTATCTAGAAAAATATTTTAAAAATATTGAAAAAGGGTTCATACATATGGTATACCAAGATGAGGTGCAAAGGTTTAGAGAAATAATGAATACATTTAGCGATCTCCTAATTTTGTTAACAGATATTATTATACATATGAACATAATGTACGATATAAAAGCATATAATAAAGCGCTAGTACAAGTTTTAAAAAATAAAAAAGTGTCAAGCTGTGTTCACAATATAGGAGTGGGGTGTCTTGAATTTAAGAATTTTCTGTATTCTCTTATAACTCCAAAAGGGGATTGTAAATTGAATATTTTTAATCAATCAGAAGAAGAGGAAATACCAATAATGAATAATAACATGATTGTAAGTAATAACCTTTTTCCATTATTAAAAAAAAAGTTTACTATATACAAATTTGATGATGAAATAGGAGAAATATTAATACAAAAGAATATTAATTTTAATTTGAAAGTTCCGAAAGGGGCAAAAGATTTTACAGGTGAAGATATGCAATTGAGAAATATATTTTTTGATTATATTAAAAAGAAATTCTTACTACATGGAGCAGTAGAAATAGATACTCCTGTATTTGAACTAAAAGAGACCTTAACAGATAAGTACGGGGAGGATTCCAAATTAATATTTGATTTGAAAGACCAAGGAGGAGAAAATTTATCGTTGAGATATGATTTGACTGTGCCATTATATCGATTTGTTAACACGAATAATATGAATTCTTTAAAAAGATTTCATATAGGAAAGGTATATAGAAGAGATGAACCAAGTATGAACAGAGGAAGATTTAGAGAATTTTATCAATGTGATTTTGATATTGTTGGAAAGTATGACACAATACGTACAGATTTTCATATTTTATTCATATTTTGGGACATTTTAAATAATTTAAGAAAAGTGATTGGTAATTTTAATTGTAAAATAAATCATAGAAAAATATTAGAATATATGCTTTTGTCTTGCGATATTCAAAAGGATAAGGTAAAAACGATTTCTAGTAGTATAGATAAATTGGACAAGATAACGTTTCAACAATTTAGAGAAGAATTATTAAATGAAAAAGGAATTCCTATCGAATCTGTAGATAAAATTGAAACCTACATTTCAAAGACCTTAAGTTTGTCTCCATTCTTGGTTATTGAATTTTTACGAAACGATTTAAATGAATCCCCTTTTGACGATTCTTATAAAAGTGAAATTAATCAAACAATAAATCATTTAGAAGAAATTTTTGAACTATTAAAACATTTTAACATGCTAAATCAGTTTTCCTTTGATTTATCCCTAGCTAGAGGTTTGGATTATTACACAGGAATCATATTCGAATTCGTTTTGCTCTCCGAAACAGGTGTAGGTAGTATAGCTGCTGGAGGGAGATATGATTACTTGATAAGAAACAAGCGAAAAGAATACATTCCATCTGTTGGTGCATCTATTGGTATTGAACGAATCATAGCAATTGCTGAGGGGGTGATAAAGAAGAACTATATGTTTCCTCTAGGAGGGGAAATCTCTAATAAGAAGGAGGTAACTGGAAACGGTACTCCAGTAGGAAATGTTCCTGCAACAGATAATAATTCCACAACTGGAAATAATAACAAAATCCAGAATCAAAACACTTCTTTCACATTAACCATGAAAGACAGTTCAGTAGAAGTTCTCATATGCAACATTAAGAAAAATTGTTTTAAGGAAATTATAGAATTATGTAAAAAACTGTGGGATGAAAATATATCTACCGAATTTATATACGTAAAGGATCAAAAGATACAAAAACAGCTCGTTTATGCCTTAGAAAAACAGATACCTCTGGCTGTTATAATTGGTGATGAAATTGAAAGGGGTGTCATCAAATTACGAGAGCTAACCCTGGATAAGGAGAAATCAGGTGGAGAACAAGAAATAAGACTAGACGATTGTGTGCAGGAGATAAAAAATTACTTTACGAAGAATGTTACATGGAAAGAGAACATGACAAGTGTTTTATTTGACAAGGTGGTATAGCAGCAGGATACGCGTAATAACTTGAGCCGCGTGACAATGGGATTGAATGCACAAATGATGTGGCTCTTCATTATAATGTGTATGTATCCCTTTCATTTGATTCATCGAAAGTTACACATTGTGTTGCATTTTTTTTTTTTTTTTTATATTTGCACGACTTCGTAAATAGTTTAGCCGAAGAACAACGAAAAAGAAAAAAATAAATAAAATAAACATAATAAACTGGATAAAGTTGTGTCTCTGTACTAATAAACAAGGAAGGAAAAATGAAAGAAAAAAAAAAAAAAAAAAAAAAAAAAAAAAAAAAAAAAAAAAAAAAATGGAAAAAGTTGTTTTTTGTAATAAAAAAAAAAAAAAAAAAAAAAAAAAAAAAAAAAAAAAAAAAAAAAAAAAAAAAAAAAACATGTAATTTTCATACACCTCGTAAACGTGGAAACATTTTAATTCCATTTCCGAATGTGGAGAAACAAGTCTACGCCGATAACTTTTTAACTTATTTTCCACTTTTTTTTTTCTTCATTTTTAAACCCATTTAACCGCATGCCCCAACTAAAAAAAAAAAAAAAAAAAAAAAAGAAATGTTTTCCTTCAAAAACATAAGAAACTTGTTAGCAGTACACAATTTTTTTTTTTTTTTTTTTTATATATTTGCAACATTTTAAGTACGAGTAATTTGAGGAAATAATTCCGCGAGAGGTCTATCGAGTGGAAGGGGGTGTAAAGTTGGATGAATGGACTTGAAGAATTTTTTTTATGTACATTTGATGTAACGGACTTTAGAAAGAACGAAATAAAAAAAAAAAAAAATATATGAAATCCAGAGTTAGGCAACTTAAGGTATTTTGAAAAATCCTTTTGAAATTTTATGTTTTGTGAAATTTATTGCCTATGATCGATGCATATATGATGCATATGATTATGAAAAAAGTAGGGAGAGAACCTGTTACATTATCTTGAAATATGCTCTACCACAATTTAGTGCACTTGCAGGTGCTGTCCCCATATGGAATATGTTGTTATCTCAAAACGAGATGCACATGACATGGGGGAAAAAAAAAAAATAAAATAATATAAAATAATATAGAATAATATAAAAGCAATATGCATCTCACACATTACTTTCCAATGCAGGAAAACTAATATAAATAGGCTCTAAATGATTACATATTATTACTCTAGAATGCTGAGGCTGAGAGTGGTAGTGTAAAACCATTATAGGAACGAAGTTTTTTTTTTTTTTTTTTTTTTTTTTTTTCTGCAAACTGCTCTAAAAGTGAAAACTTTTCATTTTTCGCCCCTGATCTGAATATGGAAGTCCAGTGGGACAGCGAAACAGAAACAAAATTTTACAATTATTTATGTGAGACGATTAATTATGAGAACTGTATAGAGTTAGAAAAGGATATGAGAATAGAAACAGGGACAGGAGAAAAATTAAATATAAACTGTAACTCATGTAATAATGATCATAATAATGTTAATATAAGTTGTTACAAGTTTAAAAAAGATGACGATGATATATTAGGAGAGATATTAGACAATGAAAAAAA
Organism: Plasmodium gonderi; assembly: GCF_002157705.1. NCBI lineage: Eukaryota > Apicomplexa > Aconoidasida > Haemosporida > Plasmodiidae > Plasmodium > Plasmodium gonderi. The sequence continues at coordinate 3,024,239 of NW_021628937.1, forward strand.
TAAAGAAAGTGTAAAAAAGTCTATAGCTGCAATAACAAAAAAAGCGTTTTCTATTTATACAAACGTAGTAGCTAAGGCAGAATCTAAAGGAGAAAACAAAATAACCCAAGAAATAGATCATTTTTTAAGAACTGATATTTTTAGACTTGTTTTTAGTAAATATATAATATCAAAGGTGAAGTCTAAAATTGCAGAAATAAATTCAAAAAACACGAAAAATATCGTTTCTTTAGCAAATCCTTTGAATATAAATGAACATGATTTAAATAAAATAAACTCAGATACTATTGCAAATTTGATGAATAACTATGTGGGGATACAAAAAAATTTCCTAGGTAAAGATTACGCGAAACTAATCTATGATGAATTAATATTTATTGAATATAATAACCAGTTTAATGAATTTGGTAGGGAATATAAAAATGTGAGAACTGATTTTTATTGTTGGGCTTATATTAGTAGCTTGGATAGAGAGAAACAAAAGGGATTATATAAATTACTAAAAGAGTTATCTTTAATTCCTTATGAATTAAACAAAAAAACAAATTTGTCTTTACAAATAAGCACATTATTTCAATTTTTATATTTCTCTCCTAACAAATCATATTTAAAAAAGCATTACCACGGTGGCTATGGTAAATTAGATAACGGAAAAAAAATTACGTGTTTGTATATTCCTCTAGTAAATTCAGATGATGACATAGAAATTAAATTATATAAAAATAAATATGATGATTTAAATACACAGGATAAATCAGAGATCCATGATAATAATAGCGCAGTGTCAAATGAAAAGGATATCCCATTTCAGGTGATAATACCTGAAAAAGACTCGCTCATTTTTTTGCAAACGAGAAATGTTTCTTATGAGATTGTGAAAACGAAGAATAAGTTTTTCATCGTAAACCTTTCAATTTCTGGGCCAGTTTCCATGGATCGGCACTTATAATTTTGATTCATGTTGTTTAGAAGTTGATTTATAAGGAGAGGGCGCATGGATAAGAATAAATCCTCATATATGTCTACGTCTTCTGTATATACATATATGTATGTTCTGATTTTTTTTACAAACATTTGAACATGCAGAAGTTCCACAAGTATACCTTTTTTTTTTTATGTAAAAATTCTGAGATGTAGAAAAAAGATAAAAAGAAATAGCTTAATGTAATTATTCCTTAGCATAAGTTATGAATATTATTAGGAGGAATGAGAACATAAGGTATCAGAATTACAAAACCAGAAAATGACGAATTAACCACAGTTAATGTGAAAACGCTTTTTAGCATTTCTTCTTTTTTTTTTTTTTTTTTCTTTTAACATACAAGCTGGTAGTAGTGTTGTGAGCATACGCTTTTAGACTTGTCAAAATTTAGTTTATGGGACTGCATATATGCAACTAATGAGTTGTCTGAAAAGAAAGAAATATAAGAAAGGAAGATTTTATATTTCTTTATTTTTTAGCACATTTTAATAAGAACCTTTTTCAAAAAAAATTTCTTATTTATTACAAGCGTGTTTTTATTTTTTTTGTAACTATTTTTTTTTTTTTTTACCAAATTATAAAAAAAAAAAAAAAAATGAACTCAAAAAAAAATTGTAAAAATATAAAAGCACAAACTCTTATGTAAAGAGGACCAATATCATACACTGTAGTGTATACTTACTTACGTACCTATGTATGTGTGTGTGTGTGTAAATATGTAATATATAGCTTAAATAGTCCTGCGTTTTTTTCTAATTTTTTTCCTTTTGTTTACATAGAAGCTCCAATACATGCCAGCGTTTCTCTTTTTTACTCCTATTTTCCCGATAATTTTATAGTACTGTTTCTTTCTAATATTTTTAAGCCAACTAAATCTAAGTTTTTTTTGTTCAGATAAGGTGTTCATCCAATTAGTGGTATCCGTTCCCTCTTTTGTCTTTACAGTGTGATGAGAATTCTCACTATCATTATTTGTGACTTTGATGTTATTCCTTATGCCGTATGTAGGAGAAAAAAATTTAGTAATTTCCCCCACTTGATCGTTTCTTCTATTTTTTATTTTGTAATTTATAACCTTATTATGATATATGGTACAGTTACCCAATGGAAGGTAGGAACATCTATAGTCAAATATGTTCCTCGAAGCTTGGTTTTTTTCATTTATAAAATTATTAAAATTGATACAGTTATTAATTCTCACAAGTTTATTTAGTAATTGTGCTGCTACCGCGGTGTGTTTATGGTCATTTTTATACATTTTTCCAATTATAGGAATGCAATTTATTTTTTGAAACATCTTCTACGGGGAAATGTATTTGGAACACTTGAGATATTTGCTGCATATTGCATATGAAATGGTTTTCTACATGCCTAATCGTCAAACTGAAATTATACTTTTATGTGCGAAATTATGTGCTTATATATATACACGAGTGTTTAACATTGTGCTACCGGAGATTTTGTAAATGGGATGATTTGCTGGAAAGTATATATTTTTATTTTTTGTATTTTTACAAATGTGTGTCAAAATTTTATATTAAAATTGTGTTAAGAACATTTTTGGGCATACTATCATTTTTTAAAATGGTCCATGTGCATATTTTAATTTTGGAGATGTATCGTGAAAACATGCATAATCCCGAATTAGTCGCAGTACTCACAATTATATTTTTGAACCGCTTGTGTTATGGGCGCATTTTATTTGCTTCCCAGCGTGTGGAGATTTAAAATAGTGGCACAAAATTATGCGAATAAAATTGTGTTAGCAAAAATAATCCAAATTTTTATGATGATAAGGATACATTTGCAAAAGGGAGGTGGGAATGCACACATGCATACATATACACATGTATACATGTATACATATGTATATATATAGATATACTGTGTATGCATAATTCCTTTTAAATAACAAAATCACCCACACAACAAGAGCTGAAATGAAAAAGCTTATTCATCTATGCTGTTTCAATTCATTACTATTATTCTTTGATTACTAGCCAGTTGTATGCAACATAAGCCAAAAGTAAGATAAAAGGGCTTTTGGTAAATAATACCAAACTATTGTGTACAAAAAATTTCGGCGTTGTTGTTGGAATTCATACCTTTCAAATGATTTTAAGACAAATTATTATGCACCTTTGCTCAAATTTATAATTTTCAAAACTACCCACCAAGGGGTACATATATGCATGTTACGTAAATCTACCCATGGTAAAAAAAAAAGACAAAGTAAATTTCCACAATGTCGAATTTTGTTTATGACAAATTTGCAGCTACATGGTGGATAACCCATAGCATACGTAGTAATAAAAATACATATATCTAAATGATAGTGTATTTATAAACGTAGTAGTCTAGTATGGGAAAAAAACAGAAATGTGTATTGAATATTTCGCGAAAAAGAAAAAAAAAAAAAAAAATTCAAATTTGTTATCCGTACCGTTTCTTATGTTGTCCGCGCAGAGACAAACTTAAAATGTAAGAAAAAAAAAAAAATTGAAAACATATATAATCAAAGAGACATAATTGTTATGAGTATATTAACTAGTTAATTACTAAATTACACCACATTTTATGCTCAGTAAAAGGGTAAGTTATAACTAGTACCCATTACTTCTTTTATGGGATCAAAAGAGAAGTGTGCTATACATATATGTATATATAATATATGTACACAAGTCACATGTGTTTTTTCTTATCGTTGATACTATCATTTGTGTACCTTTTTTTTTTTTTTTTTTTTTAAACATTTTTAATTTTTTAAAAAAAAAAAGACAGGAAGCTGCTCTACTTTATAATTTTTTTTTTTTTTTCAAGTTCCCTCGTACTTAAATATGTAATAGCTCATTTTTCTCTTCACTTTACTGTGACAAATGCAGGAAGTTTTTCCACCTTTTTTTGAATCTATATAATTATTTCGAGTATTTTTCGTGTCCAACTTTTTTCGATTTACCGAACAAAAAAGAAAAACAAACAATGAGACGTTTAAAGGTGTGCAAAGATTCGCAATTTTTTTTTTTTTTTTTTTTTTTTTTAAATCAAAATAGCTATTTGAAAAGAAGCATTAACTTCTTTTGTTTAATTTTTTAATTTACTTTTGGCAATTTTAAAAATGAATTTTTTTCATCTTTCAATTAAAATATTTTTTCATAAATTAATTTTTGTTTTTTTTTTAATTTTAAATTTATTATTTTTGAATTTGAATTTTTTTTTTTTTTTTTTGTGCACACTTAACGAAAGGAAAATATAATTTCTTTTTTAAAAAAAAACATCCATCACAAATTGGAACTTTTTGCTTCTTCAAACTTTCCATCATCTTAATTATCTTCTTTTCCTTTTAAATATAAAATTAACATAATTACACAATTAAATAATTAAATTCATGCTTTATATTCACATTTTAAGTAAAACACATTTATTTGCATAACCTCCTTGGTCCCCACTATTGGTAATTACACATTTAAAACGATTTACATAAAATTTTACACAGTGGTATATATTGAGAAAATAAATGTTTTATTATAATATATTAACTTTATAAGCAAATTTTGATATTTTAAAAAAAAAAAAAAAAAAAAAAAAGTTGTACACCATTACAAGGGAAAAATAAAATCATTCTTTTTTTCATTACTTTTTCAGGTAAGGATCATTAACAATTATCAAGCCTACAAATAACACATTTACCTTTTGCCGCAGAATTATTGGCTCCTAAAAATGGTAAAAGAAAAAAGAACGGAAGATGAATTTTAACTTGTAAACATGTATATAACAATTGTGTACGCGAATGTTTACTAATTTTAATCTTTTACATTTGTAACACGTAGAAGATAAAAACTTTTTTTTTTTATTTTACATTCACAATTTTATTGTTTTACGCACCTTCATGAAGTACAAACTATGCATTATATTGCGAAAAGAAAATGTAGCTACCTGTTCTTCTGTCCATTTACCCACAATGTCAAACCATTTTTTATATGGCACTGCATTTAATATTCATATCCATATGGAGAGTAACGGTTGAAAATGCGCACAGATGTAAATATGCACGCACACTTTTACTTTCCAATTAAGTGCACTTAGCCCGGTGCCCAAGCTAATTTTTCCAAGCGCACTATGTAAATGATGTTGATTTGATGAATACAACAACATGCTTTTCAAAACCACTTCTTTGGAGGGGTGTTTCAAAAATGCATTAAAAGAGCACGCTTACACGCTTGCAAACGTTCTACATGAGGAGGAGGATCAGATCGGTGGGGTGAATATATTAAGTACATATTTTAGCGTTAATTTTGTGAATATTTATTTTTGGTATTTCCAATTTTGTTGAGTCATATACATGAAGAATTTAGGTGTATATCCCTTTTTTATAATTTATAAATTTTTTTTACAATACAATTTTATTCAGTGTCACTTTTGTTATATTTTTTATATATAAAAATATATATATAATTTTTTCATACATCTTGAATTTATTATATTCTTGTGCAATTTTCGTATCAACTAATAAAACTAGATTACTTGCAAAATGGTACTTCAAATAATTGAGTATATTAATTGTTATTAAAAAAAAAAAATAATAATAAATGATTTGAGGGAGAGAGTAGTGAAAGAGGGAGAATATCCCACATCACCCAGTATTAGCATAAGATCGTTTATTACTGAATACTTGTTTTATGTTATTTATAGTTTTTCCATTCATTTTGTTCTTGCTACTTTTGTAATTTATACACTTATACCCTTATGCATTCTTCACTTAGAACACAATTTTGTGCATGAATTAGTAAATTATCAGTCATGCATAGGAAAAAAAAAAAAAAAAAAAAAAAAAAAATTGTAGTTAATTCACATTTTATATGTATATTCGAAAATTAATATCGATTTATATATTTAATTTACATTTACCCGATCTACAGGCTACAGGATCTGAATACAAAAACGCTCCCCTTAAGTTACCTGCAGAGGTTGCAGAAGAAATAGCAACCACAGCAAAAAAACTTGTTGAAGGAGGAAAGGGAATTTTAGCTGCTGATGAATCGACTCAAACAATTAAGAAAAGATTTGATAACATAAAAATAGAAAACACTGTCGAAAATAGAGCAAGTTATAGAGATCTATTATTTGGTACGAAAGGTCTGGGAAAATTTATATCAGGTGCAATTTTATTTGAAGAAACATTATTTCAAAAAAATGAAGCTGGTGTTCCTTTAGTAAATTTATTACATAATGAAGGAATAATACCAGGAATTAAGGTTGATAAAGGTTTAGTTGCTATTCCATGCACAGATGATGAAAAGTCAACCCAAGGATTAGATGGATTAGCAGATAGGTGTAAGGAATACTATAAAGCTGGAGCAAGATTTGCAAAATGGAGAGCTGTTTTAGTAATTGATCCTGCAAAAGGAAAACCAACTGATTTGTCAATTCAAGAAACGGCATGGGGATTAGCTAGATATGCATCTATATGTCAACAGAACAAACTTGTACCAATTGTTGAACCGGAAATTTTGGCAGATGGATCACACACCATTGAAGTATGTGCAACTGTAACACAAAAAGTGTTAGCATGTGTTTTTAAAGCATTACATGACCATGGTGTATTATTAGAAGGAGCATTATTGAAACCAAATATGGTAACAGCAGGATATGATTGCCCTGTGAAAACCAAAACACAAGACATAGGTTTTCTTACTGTAAGGACTTTAAGTAGGACAGTTCCCCCATCACTTCCAGGAGTTGTATTTTTATCAGGAGGCCAGTCTGAAGAAGAAGCATCTGTTAATTTAAATTCCATCAATGCACTAGGTCCTCATCCATGGGCATTAACATTTTCCTATGGTAGAGCATTACAAGCATCAGTTTTGAACACATGGAAAGGTAAGAAAGAAAATGTTGAAAAGGCTAGAGAAGTTTTATTAAAACGAGCTGAAGCCAATTCCTTAGCCACATATGGCAAGTACAAGGGAGGTGCAGGTGGAGCCGATGCAGGTGCTTCCCTTTATGAAAAGAAATATGTCTATTAAGTTTTTTAACTACATGGAGAAAAAAATTAAAACGAACTAAAATAATATAATATAAAATAAAATAAAGAAGAGAACAAATTAGAAAATTGATTAAAACCAAACTGAATTATTGGCTATATTGCATAAATGTGTGTGAACTAATATGGAATATTTCAGATAGATATATTGTGGCATTATGAAGACTTACTGGAATATCCCAGTAAATATTTTCTCATATCTGAGCATGGTACACATATAGAAATCTACATACTTCTCTCACAACACGACCATGCTTTTGCATCCATACCTACAAGTATGCGCATATATATCATGCAAGCACTAGATAATTCTTTAGTTCGATGTATTTTTATGAATATTTTTTTTTTATGATCCCTAAGTCCTTATATATATATATATATATATATATATATATATATATATATATATATGCATATACACAAAACATACCTGTATTATAAGCATATATGATAGCTATAATTAAAGAAGTGCTTTGACCGAGTTCCGACGAAGGTTGCACAAGTGCATATGTATGTATGTTCATATGTACAATATGTGCGTATTTTCATATGTCCTATCGATTTTTATTTTTTACATATGTCAAAGTCATTCAATCAAGCCTTTTTAATAATAATTAGAAACAAGTTAACCGAAAAAGGAGAAAAAAAAAAAAAAATAAATAAAATAATAATAATGAAACACACAAAAAGGAATAATAGTAATGATGAATGAACAAATTAAATGATTAATCAATTAAAGGTTTGAGCACGCACAAATTGTTTCCCACATTTGTATTTCCGCCATTTTTTTAAAAACGTCTGCAAATTTTAAGATATCATTGTTTTGCATTTTAATTTGATAAGGTATATTCTTCCAACACACAAAGTTGCAATTAAAGAAAAAATAGACACAATTTTTGTATTTATACTTTAAAAATATAAAGTAAATTAAAAGTTATAAAAAAATAAAAAAAAAAAAAAATGGGAGAAAAGAGGCGTTTAACTGGGGATAAAAAAGGGTGATAAAATACAAAAGGGGTGCAAGTACAAAATTGATCTTATATATCCTTATGTACATAAACACTTATAGATACACATATTTTGCAGAGTTTTATAAGAGGTTGAATAAATGATTGACTTTTCCCCCGTGCCCTGCTAATCATTGCATATATTCTTTCGTACATACTCTTCAAATAATAATACATGTAAACTATGTTCACAAAAGAAGGAGAAAATTACAAGCCACATTATACTGTATGTAGTTACAAATCTCGATTAATTTGACAAAGACTAGGAAAAATTGCCGATCTTGTTTACTTTTTTGAAATGTCATGCATAACCGTGTCTGTGTTTTATTAGTTAAATAAAAATAATATAGCTGTAATGGGTAAAATGTGAAGCAGAGTTTAATGTTTGGTAATAATTAAAATATAAAAGAGGGCACTAAATCTTACAAAAAGATGGAAAAACAATTTTGGTTAAAAAAAAAAAATAAAATAAAAAGAAGAAGCATTTCTCATACATAACATACAAAAATAAATTTTATAAATGTTCGATTTGTTTTTACCTTAAGACGCAACCTAGCCAACTGGGAATGAGAACCTTTTGATACTCCCTGAAAATTATCTTGCTAAATAAAATTTAAAGACAACGTGCATCATTAGAACATAGAAAAAAAAAAAAAAAAAATTGAGGAATTTCCTTTTGAGTTATTCTTTAAAAAAAAAAAAAAAAAAGAAACCTTACTTAAATGAGGAAGCTACAAGGCCAGAAAATATGGGAGAAATTATGTTACTCTCAAACACTGTATTCAGTTCCCAGCATGTTAAGGTGCAGAAGCCTGTGGAATTGCAAGTTGGGGGGTGGGGAAATAAAATGTATATAGTATATTTAAAAAATAAAATGATAAAAAATAATTTAATGACATATTAACTAAACAAGAAATCATTTTTCTTCTTAAAACAGAACATCTTCGGGTATGTTGTATTTCACAGTAATGTCGACTTAATTAAGCGTATAAACAAGCATGGTGATTTGTATTTGACTGTAAAAGATGTTCTCCTTAGGTACGTATACATATAAGTGCAAATGTTTAGCACCTAATGCATATATTTGTATTCATACATATATATGTATTTGGATTTGTGTATGTATATTTATATATGTGTGTCTTTCGATATGCATGCCTACATGTCCATAACGCAAGTCTAGAAGCGAGGAAATTTGATATCTGTATGTTTTTCTTTAAGTTAGATAAATTCGGGAAGGGAAACAACTTATAAGCAAATTTATTATTTTTACAATTGCTGTAATAGTTTAATTTATTCGTTGAACATATTTTTCTGTGATGACATAAATTTTGGGAATATAAAAGAATTGTATTGTTAGAATTTTTACTATGCGTTTTTGTGTAAAACCATTTTTTTATATAATGAAAAAGAAGATTATCATTTTTATGCAAAAAGAATTTTTTGTATATTTCATGTCGAAAAACATATCCAATTATAAAACCATTTATATACATACGAATAGTGTACATTGATACGATGTTTTTACATTTTATTTGATTATCCTCCATCATATCGATAATTTTTTTTTTTTTTTTCGTAAATATTTTCCTGTAAGCTTGATAAATTATTTATCTGTAAACGTGCGAGCTTACATACATGTATTATTTTTTATATTTCTACTCTTTTGTTTTATTATCCATTATGTTGTATTGTATATAATATATATATATATATATATATATATATATATATATATATATATATATATATATATATATATATATATTGTTTTTTTTATTTTTGGTGAAACGTTTCTTTGTCGTAGTAATAGGTATAAATGGAAGAACGAAAAATGGAAAAAAACTGAAACATAATGCATGTGGGCACAATTGCACGTATGTATAGACTTATACGTGCCATTGTATGTGCCTATTCTAAAACAGCGTATACTATTTTTTTTTTTTTTCACGTTTCTGTTGTGCACATTTAGTGTGGTATAGGCTTTAAATAATTAAACAGATGAGCGTGTGGTATTCAGATTCGCATGTTTAGAAAAATTGAAAAAAAAAATATATCATGGGGGTTTTTGTTCTTGATTTATTTTTCGGCATGTTTTATTATACCATTTGACAAAATTTTTAAGATCACTTCGGGATATTTTTTTTTTCAGAGGAAATCTGGAAAACCATAATTGGGGGAAATGAGTAAAGGGAGAAAAGGACAGAATTACTGAGGGGTGCAGAAGGATAAAAATTTTTTTCCACTTTTTTTATATGCATAATTTTTTTTTCTTTTTTTTTACCCCTTTACATGATGATCTTTTTAATATTTCCAAGTTTTGTTTCCAAGTTTTTGATGAAGCACAAATTTTTATTTCTTTCCGCCATTAAAATATCTAACTGCTTTTTAATATCTTCATTTTTTTCATTTATTATGCTAATTTTTTTGAGCATGTTATTTTTAAAATTTTCCATATCATCATAAGCTTCTCTTTTTTCTTTATTCAAAAATTCTGTAATAGTGCTTTTTTTTTCTTCATATAACTTAAGATTAAAAGGGTTTATTAAACTAGCCTTTTTTTCTGTGAGGATGCAAGGCTCGGAAGACAAGTCACTTAGCACGTTTTGAAGATCGTCTATCTGTTTTCCCAGTTTTGTATTTACAAAAGAGGAAGAAAATTATGGTTACATGTACAAATGGGTGTCTACTTATGCGTATGCGCGTCATGCATTGGCACAGGAACAGGAACATATTTTAACTCCCAAAAGAGTGTGTATGTTTTTTGGGGTTTTTTTTTTTTTTTTTTTTTTTTTAATACTTTTGTTCTTAAGCCTTTTTGTTCTGTATCCGTTTCAATCATTTTGGGATAAAAAAACAAAGGAGCAAAAATAAAAATGTCAAGGGACTTTTTATAAATACGCTCCAAATTGTTATTCTACCACTACCCCAGGAGCGTTAAAAAAAAAAATGATTAAATGGTACAAGCATTCAAAAGTGTATATGAAAATATGCACATTAGCCGTACTTCTATTATTACTCCATTAACACTCTCATAAGTTTATAAGTATTATTCATCTATTTATAATACATTTTATGTGATTTTATATTTAGTGTTTAAATAAATAGTAAATCAACGTTATGAACACATTTCAGATGGTCAAATGGCTAATTTTATTTTTCCTTATTTTATTTTTTTTAAATTGGGAAAGTATAGTTATAATGGCGTCTAATTTTTTTTTTTTTTTTTTTTTTTTTTTTTGTGTTAAAAAGGAGCTAAATGTGCTAGATGATTACTGTAATTAATGATCGATTTTATAGCAACGTTCAAATTTAAAGAACTCAAAAACTGTTATTTAGTGATTTTTTTTTTATTTTTCCCACTTTTGTTTACATTTAACTATAACATAAAATTGTCTATTATTTTGACGCTTGCACAATTTAGTGAAAGGAAAAATTCATTTTCTCGAGTACATAAAGATATACTTCGTTTAAGAATGGACATATCAACTTAAAAAAAAAAAAAAAAAGAAGGACCTAATTTGCGGAGAATATCTGTATGCTGCATCCGTAATATGCACAATTACTAAGTATAATTTCTTTCATGCACTTTTTCTTTTCTTTTTTTTGTTTGATAAGAGTACACAAATTGTAATACCAAGTGGTAATGTCCGATTAATTGTCTTACTAGTGTATTTCGAAATAAAGGAAATCTAAATAACAGGACATAATCTTGCAGAAATATCATTTAATATCATAGTTTTTTATACTCGCTTCTAAAATTCTCTTTTTAAATAGTCTTCTTAATTATATTTATTAATTTTACTCATGGGCCTCAAGTTATCCCCTCACCCTTTATTATGAATACACATGAACTTTTTCACTGTGAATAGCTTTTTCCATTTTTACACTAGTGGAAATAATATTTTGAAACAACAAACATTGTTATTAATAGCACAAATAATAAAATAAAACAAAAATAAATAAAAGAAGAACGAAATGTTATGTGTGAAGCGCTTTGCTTTCAAATGCATAATTTTTCTTCCTTTTTCTAAATTCAAATGAAGGTAATGTTTTATTAATTCTGTCATGAAAGATAGTAGAAGGGTAAAATTGTAAAATAGCCTAAATGGTACAATATATTATGTTAATAAGATATTACACCATTTTTTTTTTCTGCTGTGTAATGTCAGTTTGCCATAATTTAAGCAATTTTTTTTTTTTTTTTTTTTTTTTTTTTTTTTTTTTTTTTGGAACGTACATACATCACTATTAACAGAATTATATTCTTCAATGTATTTGAAAAAACAGTCAAAATAGTTAAATAATTAAAATTATGCAAGTTTTTATATTGAAAACTTCCAGAACTTGCTATAGTGTGCAAATAATGTGAAAGATTCAATTGCTTTTCATCAGGAAAGATGTCCATAAAAAATTAATTTTTTTGCTCTTTCCTTTTTTTTTTGGGGGGGAGGGTTCGCTGCGCTGAATAGACTCGCACAACCCATTTCGTTCATGAGTAAAAAGAGATGGGAAAAAAGAAAAAACAGAAAAACAGAAAGTTGTAAAATGTGAAACATCAAAATTAGGAAATAATAAAATTAGAAATTAGAAACATAAAATTTGAAACACACGATTTGGAGTTTGAAATGTAAGATTTGCAACTTGAAGCATAAAACACTCAACATGAAATTGTAAAAACAAAACAAGAAATCTGAAATGTGAATCAAGAGCCATAAACTTACATCTTGCTAATTTTCAATTTTCAAGTGTAAAAAAAACGAAGCCAGAAACGAAGAATACTGCAGCAGAGCAAATCTATCGATCTACAAGCAAAATTACAAAGAAGCAGTAAATCAAATATATATCGACGAAAAGGAATAACAAGAGAAAAGAAAAAGTTTATAAAACACTAATATTAAAGAATTTCGGCTTGATAAAAACACACATATAACTAAAATGATCTACAAAAATGTGTCCTGGTTAATGGTTCAAATATAAGAAAAATGATTTTCCCAAAAGGGAAGGTAGAAAAAAGAAAAAAAAAAAAAAAAAAAAAAAAACTAAATAGTGGAAGGCTCCTTTTTTTAAAAAAACATTACAATTAGAATCAACCAGAAGTAGTTCTTCCACAATAACCTTCATAGTATAATATACATTTTGTTGCATATGTATATGTGTACGCACCTGTACAAAAACGCATATTCAGTTTAAGACATTTGAACAATCAAGGCTGTAATTAGAGAGGAAACATGGAGAAAAGAGAAAACATGGAGAAAAGAGAAAACATGAATGAAGAAAAGGTGCTCATTTCTGCGGAAAATATCTTCCACGATATTTGTACCTTGACCTTGAATAAAAATATTGAAATAGACATAATTCAAGAAGGGTAAAAAATCAAAAAAAAATATATACGTAAATAAATAAAAAAATTATCAGTAGAAACTGTAATAGTAGTATCTACAGTGTAGTAGCTCATGTGCATACATATTTTTTTGTCAATCATTTTTCCTTTTATTTTTCTCATTTTTTATACACAGGTTGCTGAAAAAGATTATGGATGATGAGGACTCTAATAGTATTCAGTTCGTCGAAGAGAGCTCAAATACACAGGGCGATTTAACAAAACTTAATGTACATTTGAAAGTAGGCGACAAAAATTGCACTTCAAAGAAAAATGAATTTAGATATTTAGATATTCATATTATCATAGATTTTAATAAAAAGAAATTAGGTTACAGTATAGACAATTCAAATATTCATAAATGCTATCACTACAGAATAACAATTATGCTAGATCATATAACACAAGGAGGGCTCACATTTAAGGATAGTATTTTATATATATATAATGGAATTAATGATAAGAATTCCATGATTTGTTATTGTTTTCAAGATGCAAAAATTGTTGATAAAATACTAAACGGTAACGGATCAAACAATTTAAATACACGTAATAGGGATGATATTAAACAAAGTATGACATTTTCCACATCTGACAAATTCGAAAAAAATATGAATTGGTACGAGCAAAAAGATAACTTATTTTTACATAAAAATAAATATATAGAACAGTTAAAAAGAGCTCCCATTTCGTACTCTTTTGAACAAAACATTATCTTTTCAAATGGTTTAAATGATGAATCGGATGAAAACAAATTGCACAAATCGTCTCATTTGAAGCATGCAAAAAGAGATTCTTCGAGGTGCATAGAACCATATGTAGCGGGTGACTTATTATCATCGAATAAAGAGCACGGTGGGGAGGAATTGAAGGAAATAAAAAAAGAATACAATATTTTAAATGGGGAAGCAAAAAAAAGCTTCAGTGGTGAAGTGGGGATTGTAAAGGGGACCAAAAATGGGACAAAAAAAGAGAAAAAAAAAGAGGCCAAAAAGGGGGACAAGAAGGAGACAGAAACTGGAACAGAGAAAGGGAGAGAAAAAGCAAATGTCTTTAGTCAACGCGAACTATCTGAAAATGGAGACACAGGAGCAGAAGTGGATGTAGTAGGAGCAGTTAAACAAGAGAATGGAGTAAACACAGTATTTTCAATGAAGGATATGGAAGAAATTAGTCATTTTCTTCAAGATGATTTTATGAACAAAAGAGGTAAAGGAGGAAATGCACTAATTATAGGTAGTAGGGGAGGAAAATACATAAGAGAAGATGAAAATAGAAAAAAAAAATTTATGAAAATTATGGATGAAAATATCCCATTAACAGTTATTTTGTCAGATAAGGGGAATGATATATGTAAAGAACTAATTAACAAATATTCGAGATATTATCGGGATTTTGTAGAAGAAAGGGTTTTAGGTTGTGGTGGATTTGGATATGTGATGAAGGTTAAAAATAAGAGATTTAACATTTCTTATGCATTGAAAAAAATAACTTTATGTAGTACGAAAAAAAAGGCGTATTCTTATCCAAATTCCAGTAGTGATATAATGAATGAAAACAATCGTTATATAATGGAAGAAGCGATAATGATTGCTAAATTACAACATGAAAATATTGTAAGATATTATGATGCATGGGTTGAAAATAATATAGATTATTATCTACATAATGAAATAGAAAATAATTATGAGCATATCAGTAAGAAGAAGAGAAATTATGCACATTATATGGAAGAAATAATAAACATGCGTCATTATTATGAGGAAAAAAAAGGAATTGATATTAATGAGAAATATTTATATATACTAATGGAGTACTGTCCAGGGAAAACGCTTAGAGAGGCTATAGACTGTGGAATTATATATAAAAATGAGAAACTCATATGGGAGTTGATAAAGCAAATTTTGAAAGGATTGCACTACATACATGATATGAAAGTAATGCACAGAGATATAAAACCGTCTAATATTTTCCTCCAAATAAGTGATAATGTTTTAACAGCCAAAATTGGAGATTTTGGATTGACCACACGAATTGATAATAACAATAATAACATCAATCCATCTGCAGGAACAGTAAATTATATATCTCCTGAACAATTAAATGGGGAATATGTGGATCAAAAGTCTGACATTTTTTCATTAGGTGTTGTATTTTTCGAAATGTTTCATGAACCATTTTCTACTCTCATGGAGAGATCCATAGTTTTGTCCAATTTGCTTAAAGGAATATATCCTGAATATATAAAATCTGATCAGAAAAATTTTCAATTTTTATCCAAATTATTAGCAATAAATCCAAAAGAGAGATCTTGTGCCTATTCCTTACTACATGAAAATTTTCTTTTTTCCTTTGAAAAGGATTTTACAGAAATTTATAATTTAGTAGAAAATAAAGGAAATTGTGAAGAAGTTCATACTATAATTAGTACCCTGTTTGATAAAACTTATAATACTAAAGAAGAAGATGTGGTTAAAAAAGAAGACATGGTATCTTTTCAAAGTGCAAAAATGTTTATTGAAGAATCTGACATGAAAAAATGTATAAAAAAGAAAATTATAAAATCTCTTAAAAAGAGAGGAGCTGTTTTTTTAATTACTCCAATTATTTTACGTAATAGATATTATATAAATCCAGAACATAGTTATGTAGGTGAATCTAACTGTTCATATAACTTGAACAAGAAAAAGGACATTAAAACATCAAACATTTATATTAATACTAATAAAAATGATGTAGAAAGTTTAGTATATTTATTAGACATATATGGAAATAGTATCACCCTACGACCATCTTTTTTTTTCGCCTTTGCTGAATATATATATGAAAATATTGGGTGTTACAATAAGTATAATGAATCCACTTTCTTTTTAAAATTTTATGCGAATGGATATACATATAAATATCCAATCATAAAAAACAAACCATCTAAAAAAGTTATTCACACAGCAATTTATCCAGAAGAAATAGAAAAAATATTTTATTGTATTCTAATTAGTTCCAAAAATTTATATGGTCAAGAAGAATTAAATTATCTTTCTATATTTTCCAATGCAGACATTTTTGTATCTGTTTATACATTATATAACCACATATCATGTTTTAATAAATTATTATTTATATGGTCTTATATTGATTTACTTCCTCTAATACTTAATGAATGCTTAGACATACCAGCCGATATAAGCGAAGAAATGAGTATTCAATTAAAAAAAAATTCGACCTTACTAGCTAATAAATCTTCCATAATGCCCATACTACAAAAATTTAAAATAAATAATAATAACCTCCCAAAAATATGTGATTTTATTTATACTTTATTTCAACTAAAATGTGAAAATGGTAAAGTGGAAGAATATTTAAGTGCTTTGGATACATTTATATCCGATTTTTTAAGCAAGAAGGCTGGTGATCATCTCCCCTCTAATATAACCTCTTGTACTATACATGGGGATAAGACGAGCGTAAATTATGCAATCAGTGATAACATCACAGGTGGGGCCAGTATTAGTGCTAATCCTAGCGGTAATGTTGGTACCAGTGATAGTGCTAGTAGTAGTGCTACCTGCACTTGTCATGCTAGCAATATTGGCAATGTCGGCAGGAATTACAGCCCAATTTCTAGTACAAACCATGCAGCTAGTTCACCACTCAGGGCAAATGACACATCTGCTAAAAAGGTACATATTATTCTAAACGAGAAAACGAACACTAAAGCAGTGAAAAATGTAAGAAGCCATTCGCTAATAGATATAGTAAAAAAAATTAATAGTTTTATAGGAACAAGCACAATGATAGAAAACACTTGTTTTGATTTATTCCTAAATTACGAAGAAAGTTTGTTTTCAAATGAAATTATATTTTATGTTATCGCTGAGGGAAAGAACAGAGATATAATAGCATGTGGTGGAAAGTTCGATAAGGTCCTTCAGAATATGAAAAATGGTGCAGATCGTGGAGGAGCAAGGGGAAGTATAGACAGCAGCAATGGGGGAGCTATGGCTAATCATATGAGAGAAAACATTTGCAATGGCATGAGCAATGACATGAGCAATGATATGAACGAAAACATCTTTAATGATGGGAGCAATAACATCTGCAGTGCAGTGGACTTTGATACCTGGAACGTGCTAAACTGTGACATCAAAGATGATTGTACTGATTTTAAATTATTAAATATGAAAGCATATGGAGTTGAAATTTTTGTAGAAAAAATATTTTTAAAAGTAATCGAATCAAATGAGAAAACACCAATTAATGTTCCATCAACTGCAGCATCTGATAAGACGCAGATTTTTAAAAATTTTTTATTATCATCTGATCATCAGAATAATTTCTCTTGTTCAACTAATTTAATTCAATTCCCCGCTAGCAATTGTTCATTTAGTTATTCTTCTCCCAAGGTGCTTATTCAGGTATATAAAATGGCAGTCCTTCTAATAGCTTATGATTTGTCCAAAAAGTTGTTAGATAAAAATATTCCTTCTTATATCTATTTTTCGATTAATAATGCAAACACGAAAAAAAAAATCAAAAATTTTAAGCCACACAAAATACGCTTCATTATCTCAATCAAGTCATTCGGTAATGACGCTTCTATTGATATTCATAATCCAGTAAATATTAATAACGTCACTTATAAGGTTTTTAATTCGAAAAATGAAGATTGTAATTTTATGCAGCAAGAGGAGCTAATAAATTATTTAATTAAAAATGTCTAGTTTTTTTTTTTTTTTTTTTTTTTCACTCATATAAACGTTTGTGCTATAATTTTGCATATTATCATATATACTTATTGTGTATAAAAAAAAAAAAAAAAAGTGAGACAGGAAAGTAATTTACATATACATATATGCACACATATGTGTCTGTGTTTTCATGAAAGGTTCTAGTGATAGAGTTTATACATATGAAAACGAGAGGGACCATTAGGTTTAGTTAAGTTTCTTGTGCATATAATTTTAGCACATTGTGGTGAAAGGATATTTGTTAGAACAACAGATCTTATAATTTGATGATTGTTGTGTATATGTACACATAACTAAAGATTATTTCCTTTCATGACTCATTGTTATCTTTTAATGTTTTATCCTTCCTTATTTGTATTTTTTGAATATTATTAATTTTACTAACATGATTCATTTTATATATTCAATTTATGATTATTATTAATACCATTTTGTCAATGTTATGAAATTGCTCTCTTTTTTTTTTTTTTTTTTTTTTGTCATTTTCTGGCTTATTTTTTCAAGTTTGAAATGTGGTGTACATATGTAATGTTTTATATTTTATCATCACCCCAGATATACTAAAAAAAACAAATAATGGAGTCCAAAAAGGGGGTTTATATGTTTGTGTACGGAACAAGTATATTTGTACATCCTTCAAAGTGGAAAATAAATAAATATTCCTTTACGTTAGATGATATATTTTACAATTTTTTTTTAATTTTTTTAACTAGATGAAATGTGATACAAGCACATTATGCATAACATTAGTATGCTTTATTATGGATACATAAAATGTATGTACATAGATGAGTAAATACATGTGCATCATCCACTTTTACCATTATTAAGAGATCATTTAATGAATTTTCAAATACATTTATAAAAGAAAAAGCATGGTATATATTCTTAAAATTTCTAGCACATAACAATAGTAATATAGGTAAGATTTGTCTTACACATTTCTTTTTTGTTTTTATTTTTTATTTGTGTAAATGACTGTATGTTGCTTTAGAGCAAACAGAAGATACTAATTAACAGTAATTTATAGGAACAAGTGACATTAAGTTGTTCTTTTCCTCACTTTTTTTTTTTTTTTTTTTAACTTAACCATTATTTTTAACCTTTTTGAATTATATATTTTTTTATGTTTTTAGAGAATTCATCGTAATGAGTTTTAAAAAAATGCAAAAAAAACGAAAAAAAAAAAAAAAAAAAAACTTAGGAAAAGCACAGTTCAATCGTGTAACCCTTTTCATCATTGTGTTTCTATGTTGATTATGCACAAAATGAACAACCAACAAAGAACATATAAAATGATAAGTAAGAAATTAAAGACGCTCTTATATATATTTTTGCATTGTTGTGTGCGTTTTTTTTTTTTTTTTTCTTTCAAAATATAAATTAAGTACAGCAAAAGAATGGATACACGTTTTGCATAATTTTAAAATTACGCATATGCTGCTTTTAGAAAAAAACTCAAGAAGTCGCCATCCAATATGTGAAACACAGTTGTATTTCAAATTAAAGCAAAGTGAAAAGAGATAATTTCCTTAAAGGAGTTAAAAAGATGAAATAGCAAAATTAGGGGATACAAAATTTAATTAGCTTTAAGCTTTACACTTTCAAAAAATGTTACAAAAAAAGGAAATACTTACATTTGAATACTATATTTTTTTAGAGATCATCCAAATTTTCATTTTCTTTAATGTGTTTAATAGCCTGCTTGTTAAAAAGAAGTAAAAATAAATAGCAACACATGATGAAACACTTTTTTTATGCGATAAGTATATATATTTACATGTATACATTTATATATATACTGAAAGAAAAAAAGAACATATTTCGCATACTCCTCACATATATATCATTTTTCATTAACTTACCAAAATGGAATATTCTGCTAAACAGGTGTCTTTATCATCAATGTACATAAATTTTCTTAAAATGTCAAGACCTAATGGAAAAAAAAAAAAAAAAAAAAAAAATGTTCATTAATCATAGATTTCATGTGCAATTCAACATGTTTACCCACTTTTCATATGACTAAGCTTAAAAAGTCCAGTAAGACTATCATTTTTTGCCTGAGGAGCGTACCATTTATTTTTTTTATATAATTCGATATAGTACTATCTGAAGAAAAGTTGGCTACAAGACTAATAATATATCTATTTAAAACAAATTTATGATAAATAATTTCCTCCTTTTTTGATAAATGATCATTTCTCATTCTAAATATTGTTTTTAAATAAGTGAAAATAACATCAATAAATTCTTTTTTTTCTGAACAAGACAGATAATCCAATTCTTCATAATGGTCACTAAAAATGTTAGAAATAAATAAAATTAGCTTGAAAATTTCTAAATTGAAGTTTTTTTTATAATATAGAAACATATCCATACAAAGTGCATTTCTGTTGTATATATCATCGATGTGAACCTCATTAAAATTGGAAAAATAATTTATTTCGTTTATATATATTAGATTTTCCTTTATCTGCTCAATTATATTTCTGTATAAATTTTGATATTTTGAAATTTGTTCTACTTCTAAATTTTTTTCATCAAGGATATTATATACTGCTTCAAGGATGAGTCTATGTATCAGTGCGATGTATTTGAATAAATAACTTTTATTATTTCCTCGATTTATAATTTTCCATCTAATTGGTATGGTATTTTTCTTAAAAAAAGAAATAATATTTTCATTCATTTTTTCAATGTGCTGATAAAAATATATATTAAGTAATTTTATATTTTGTAGAATTTGTAAAAATAATTTATTTTCATTTTTCAATGAATTTTCAATAAATATATAAAAATAGTTGCAAATAGTTGCTTTTTTTTTAATTTTTTTTAAAGAATCCCAAAGAGACAAAAAAAGAATAAAAGAAAAATCTTTCATCATACACAATTGTTCATAAGTTCTATGGTTTATTATAAAGTTGTTTAGGAGCATAAATATATTATCTTTATTAAGTTGTTTTGTTATAATGTAATAAAAGTATGATGGGTAGAGAAATTGAAATATTTCCGTATTATTCTCATTATGAGTTATTAAATTAATTAAAAATATTAATTCGTATTTGTCCACTTCAGCATATAATGAATGGACTTGACTTAAATCGTTGCTGTCCATGTTTTTACTTTGATTCTCCTTTGAGTTAATCAAACCTACATTTTGTTCAGTTTCTGTGATTGTACTATTACCACCATTTTGCCTCCCTAGAAATAAGTTTTTGTATATTTTCTTTTCTGTTATTTTTTCTTTAATCGAGTCATTATGCGGAATATAAAATATGAGAATTTTTAACGCCTTTATAAAGTTGTTCAGGTTGTTTTCGTCCCCATCTGTTTCATGTTCTACTTTGTTTTTGCATTTAACTAGTAATTGAATAACTTTGTTTTCTTCATTTTCGTCTAATTTTATAGCCCCTTCTGGATTTCTGAAATTGTAGTATTTCTCAATAAATTCAGCTTCATCGAAGGGCTCCGATGCCATATTTTTTTTTGGTTACCACTTGGTTTAGATAAATATAGGTTAAGGTAGACTTGTATTTCTTAAAGAACAAGCTAATCCTTATTTCTCTTAAGGGGTTAATTTGATGTATGTTTGTAAATAGGGGTAAAATGGGTATGGATTCATGTTCGCTGACATATATGTATATGTTACATGTGCTTATGCGTAAAAATGTATGTTGTACTTTGTGTTCTTCCTTCATAGCTTTTATCACCTAATTTTTCATACCATCCCAGTTATTCTCATCTCCTTCATTTTTTGTAATTTTAGTTCTTCCCATTTTTTTTTTTTTTCTTTTTAAAAAATAATTCTTTACAAAAGTTCTTTATACCAAAAGTATATTCACCACTCGACACTTAATATTTTTTTAAAATATCCCGGAAATTTTTCTAATGCACAGATGTATATAAAGGTATATATTTTACATAGAAGTGGGGTGGGGCATCGTTCATGTTTATAAAACATTCCTTCTTTCTTTTTTTTTTTTTTGTTGTTAAACAACATATAAATTACTCACCAATTTGGTAGAGCATTTTTAAAAAGTAGAAATTTCATCCTAAATTCTTTTAATAAAAATATAAGGAAAAAATTCGAAAAAGTGAGCATAAAACAACAATACAACTTAATTGTTTATACTTATCTGACAGGAGCAGCTTCCACATTTTCACACACAAAATGGAACAATGTGTAAAAGATGGGAAGGAGAGTCTATTTAGTTCGATCAATGACATTATGAACATGCATTTATATGTGATTAATCTTGAAGAATTGATTATACAATTTTTTTTTTTTTTATTTAAAAATTCATTATTTTTTAATGATGTAGATATGTATTTATAACCCACCTTTACGCGTAAAGATGGAAGAACAACTGGTACGTACAAAATAGTCTATACCCATCCCTTCAGCAAAAAAAAAAAAAAAAAACAAAAAACAAAAAACAAAAACAAAACCATACACATACACGTACAAATACATACGCACACAAGCAAGTAAATAGATGATATATATACTATATATCCTTTACACTAGGTAATTACTCATATGTCATTTTTTTATTTTATTTTAAAATAAATTGCATATGCATTATAATCTAAGGGTTATTTTTGAAAAGATCAAAAATGATAACGGTGAAAAAATGTCACTATGCTAGAAAATGTATTCATAATTTTTCCTGCACACCCATGGTTCATCATTATTAATGTGAAATGCGTGGGTCTAGAAATAGGGAATCCTATTATGGAATAATGTATAAGGATACGATAAAAAAAAACTTCAACACAAAAATGAATCTAAACAAAAAATTGTAATAAAAGAAAGAAGCTACAAAAAGTTGTTTATTAAGATTCAAATTTATATTTAAAAAAAAAAAAAAAAAGTGAATTTAAATTAACAAGATAACATGAAAATGGTTATAGACCATGTCCTCTTAATTTTGTCGCTTCGGTTGCTAACTTGTCAATCTGTAGAAAGGTTAAAATAAATAAAACAATAATTAGACGCACGGCAGAATGTTTGGGTGATAACACACATGTTTTATAATACAAATCAGATAATTTTGTGGATAAATACTTTCATAATTTTTTTTTTTTTTTTTTCAGTGTTACCTGTGGATCGTAATCAGGGAACTCTTTAATCAGGTCAAGAATACTATTTCTCGTTTTTTCTATCAATTGTTCTACAGTCATACCAGGAGTTGGATAAAATGGTTCCCCCACGGAAAAATATACAGTTCCCATGTCGTGTAGTTTTGATTTAATGGGCCATACATTATTTGTTGCATGTAGTGCACATGGCAATATTTCACAGTTATTTTCAATTGCAAATCTAAAAAAGCCTGTTTTGAAAAATTGCAACTCTCCGGTAATAGAACGTGTGCCTTCGGGAAATACAACTGTGCTTATATTCATGTTTTGATATAATTTACATAATTTCATAACCTCTTCAGTTCCCCCTTGTTTAACTTCCCATCCACCTTTTCCTTTAGTAAAATAAACTGGAATATCTCCTGATAAATATAATGCCTGTCCTCCAATAGGTACATTATATAGTGAGCTCTTAAAAACGAATTTTAAATTCCATTGTATGACACCAGCATTAACTATCCATGGGTCTAGTGAAGACAAGTGATTGCAAAATAAAAGAGTTTTCGATACTTTATAACCCTTCTTCGCTTTTCTGATTATTTTTAGTTTCCAAAATGGGTTAAGTGGGCACCACACTATGATGAAAAGGGGGAAATCGAAGGCGAATGAGATGTATACATATATGCATAATCGTTCATATATGCATATCTACATATGCATGTGTAGCATGCACTTTCCTCTTTTCGTTTCAGTTGTTTGTATGTGCTATTTTCCCCTACTTTCATTTTCAAAATAATTGAAATTATTTGTGGCACTTTTACATGTGTCGTACTCAAACTGCTTTTTTCAAATAATTTTAATTTTTCATTTTTCTACTTACTAAGACACATGAAAAGTCTAAAACAGTATCCAAGTATTGTTACCCGAGCCTTTTTGTTACATATAATCAGGGGAAAGAATAAAATGATGCATATTATTTGGCAGCCTAAAGCAAGCGTCAATAAAATGAATAAGAATATTTTAATGTAAACAGTTATAAGGAACCTAATAACAACATGTGATTGTTTGTATCTCTTTTTTATAGAATCATCCATTTTTTTTTTTTTTTTTTTTTTTTTTTTTTTTTTCTTGTAATTAATTTAGTACAGCATCAGAAGGGATAGGAAAATTAATTTTTATTCTTTTTAATTTTAATCTTTTTTTTTCATAGAAGAATAATGCTTAACGAATAGTGCCAGTGCATTTTAATAAGAGTATTTTTATACATATCCAACACATCTTCAAAGTAAAATATATGGAGAAAAAGAATTATAATTTAAAACTGGAGAATTTTTTACAAGGGGTTTTAAATTTTTAAAGGGAAAATATTATGGCACATAGTACTATGTTGCCAGGAGGTTAAGGAAGCATTTATAAATTCACAACTACCCAAGCGATTGAGCATTATTGTGTATATTTTATATGAATCTTAAAGCTAAAATGGTGCAGAAAGCAATAGGAAAAGGGGAGGGGGGGGAAGAAAAAGAAAAAAGTTTGTGTGCGTAAAAACGTTTTAAAATTTTATGTAAAAAGGCTGTTTTTAGTACGATAGAAACTACATCATGTCAATTCTTAATATAGGCATCACCAAAAAAAAAAAAAGAAAGTTACAAAATGAGATGACACGTGTTGACGTGAGTGAAGTGTTTGATTTTGATATATCTATTTATATATGTACAAATTTATAAACACATGGGATATAATACCTAACATCGACTTGTAACACATATGTATAAATATATATACTTATACACGCGTGCACACATATTTAGGGGATGTGATCTATCCATTGCAACAATTTAAGGAAAAGCTTTTCATGGGTACATAAATAGTATATATATATATATATTATCATAGAACGCAGAAGGGAATGAGGTATTTACAACAATATTGTCGTTATAACACCAATTCATGTTATATGTTTTCATTTGCCGCTGATATGCGTAATTTTTGGAACACATACATGGAATGCCAAAAAGAAAAATAAATAATCATTAAAAAGTGAAAATGTACAGCAAAAAAAGAAAAAAAAAAAAAAAAAAAGGTGATAAAGTTAAAAGAAACACTAACTTACATTGTTACGCAATTGCATTTTTCTGCAAACCATAATGAACATTGTACATTACACAGTAGCTGATTTGACACAACAGGTTAATTAAATTATTTACATCTTATTTGTGTATGATAAAAAAAAATAATAAAAAAAGGAAAAAAGGAATTTTTACACTCTCTAAAATCGATGACACTCAAACGCAAAATAGTGCAGATATTTGATGCACATACATAAAGATGGTTTCGCAGAACTGAAAAATCTATACGAGATTTATGACTTTTTTAAATGCACATAAATGAAACTTCCTCGAACTTATTCTCTGCAATTATAGAGCTGTATTATAAATCAGAAATGAATTTTTCCTGAATACACAAATTGAACACTTCTTAAAGTTAAAGGATAAGTAAAATTAAGCTTTTCCCACCTTTTTGATGTTTTCAGTCCTATATTAAAAGGATAATCAACAGAAGGGAAAAAAAATGCGCATATATATATATATATATATATATATATATATATATATATACAACTTGTCAGTGTGGGCACCCATACATGCAAGCAAACTCTAGCTCATTTTAACATTTGCAACATCACTATAGTGGATTCATTGCGAATAACCTGAATTTGCGAATTCTCTTCTTTTCATTGTCCAAGTACTCTTTTAAGTAAATCTGCTTTTCCACCCCAAACTCATCTTCGTATTTGTCTCCAAAAATTTCTTGAACTTCCAAATCCATCTTTTCTCTACCGAAACGCACATACAAAATTTGCAAAGTTTTTTCCACAGTTATATAACCATTCATTTCGTAATCAAACATGAAAAATTGAATAATGTTGTATAGGTCACTTGGTATTTGCTTCTTTT
This sequence comes from Plasmodium gonderi, assembly GCF_002157705.1. Taxonomy (NCBI): domain Eukaryota; phylum Apicomplexa; class Aconoidasida; order Haemosporida; family Plasmodiidae; genus Plasmodium; species Plasmodium gonderi. The sequence goes on from NW_021628937.1 coordinate 3,050,441, forward strand.
TATCATTTACGCATCGCAAATATAAGAAATAAATTTCATCATAATCTAGACAGTTGTCCATGTTGTCATCGAATTCCCATATCATTCTTTCGACTTCACCCTGGAAAAAAGGGAGAGGGAGAATTAATCCTTTTTTATTTATCTACGTGTATATTTATTTTTTATCTATCTACTTGTATATATTTTTTTTGCTTGTCTATTTATTTATTATTTTGCTTGTTTATATATTATTTTGCTTGTTTATTTATTTATTATTTAACTTATTTATTATTTAACTTATTTATTTTTTTTTTTTTTTCTCATCTCTCAACTTCTCTCCCTTTTCGTCTCTCAATTCTGACAGAGAAATTCAGTTAAAAGCTTCTCCCATGTACATACTCCATAAGTAGATATTTACGCTATCCTAATTTGACTAAAACCATATTATCTGTTATATGCAGTTTACTTGAATAAGCGCTCATTACAACGTAATAAAAATGATTTTCATACAAACGAAGGACACAATACAAAGAGCAAGAAGTGCACTATACACTCTCATTGTTCGATTATTACTACGTCATTTTGTATAAAGATACAGAAAAAGTAAAAAAAAAAAAAAAAATTATAACATAATATAATAACAAATGACTCGTTTATTTATTCGGAAAATGAATTAGTGCATATTGACATAACCTTAGAAATCTTGTAATTATATTTGTTCAAAATATCATGGAGATTGCAAACTGAAATTTTCCCTGTATTATCTTTGTCCATCATCTTAAAAACTCTCTGCAAATTTTTTTTTTCAGTATTCGAAATTTTTTTAAAATTTTTGATGTCTAATGGGGCTATAAATCCATTTCCACAAATATAAAAATTAGGGTTCTTTTCACTATTTAATTTTTCAATAACTGGTATATATGGTTTTTCATCCATTTTTTTTTTTTTATTTTTTTTTTTAACTATTGTTTCTCTTTGATTATTCTAGTGGATTCTTAATTTTGTCAAATTTTATATTTATTATTACGCAGTGAGTAGTATTTCTTTGGTAATAACATATAATTAATGTAGAGAGAAATATATTTGCAAATACTTTTCAAGTGTGCAAAAATATAAAAAAAAAACTAAAGTTAAAGTGAAAAAAGTTATAATTCTTGCATTGGACAAAAAAAAAAAAAAAAAAAAAAAAAAAAAAAAAAAAATTAGGTAGAGATAGAGAAATATTAAAAAGTTTATTTATAATATAAAAATATCTCTCTTTTTTTTCGTAGTTACTAAACCTTGGGGGAAAAATAACAATAAAATGTCCTAATTAAAAAAATAAAATTATTTCCCCCTCACCCCCTTTTTTTCATATTCAATTTTGTCGTTTTTCCTATCCCATAATACGTTATAGATGTCTAACTGCATAATAAATAGCAAACAAAAATTATCTCACTTGTGTGTATGCCTTGTGCGCATGAATAAATAAGTATGCACATAAGCATGTCAATTTTTTTCTACAAAAATGCACCGTGATGTTGAAATAACATGGAATAACACTAGATTAAGATAACGAAGTGTGCTTTATTCTGATTTACCTTCATGCTTTTTTTTTTTTTTTTTTTTTTTCCTTTTTTCAAACATTTTAATGTTTAAGTTTTCGAAATGGAAAAATCCAGAACCAGCGAGGCGAATAAAAATAAATTTACTAACTGTGAAAATGGTGAAAGGAGCACTAAATATGAAGAAGGAGAAGAAAAAAATTTATCTTTTCTGAAGCCTACCTACTTTATTCACAATAAAGAAAAGGCTTTAAAGGACTTTATTAAGAAAAGAAATGATCATTTAACAAAAAATAGTGCTCTAAAGGACAAGAATACATGTAACTATTTTCAGATCATCCCAAACATCGTTACCTTTACTTCTTACGCCCCTTTCAAGAAATACGAAAGGGTGGTAACATTAAAGTAATTTTGATCTCTCATAGTTGTAACAAAAGATAAACCAAAATGTGTTAAGAGAATTTCTACTAACTCTTTACATATGTACTGGGTTCAGAACAAGTGATCAAAGCTTATGGTCAATGGCCTAGCAAAAAATATTTTGTCCTTTTTGATAATAATTCGTTTATATAAATTTTCTTCTTAAAAATTGACTTTTGTAGAAATATCGAATCCAATGCGAGAAATCTCAAGATCAAATTAGAAGACAACCATGTATTCAAAATTAAGTATATATCGGATATAAAAAAGAAGGTAAACATTTAAAATAATATGCATGTACAATGTGTAAATGATTTTTTCTTAAAATTTTTATACTTGTTCACATTCACAATATCCTTATTATTACTCAATTTTCGTAGGTTGCACCAGGCATGCTATTCAGTTTCAAGGTGAGGAATTTAAAGAATGCAATGCTCATGTTTATTCTATTCTATTCCATTCTATTTATTTATTTATTTATTTTTTTTTAATTATGAATAAGAGTGAGATTTAGAGATTCATGTCCTATAAAAAAGGGAAAGAGCTCTTTTTGAAAACTTGAACACAAGACAAAAACTTTTGGATATGTCAACGTCCCGCGTAACAATTAAAAGTATTTGTGAAATATGCATTTTTTTGATGAATCTATGTTTCTTTCCTATAGGTAGAATTTTATCCACAGTCATGTGATAATTATGAATGTGATCTGGATATTCATTCCGAGGTATGATAAGCATTTACATATTTATGTGTTTCCATGTATGCTTCCCTACACATATATTAAGATAATATTGTTGTCTTGTAAACTAGAATCAGTCTGCGTACTTTTATAAGAATAAAATTTTGTATTTCTATAATTGGTATATCCACTGTTTTTCTTCACCTTCATAAAATTTCATAAGCACACATTTAGATTCTCATAAAAATGTCTGTTTCCTTTGTGTTAATAGAACAATTCCTTCACATTACCCATAAGATGTATGAACGATGAACTTATTTTAGATGTTCAAGACGAGATATTATTAAATGATACACCAATATATATGAAAAGCGAAAAAAGCATAACAATAAAAAATATCGGGAAATATGAAAATAAATTTCAAATCAGCTTAAAACCTCCCTTTTACGTTAATTCTTGTATTCATGTTCTTAAAGAGGGAGAAATAGTAGAAGTTAGAATTATATTTTTAAAAATAAATTACGAGAGAGTGACATTATTGATTCTCCCATAGTCATCAAAATAAATTTTTCCCTTTTGTCCTTTTGTGTTGAGTCTCCATCTACCATGGATACATATATATATATATATATATATACATATACACGTGTATACATACATATATACACACTTGCATGTATATCTACCTGAATGTTCGCAAAAAAAAAAAAAATATATACTCATGTGCATATATATTTTTTTACTCATATATTCATGTCTATCTTTTTACGCGTCCTTACTCACATACATCCACAGGCGAAGATCACGTTTCTTCCTATAGAAAACAGAACTTATGAAGATTACATGATAGTTAATTATGAAAATGTAATACACATACTGAAATAGGGTTTATATTGTAGAAAAAAAAAAAAATAAAATAAAAAAAATGAAAAAAGTTGTTCTAAATGAACATTTTAAAAAATAAAATAATCTTTTAATTTATTAGGGAATAAGCACTTACACAAAAATAAAAGGAGAAGGAGTTGTGGCTGATGTGCTTATAAAAGATAAAGAATTTATTTCTGATGACATCTGCATAAATAAAAGAAAAGAAATTAATATTATCATTAAAAATTTATCTTTTTTTTTGCTAACATATAATATTATAAAATATCATGTGTACGAATATAAATATGTAAGGAAGAATAACAAAATGAAGAATTTCATACATATGCGAATAAGAGCATTTTTAAATGGAAAAAAAAAAAAAAAAAAAAAAAAGTAAATAAAATAATTCCCATTATACAATAGTGGACACAATTTGTTTTTCTTATTTTGATTGTCTTTTAGGATGATCCTTCAATAAATATAAAGGAAATAAAATTAGACAGACGAGATAAAATCATCCAAAAGACATTCATTAGAGATTCAGAATTGGTAGATGAGAACATAGTAGAAAATGTCCTGTACAAAAATGAAGAATATTGCGAGGGTGAATATATTGAGGGGGATGACGTTGACGTAAGTAGAAGTTGCATGAAGCTCAGTGATGATAGTTGCAGTGATAGATGTTCCAATGATAGTGATTTCAGCGACGTCTGGTTCAGTCGAAGGGAAATCCTTTCTGGAAATAACTTGACAGATGGGCTATCTACTAATGAGGATGGAACAAACAAAAAAGAGGAACCCCAAAATGAACGGAAAGTGATACATAACGAAAAATGTGATACTTTTAATTCTGAATATTCTGATAAATCATTTTTTTCAAATTGTGATGATAGGAAAGAATATAGAAAAGAAAAGAAAAAAAAAATTGTAGATATATACCCTAAATTCAAGAAATTATACAGTGATACCGACACAGCCATTACAGTTTCGGTATGTCCCACCTTTGCGGCATTTTATAAAATAGTATTATTCTTATTTATAAAAGGATATAAAAAAGAAGAAAAAATAGTTATATACCTAAAGAGTATAGCACCTGAAATTGTCATTAAGAATAGGGTACAACAAATTGATAGTATTGTAGTGAACACATGTAAAATGGTAACCTTTGAGCTTGTGAATAATAGTCAATATAATGTTCCTATAAAAATAGAGAAAAAAGATGATGAATATGATGAATTTCAAATTGCACGTAGAAAATTCACTATACTTCGGAATTCTACGTACTTACTAGAAATTGTATATACTCCAAAAGTAAAAGGAATTGCTGATAAAACTTTTACAATTCATCAGAAGTACACAAATGTGAGAAATAAATTACAAATAATAAGTAATTGTACATTTCCAGAAATTATATTTGATATAGAACAAATAAATTTCAATCAAGTATCCCACAGTTTTGAATATGAAAAAACGTTTACCATAATTAACAACTCAGATTTTACCTTACATTACTTATTTAATATATCTAAAGAATTAAAAGATGAAATAAAAATTGACAAAAAATGTAATAAATTAGACAAATATGAAAAAGAAGAAGTTATCATAAAATTTTGTCCTAAACAAATAAAAACATATTTGACAAATATCGAACTTTTCCTAAGTGAAATTAAAACATATAAAAAAATATTACCTTTTCACGCTATATGTTGCAAACCTGAGGTAGTGTGTGAACCCGTCTTTTTGAATATAGAACCTATGGTTATAGATAAAAAATACACTGAACGAATTAAACTTCTTAATAATTCTGAAAATACGGATATAAAATATGAAATAATTGTAGATGCAGAAATATATGATATCTGTGATTTAGAAATTTTTGAAAAAGATGGAACAATACAAAGAAACAATTTCAAATTTATTGATATTTGTATAAAGAGTAACATTATAGGGTATATACTCATCGTTGTTAAAATTAAGATATCTGGATGTGATGATCTCTTATTTTTAAATATTAAAGCTTGTTGCACCTGTCCTACTATAAAAATTTCCCCTAGTGTAATTGATTTTGAAAAATGCAACTGTTTAGATGTAAAAGAAAAACTTATTGAAATAAAAAATGAAAGCCCGATTAACACCTTTATCAGCTTGTCCAACAGTTCATCAATATTCAGATTTTTGGAAAATAACTTTTATATAGAACCTTATAAATCCGCTTTTGTTCATATGTATGCTGAATGTTTAGACACGATAGCATATACAGACACACTACTGGTGAATGTCCATCGTAAGCAGGATCTTTCAATACCTTTGAAGGCTCAGGTATTCATTTCTGTGCATCGATTGATAGTTTCATTTGTGCATGTTATTTCACCCTCGTCTCAGCACTTTGTATTTTTAACTTTTTAGCTAATTTTTACATTTCTAAGATTTCTTATTTCATATATTTCATCCATTTTCCCATCTTGTTTTTACTTATTCCAGGGAATGGGGTCACCTATATTAGTCAAGGAAAATTTCATAAGTTTCGATGTAATCTACACGAGTAAAAAATACGTACATGAGCTTATTGTCTCCAATAAAGGAACTAACGAAAGAGGCATATACCTCTTGTTTGAGTCAGAAAAGAAAAGAAAGAAAAAAAATGATAATTCTGAAATTTTTAACGTTACTCCAAGGAAGATTTGTATTAAGGGGGGTGGAGATGTAGTGTGTGTATTAAGTGCCATTAACTGTAAAGAAGAAAAGTGCGAGGATGTTCTTTATTTATATGAAGATTCAATTAGTAAGAAAAATGCATGCAACAATTTTAAAAAAGTAAAAATAGAAGCATCCTTTGTACATCCGGAAGTAGAAATATGTGGTATTGTTAAATTTGTTTATAATTTTAATGAGCAAGTGGGTGTGCAAAAAGACGATCTGGAATTCCTACCTAATGAGGGAAATGGTAATTATTTAGAAGCAGCGAAGGAGAAAAAATTGAAACAACACATCACATATTTGAATGATATGAACAGATTAATGCAAGAGGTTGAAATGAAGAATATAAAAAATGCAAATGTAAAGTTTACATTGTCTACCAAGATGCCCTTTTTTGTTGACCAGGATGTAATAGAACTGAGAGGTATGGAAAAGAAAAACATTCGCATATTTTTTGATGTCGACTTTATGGATAACAAAATTAACAACACATATCGTGATCATCTGACTGTGCACTTCTTTGAAAATGACAGAAGACAGAAATATGAATTACTTGGTGAGACTGTTTACCCTAATATTGTTATGAATAAAAATTCTATAGATTTTCAGTATATTTTAAAAAATTTATTTGCCCAGGAAATAGTTGAAATTAAAAATGTATGTAATTTTAAGGTGTACTTTCAATGGTTTTTTGAAGAAAATCATATCTACAAAAATTTTAATGAAGTTTTTAACATCACTCCTCATAGAGGTTATTTATTGCCTTTCGAAAAAAAACAAATAGAAGTTACATACAATAGCATAAATGAAAATTATTATAACATTAATGTTTTATGTCAAATTAAGAATGGCCCTATGTATACAATGAAACTAATAGCTGGTTATTCCGATATTAAGTATAGTATTAATAAGAAAGAACTGAATTATAACATTCATTATAAATCAATAGGAGAGGACTTTTTAACTATACAAAATACAGGGAAAATTAAACTTTTCATTGAAATTCATTATAACATAAAATTTCCTTCTTTACTTTACACAAATGTAAATAATATTTTTATTGAACCTAACAATAGTAAGGACATCATTTTTTATTTCATACCAGGTATTCCATTAAATGTAACTGAAACAATTTTAATAAAAATTTGCAATTTTGAAGAAATCAAAATAAACTTACATTCCAGAAACATTTCGAACATATTGCTTTTGACTGTTCAAGATATTGGAGACGGATATGCAAATGAAAATGTTGGGGAACTAACAGATTATAGTTATTCATCCGACGTTAATGAAAATTTCGAAAGAAGTAGTGATAGAATGAAGAGCGAATTTAACCATATAGAAAACTTGATAAATAACACCTTGTTATTTACTGATGAAAATTCCTATTATGAAAATCAACGAAGAGGGTTAATTAAAAAGCTGAAAAGGAATTATTCAAAGATATTTTTGTCACTCGGGAAATATATTGAAGAAATATTAGCTCTTTATCACAACCAATCAGGGGGAGTAGTAGAAGGGGTATTTCAGGTGAACCCAGAAGTGGACGAGATGAGCCAAATTGGTGAAGTAGACAAAATGGACGTGATGAGCCAAATTGGTGAAGTAGACAAAATGGACGTGATGAGCCAAATTGGCGAAGTAGACAAAATGGACGAGATGAGCCAAATTGGCGAAGTGGGCAATTGTTCTAGTAGACATGCTAGCGAAATTAATTTGTCTCGACATTCAAAACGTAGATACCATCTCATAGGTATCCTAAAACGTTTCTGCGCTAAAAATAACAGTTGTACAATTTTCATCGATTTGGTGAAGTCGTTTATTTTGACCCAAAAGGATGATGTGTATATTCTTAGGATTCTTACAAAACTGAAGAAATTAGGTAAACACATTCTTCATTTTTGCTTAAATGTATGCCAAAAATTTATGTGAAGATTTTATTGGCTAGGATGTGCCTTTACCCAAGCCTTTCTGTGAAGCGTAATGTTTCGCTAAGTGATATTTTTTTTTTATTTTATTTTTTTTTCCTTTTGTTCCTTATGCTTTACATCGTGTACATTGGACATATTCAAGCGAATATTGTACGGTTCAAATTTTTCTAATTTTTCCTTTTTCACATTTCTCATCAACCCAGCATTAGCAGATTTCGAGAAGGTGTCATGTTACAGCTACGTGAGCAATGAATACATTTTAAAATATTTGAAAGGAATAATTTTAGAAAGTAACATCATGTTAAAGGAAGTGTGTTTAAATTTGGGAAATGTACTTATTAATGAAAAAAAGGAACAAATACTTAACATAAAAAATGTAAGCAGTGAAAAAATAGGACTGAATTACCATTTCATAGATCCAGAAATGAGAGACTTAATAACATTAGTATGCGAAAATAACGAAGTTAATAAAAATGATTACACTAATCTGAAGATTATAATTCAAATGAATCGTTCCAATGAAAAATCATTTTTTGAAAAATTGTTCATTTACATGAATGATAAAAATTATTACACTATCTGCATAAAATTTAATTATATTATCCCAGATATACTTTTATATTATAGACAAATATATTTCGAAAAAGTAAAAGTAAAAAACTGCTTATGCAAAACGAATCGTTTAATAAATACCAAAAATGTGGATATTAAATTTAAAATAAAGAATATCATATTTTATAATAAAAAGTTAGAATATAATCATTTAAAAAAAAAGGAGCAACTTTTTATAACGCCGATTAAGGGAATTGTTAAGAACAATTCTTATTTAGACATTCGAATATTTTTTGAGCCTTCAGATATATATAAAAATGCTAAAATAAGTATTGAACTATTTATTTATCATTCTTGTATTACAAAAACTATTGATGCTTATTTGAATAGCACTAGAAATAATGTGCAGGTGGAGCCGTGCGACATTATATTGAAGCCACTCCTGTGCAATAGTGGAGACATACATGAAAAAATTAAAATCAAGAATTTCTATAATTATTCGAAATATTTGTTCATATACATCTTGGACGATTATTATAAGTACTTTCAAAGTTTCATTTATGATCTTTTGATTATTCACACACATATATATGTAGAAAAAAATAGTGATGACGATTTCTTTTATAGCAATTTGGTGTATTACTTGATAGATCTGTATAAAAATCAAATTAAAGAAATAAAACAGTCTGATAAAGCGAGAGAAGTTGTGTTAAATAATAATGTAGATCACCCCCTAATACTGAATGGACAAAGTAAAGAAATAAACGAGAATCATCACAACTTGAGGCATGAAAGTAAAAGTAGAAGAACACACAATCAGCATAAAAAGGTGGAAAATTTAGAAGTGGAGAATAAAAATAAAAGCAAACAGGTTGTGTTGGAAGATAAAAATGAAAGGGATGAAGAGAAATGGAAAGACAAAACGGGAAAACATAAAACAAAAACGGGTAATGCTAGTGACAAAATGCGTGGAACAAATTCAACTGAAAGAGAAGTAGAAAAAGAAAAAACAATTGAATTAACAATAAAAAAGGAAAAACTGCACGATATACTGGAAGATTTCATACATGAACAAGAAGATAACGTAAACAAATCAGTCACAGTATCGGAACTTCAACAAAGGAATATTAAAATTTTAGAAAATAAAATTTCCATCTTAGAGGAAATCATGCAAAAAACTAAAATAAAATACAACTACTTTGAAGAATATTTAAAAATAATAAGAATAAAGAAAAAAATAAAGGAAAATTACTTAGTGATTTGCCCAAAATATGTAAACCATAAAAAAATTGGAAGATACCTACTAAATAATAATGTTTTTAATTTTGCTAAAAAAAAAAAAGAAAAATACAACGATTCAGAATATGATAACTTCCTAACAATTAATGAAATAATTCGATGGTGCAAAGAAATTAACGAGAAAGATAATTATCCTTCTAGTGTAAAAAGAAGTTTTATTCATTACATAATTCATGAAGAAAATATTAGCAATGGTAGAAATTCACTAAAAAAAATAAAGACCTCTAATAGAAATATGAATGAAAGTTGTGCACATTTTGAAAATTCAGGGATTGAGAATATTTCTAAGCAGATACACCAGGACAAGTTAGATTATTTCATTAGTGAAATGTTAAATGTAGGAGGAGAAAAAAAAAAAAAAAAAGAAGAAAAATCAAAAGATGACATAAAAAAGGATAATGATATGTGTGTAGTTTCAAAATCAGAAAATGTATCTCAAGAAAAAATTAATCATAAATGTAATGAAGAACAAAATGAAGAGGAAACAACAGGGGGTAATGTAAAAGACAGGAATTTCACAAATGTGAGTAAGAATAAATTTAAAAAAAAACAAGATCTAAAACGCATAAAATCAAAAATAGATAACAAACGTGCAACATATATTCATAAAAAGGATAATAACTATATGATTTATAGAACAGAAAACAATGATGCTAGTGGTATATTGAAACCAAAAGCATTTTTTAACAAATACAATATGAGACGTAAGTTCGAATATATGAAGAACTTTTTTCACTTTTCCCTCCTCAATGATGAAGAATTTATGAACGATGTAAAATCATTTTTAAAATTAATTGTGGAGGATAGAAAAAAAATAAAGGGTGAAAATTCTAGCAGAAAGAATAGTAGCTTTGTAAATTTATTTGAAAACATCCTAAAGAAGGTATTACTCTCGCCCTTTTATATGAACGGCGTTGTTTTCTTCTTTAAAAAAAATGAGTATATAAATTCGGAAAACTTTTTTAGAACATATTTAAATCTCAGTTTGGATGAGAATATTCATGTAATTTATTTGAATCCGATAGAAAGTTATGAAGAATTTTTTAATTTGTCTAATCATGAGGAAAGGAAAAAAGAACAAGCAGGTTTAAAAACAGACACTGAGGGTGAAGCTTTGGAGCCGTGGTCAGCTGACAAAGAGGGGAAAAATGTGGGAGAAAAAAAGAGAAAAGAAATAGACAATAAAAAAGGTAAAGCGGTTGACAAAAAAAATGATAAAAAAGTGGACCCTAAAAATGATAAAGAAGTGGACCCTAAAAAAGATAAAAGAGTGGACCCTAAAAAAGATAAAGGAGTGGACTCTAAAAAAAAGTGCAAAAAAATTGAGGAAAAAACGAGCAAATTAACTGATGCACAAAGACTTAAGCGCTTTTATGAAAATTTATCAAAAAAATATCAAGAAAAAATTGAAAGGAAGTTAAAAGAAAAGGAGCAAATCGAAAAAATAATGGAATCATTTAGTGTAGATATCGATTTGAGCAAAGCTAAACATGCTCCATGTGCTTTTGATGATAGTGATAAAAAATATTATGCTAACAAGAAAAGGGAAAAAATCGAATCAACAGATCAAACAGAAAAAATTAATTATACAGAAGAAGCAGAAAAAAATATTTCCATGTTATCACAAATAGACGGACATGCGTTTCAAGGATGTCTAAAAAGGAGTGATAATTTAGAAGACAAAAAAAATAACAAAGTAGTATTCGAAAATGGTATATATAAAATAAAATACTTAGAATGTAAGAACCTGATTGTACAAAATTTTATGGATAAGTTGTATGAAAAAATTATAATTCTGAAAGAAAAAAAAAATTTTAGTAAGCATATAATGGAACAATTGAACTCACACTGTGTTAAAAGAAATGAACAAGTAGACGAAAAAATTATTAAGTATAATAAAAGGGTGAATAAAATTAATAATTATATGAAAAACAATGATTACCTAGATTATGTGCCATTTTACAAAGATTTAAAAGTTTTATTAAGCAATTTATTAAAAGACCATTTAAAAAAAGCAAAGGATATAGATTCTATCAAATTGCTCAACCCTGTTATGATAGAAACTGTTCAGGAAAATTCACAAAAGGGCGAAGAAAGTGATAAAGATATATTGAAAAGTGGAAAAAACATGAGAAGTAACAACATGTATTTAATGAGAATAAATGTTCCTCTTAGTGACAAATTTATCGAGAAAATATATGAAGAGGATGAAGAATTAGAAAATGAAAAGAATAAAAATAGTAACAATGTGATGATACATACAAAAAATGTGGAAGTAGATGTGTTTAATGAAGTTAAAGGCAGTACTTTCAGAGAAGAATTGTGCAACAAAATAAATAATAAGTTTAATATTCAAGATGTTACTATGAGAAGCGGAGGAATTATTAACAAAAATAATGTCGTTCAAAAAAATGTAAAGGGCGTTACACCTATAAATTGCAACAAAGTTGAGAAAAGTGTAAAAACGGTTATTAATAAAAATGAAGAACTTATAAAGTACTTAAAACAAGGATTTGTTCAAATAAGCTTTTTATACTTTTTTATAAATGAAGAATTATGCTTTAGAAAAAGAAATGTTCTTCATGAAATTTCAAAATTTATTCAGGAAAAATATAGAGATATAAACACGTCCGCCTATTTTTTTGATATCCCAGACCCTATAATTTACGACTCTTTTGACGTAAAGAGCTTCATACAGACAAAAAAAAATTTAGAAAAATGTGAAAATAACTTATATAATACTATTGAGAAAAAAGGAACTTATGTTGTAGCTAGAAAAGACGTGCACGAAGAAGACACAGAAGTGAAAGATGAGCGAAAAGAAGAATATGCATATGTTAAGGAAAAAAAAAAAGAACGTACTGAAAATGGGAATATAGATATGGAAAAAGAGACTCAAATAGGAAAATCTAAAAAAAAGAAAACAGAAAAAAAAAAAGACAATACAATAGATGAAGAAATGAAGATAGACAAAGAGAAAAATGAAAAAGACACGCATGAAGATGCAGAAAATGGAAGTAAAAGTGAGAAGAAAGACAAAGAGAAAAAAAAGAAGCATAGGGATGAGAACAAAGATGAGGAAGCCAAGAAGAGTAAGGAGAAGGTAAATGTGAATAGTATACTGAATGAATCGACAAATAAGACAAAGGAAAAAGGAGAGAAGGAAGGAAAAGAAGAATCGGAAGATAACGAGAGAATGAGTAAAAAAAGCGAAAAGAAGAAGAAGAAGAAGAAGAAAAAAAAAAAAAAAAGTAAAACTGAAAAGGTAACAGAAACTGAGGCTATGGAAAGAGATGAAATGCACGAAAACAGAATGAAACTCGAAAATAAAAACGAAAAGACGGGAAATAAATTTACTAAAGAAAAGGAAATTTTAAGCAAAAATTTAACCAATGAAATTGAGGTGGATAGAAAAATGTATAATTCTGGAAGAATGGATATTACTGAAAAAAATTACTTTGAAGAATTAGAAAAAAGGAAGTATGAAATAAAAGATGAGTATGATTATATTTTCTACAATTACCGTAATGCACTTATGGCAAATGAAGAAATAGATAATGAAAAAAAGAATGATCAAAGTTTAATTAACTTTTTACAAAATGACACATCTTATGATGGGAAGGGACAAGTTAAGTATAAAAATATAACGCATGTAATGCTGGAAAAGAATAAAACCACAGAAATTATCATAAGAATTAATACTTGTAAAACAGCTAATATAAAAAAAAAAATATGCTTAATAGATCTACTTGGAAATTATTTTTATATAAATGTTAATATTGTAATCGATAAGCCTAAAATTTGGTCGAATCCTTATTTCATATTTAGTAACAACGTTACAATATGTGATAATAAAAGTAAATGTTTTGTGTTATGTGAAAAATTATACAATTTTGATAAGGTATTAATAGGGAAAAATGTACATTCATTTAAGCATATCATCCAAGCGGAATTAAAGGAAGAATGTGAAGAATATGTTCTAGATTATTTAAGATCATTTGAAAGTGTAAATTCATCTAAATTTCAAGTGGCAAAAATTCAAGCAAAAAACACTACTTCTATTCTGAACAGGGTACATAGTAGTGAAAGGGAGAAAATAAAATTCAAATACACAGATTTGATACAAAATAAGAACATTTCTAAACATTTGTATAAGCATGTGCAAATTTTAAATTTATTTAATTGTTCCTATTTTGATTGCTTTGTTGAACTTTCTTTTGAAAATATGCTACATAGTAGTGATAAGAATCCAGTGTCTAATGAAAATAACAGTGCTGATAATTTGATAGTGCATAATGATTTTTATGTTTATCCTAGTAAATTTTTCATTTTATCAAAAAAGTGGAAAAAAATTATCATTTTGTTTTTACCTAAATGCATGGGATCATTTCTTGAAAAATTACTGCTGTCTGTGCATTCTATAAAAACCGATACAATTGATGGGTATTACAAAAAGGACAATACGAATGAAACCAATAGAAATGATTACATACAAAAATGCGACAATTTGTTATACAACAATATAGATATAGCTAGTAAAAAAATTGAAACATGTACAAGTGATATATTCTCTGTGTGCATAAAAGGTGAAGGAATAGAGTGCTGCCTAAAGATTGACCAAAGTTATATAAATTTTCACAAAATTCTTTTAAATTCCGTTCAGAAAAAAAGTTTTGAAATAAAAAACTGTAGTTATTGTGATCTTTCGTGGTTTGTAGACCATAACGATTTAAAGAACTGTTCACTTTTATGTATAAATCCTATGAGAGGGAATTTGCTAAAGAATGAGAAAAAAACATTAACAATCGCTGTTAACACGGATGTCGTTAGCACGATAAGAAAAGAAATAAAAATTAATTATTTTGAAAAAAATGTAAAGAAAAATGATAAAACAAAAAACAACGTTTATTTTGTTTCTCTCTCTGTGCAAGCGGAAATTTGTAAATCTTTTATCCAAATAAGTTCTGAAATTGTCGAAGGAAATAAGGATGAAATATTCCATCCGTTAGCAGAAGATGACAGCTTTAGGAAGCATAAATTAAGGGATAATCATTTTGGAACCATGTTTTCCTGTCAAAAAATTAAACACGTAGTATTAACTAACTTACCGGATGTTATAGAAGAAGACATTAATTTCAAACATGTACAAGTAAACGAAACTAAAATTTGCTTGTTGAAAGTGAAAAACACAGGAAAAGTTAAAATTTTTTATTTAGCGGAATTAAATGAGGACTTATTTTTGAATTTTATAAGTATGGAAAAAGAAAGCGATAGTGTAAATTCAAATGAAATAAAAATTATAAAACTTAAAGTGCGATCCTGTAAGAAGGTCAAGTTTCAAAATATCCCTCTTCTTTTGCATTTTTACGACATAGACAACAATTACATTCAAACATATAAATATTCCATCACTGTATTTTTCGATTATAATTATGTAAAGATTATTCCATCTGTACTTAATTATGATTCTGTTGAAATTATGAAGGAAGAAACTCGATTTTTTAAAATAATTAATTATGGACATTTTGACTTTAAATATGATATCAAATTGTTAAGGAATAAAATAAAAAATACAGAAAATGATAAAATAGTAAGATACAACAGCACGAAATGTATTAAAACAGATAATGAAACAGAAATAGTAAATCCATTTTCCATTTCTCCACTAAGTGGCACTGTAAAATCAAAGGGAGAACAGACAGTCATGGTTCTGTTTAATTCTTCCGAAGAGAGGCAGTATAAATTTATTTATATCGTTGAGGTCGAGAATGTTGCATCAGATATAAACATAGATAATAGGAAAAATTATCGTAGCATGTTGTACAAGCATGTAAAGGGAAAAAAAAGAGAAACTAGTGCTGATCACAGTGATGTCATTAAAATATTCGCGTCATCAGTTAAGCCTAGCATTTCCTGTGATATAAAAAATATATTCGAAGAGGTTTTGGTAGTAAATGGAACAGATAGTTTTTCCAATTTTTTATCAGATTTTTTAAGCAAAAACAGTTATTATAATATTAATGATAATACACTATATTATAAATATTGCTATGTGAATGAGTACATTAATGAACGAATAAAAATTTCCAACACGTCCGATGTAAATGCAAATGTACATGTAGAAATTAAGGAAATTGATTTTTCCAACTATAAGAACAAAAGTGGAAAGGATAAGGGAAAAGAAAAGATAGAGGATAAGGGAAGAGACAAAGAAAATGAACAAAAACGAACGAGTGTTACTCCAAAACAGAGATCGTCAATTCATTTTAATATGAGAGTTCAAAATTATAATGAAGTAAAGTCAACATGGAATTTGGAAGAAATGAATGAGCAACGTTATAACAGCAACTGTAGCGCCTCTTACAATTCGTACAGTACTATCACAATGGTATCTCGTTATCAACACAAATATGTGGATATGTGCTTTTATTCTAATCAGATAGGAAGTAAAAAATTTCTCGTAAATGTACATTTGATAAATGAAGAAAATGTTTTATGCTTTTCTTTTTATATAAATGTGGAATTTTATTTACCTTCGATTAATTTAATAATTCCACAAAGTTTACTTAAACTCCATTGTGAAGATAAAGTATACGATTTAGGAGATATACACCTGAACAGTGTAATTTCTTTTAAAGTAAGATTAAAAAATTGTTTCAAATATCCTGTCACTATAAAAGTTTTCTTTGAAAACGTGAATTCAGTTATAGACAACTCTAACAGCCACAATCAAGAAAGAAAACAACTAAAATGTGAAGACGAATTAACAATCCCTTTGGGCATTAAAAAAGAAAAATGGAAAACTGAGAATATTAATGAAGATGCGAATGATTTTAAAAATAAGGGAACTCAAGCTAGAGGCATTAACATGCTGTGTGATGAAAATGAGTTACAACAAAAAGTGGAGAATGCAAAATATAGCAAAGATGTAAATTATAAATGTGCAGAAAAGTTAGACAAATATAACAAAGGAATTCACCATACCTTCAATACCGATGAAATGTATGTTCATGAAAAGAAAGACATTTATAATGCTATAAATAGCAATTTCTTTTTTACGAATATTAATGATCAAATAGAGATTCACACAGAAAGTAATATCACCTATTTTGACTATAAAAGTGCTAAAGATTTGATGTATAAAACTAGAGAAAAAAAAATGTACATGCACAATTCTGGGTATTTGTACTTTATTGGAAGTAGTACCTACGTATTAATGGAAAGTGATGCAGCAAGCTTTAAAGTAAAACTTGATAAAAATAAGTTAGAAGATGAAATAAAAAGAAAATCGATACAAAGGAACAATTCAAATGAAAAACATGTTGAACAATTCATTAAACAAGATGGGGTTCTCTGTACAGATAATGAAACTGGGGTAACGGAAAATGTGCACAATGAGATGGGAACAATCGATGTAGAAGAAAAATTAGATAAACAAAAAGGTATCAGAAAGAATAGAGGAAAGGTAAAAAAACAAGATTTGAATAAAAAGAAGGATTGCAACAATGAGAGGAAAATTTTAAAAGATTGTTCAACTGCCACAACCAACGGTATAGGGGGAAAAGAAGTTTTAGGAAGCATAAATATTAAGGTGCTAAATAATAGCTACGAATTTTATAACTTAAAGTTTTTGGGGAATATAATAGAGTCTAAGAATTATTGGAATTTACAAAATTTGAAAAATAAAATAAAAAATGCGTATAGGAGTAAAAACATCGACATTTTTAAAAATCATATAAATTTTGATTTATTACCTGTAGGATTTAATCATTCATTTAAGATTTATTATGTAAACGAAAACAACTACGATTTATTTTTCCATATAGAATTAGAGAAAAAAATGAAAAATATCATTGATATTAAACCTTTATGTGGTTCAATACATGGGAATAGTTCTTTTTTGTTTTATCTACAAATTGACATAAAGGAACCTATTAATTTAGTGAACAAAAAAATACCTTTTAAATTGTCTTTACACCCGTATAATAAAAAAAATGAAAAAATTAAGGATGAACATGAAATATATGATGACTCTTTATTTTTAAGTTTAACTTCAGAAGAAGTAAAATTTTCTTATAACAAAAAAAAAATTATTTTTAAAAATGTTCCTTTCTTTAATTATTCCAAGAGTGAATTACTCATAGAAAATTCGTCCAACATAAAGTTATTTGCTGAAATGAGCATTCTACCGATAAACAGGTTGGATGATATAACATCTGTTTATTCCTTTCATCCATTTTCCAATAAAAATATTATTTCGATGTTAAACAGAATGAGTAAGGGTATGTTACTAAAAGAAAATGGAGAAAACAAAGAAAAGACAATGTGCAACTCTCTATCCAAGCCCACGAAAGAGGAAAACATGAAAAACGGTTTAGAAGTTAGAGAACCTTCCAGAGAAACAAACAAAAGCAACGATATTCATGTCTCTCAGAACCTTTGTGGAACAGATCCAAATGATGAAACGAGTCAAAATATGCCGATTGATGAATTTTACTTAACAAAGTACGATTTGACATTGTCAGATTTTAGTGAAAATATGTGTAACATGGTAGAAAATAATCATAACGAAACATTTAGAGGAAGAAACGAAACATTTATAGAAAGTGGTGACTTAACCCTAGGTCCTGATGTAGAAAGAATGGGAGATGTATACAGAATGAAGCAACCGTGTAGAGTTATAAAAAAATATATAACCATCAACGGAAGGTGTAAAAAACGTGTACAATTGTTTTGCTTTCACCATTTGTATAAGCAACGATTTGATGCTGTGTTGCAAATAAAAATAAAATTTTATAACGAAATAACAATTCCAATTACCATGATGTTCGAAAATTATGAACATAATAATGCATTTTTATTAACAGATTTGAAATATAATGGAAGTGAAGATCAAGTGGGTGAGAAGAAAAAGGCTGAAAAAAGACATAAAGTGTTTGTAATTAGTAGAGGTGTGCTAACAAAAGTAGGTTATAACATATACCTTTTGAACATTTCAAATAATAGCTTACAATATTTGTTTGAAAGGATTAGCGAAATGAATGAAAGTGGAAAAGGAAATTCATCAATTTTACTGAATAAGAGGAAACAAAATGAGGAAAATAAAGAGAGCAGAAAGAATGACAACAATTCTGAATGTATTAATTACAAGGGGTTTGTAAAGGAAAATAATTTTTCTTTAATAAGATTCATTTTTAACATTTTTAATTCATTAAATTATTGTGGACGTTATAATTTACATGTAAACAATAAGCAAGAACAATGCATTGATTTCCATCTAAAGGTAATTGAGCCTTTGGTATTTTTTAATACGTCCTCTATACATATTAATAATTTAATATTAGGAAAAAGATATTGCTTTATTTTTTACTTAATTAATTTTGATTTAATGGATGTTAATTTTGAATTTGATCAAAATTCGTTCAACACCTTCAATAGTAAAAAGGAGACTATCAAAATAATTCCATTTAATGGAATTATAAAATCGTGCTATAGAAAAAATAAATACATGTACAATCAAATAAGGAAGTTAAATAAGGTCATCATTATAAATAAAGAAGATAATGATAGAAAGAAAATGATCATGGAAGGAAACCCCTTCCCTGAGGCAACTTCTATTTCGAGTGATGATCATCAGAGTGACTCGTCCCAAAATGTTGTTCCATGTAGTATACATAATAAGTCATTAGTAGATAGAGAGAAGAAAAATATGAAAAAAAGGATAAAGGTGCATAATTTTGATCATTCTGAAAATAGAAACACGAATAACGACAGTGACAACTATTGTTGCTCGTCCATAGGTTCTCCTGACATGTTGGGATCCTCTTCAAGTCTCAGTTATGATGAAAATAAAATAGGAAAAACGACTAAAAATAAAGGTAACATGTCAAATGATAAGCACAAATTCAAAAATGAATACACAGAAGAAGACAGCTTTTCAGAGTGGGGATATATAAATACATCATGCGAATCGGATACAGATTCTTCCATTAGCTTATCAGATGGGAATAACGAAGAGGTTGACACCAATTACACAAATAAGTTTTTCCTTCTGAATTATTATTTAAAGAGAGTATGGAAAAGCAATAACAAGAAGTTTATAAAAGATCTTAACAAATTTTTAGGAAAAGGATGTTGCAAAAGAATTAAATTATTTTTCAAACCACATCTTGAACAATTCTACAATTTTAGATTGTTATGTAAAATAGATACAAAAGAGGAGCCTTTACAAATGAATTTCAAAACACAGGTTAGTAAAATTAGTATGAATTGTTATATCGAAAATTTTGATAATGAAAGAATAAGACTGAATTTAGATAATGACATATCAAGTAAAAAACAAAAAAAATATAAAAATAACATGGTCAATATTTACGAAGTAATAGATTTTAAAGATACGTTAATAGGGAAAAAAAAAATTTCCAATATTGTTATAGAAAATTTAGGAAATTTCGATATATTTTATAAATACTATTTACAAAAACAGGATGAAGAAATTTCTATAATATGTAGTGAAAAATATATTCCACAAAACACTCCTTTTACCATTTCTGTTGAATATATGCCTTTAAAAAATCAAATATATGAAAATTATTTGACTATTAATATAACAGATTATTACCTAATTAATTTAAAAATAACTGCAATTGCAACAAACTTTTTAATTAATTTTTCATTTTACAATTATGATTTTGGCAATGTTATTTTATTCCCCCTTCTATATAAGGGAGAAAAAATAAAAGGAATAACAAACACAGACCACAGGTTCAAAGACAGTTTTTCATCAGATGATAGCTCCTTATCGTCTTTGATTTCTAATTTTAAAATTAATGAGAAGGAAAGGAGGATTAAAAGGCTACAGGAGGAGGAGGAAGAGGAGGAGAGGAAGAAGAGGAAGAAGAAGCAGAAGCAGAAGGAGGAGACTAAGGAGAAGGATGCAAGGGTGATACAAAGTGCTGAGGAGAATAATACGGATTTGGAGCGTAAAAAGAAGGGGAAGAAAAAGCAAAAAAAGAAACAGAAGGAAAATAAATTGAAGGAAAAGACAAGTGAAGATAATAGTACAAATACGAATGACAAAAAAAAGACAGAAAAGAATGCAGAAAAGAAAAAGAGAATTCATAAATTTAAAAATGCTGAAGAAAAGGAAAAACAAAGGAAAGAGAGAAACGCTGACCCCAAAGATGATAATAAAGAGATACAAAATGAACAAGACATAGATAAAAACAAAATGAACAGTGAAGATATGAACAAAAATAGAAAAAGTAGAAAAGACAAGGTTGCGTCTGCTACAAAATCAGAAATTAATGAGGTAAAGAACAAAATAAATTACACTGAAAACGAAATAGATAACCTTTCAGAGAGTGAAAACACCACTGCAGTAGAAACAAAACTTGTAATTAGTAATAATAATGAAGAAGATTGTTATATTGAATATGAGCTGAATGAGGAGTGTCTAAAAATAACAAACCTTAGAAAAAAGATACACTTAAAACGAAAAGGTAGAATATGTCTTTTTATTCAATTTAAACCAAATGAAGAAAATAACTATAACTATAAAATACCTTTTGTAATAAACGGAGATACGACAAAAATGGTTTATGTCCACATAAAAGGATCAGCGACAAATTTTAGGTTACCCCTTTCTTGTAATCACTCAAACGAGATTCATTTTAAGGATGTTCATGTTGATAAAGAAAGCATTAACAAATTCACACTTCATAATAAAAACTCAGAGGATATATCTTTTAAAGTACGGAATTATAACCTTTTGGAGAAATATAATCTCTCCATTATGAAATTTGATAATTCCATTTGGCATAATTTAAAGAAGAAGGAAAAAAAGACATTCGAAATAAAATTCGTTCCTGAAAAGTATGTTAATTTACAAATACCTCTATATTTGAGTGTAGATTACAAGGGAAAAAATATTGCTTATTATTTAACAAGCATTAAACTGAGTAGCATATGTTATAAAATAATTCTCAAAGAGAATTTATTAACTTTCAATAAGACAGATATACAAAGAGACATGATAGACTCAGAGAGTGTAAACCAAGTTGGCGAAAAAGAAAAAGCTTATCAAATTAATCAGATTAACAATGTACACGAAATTGAGGAAATTAATGATATTAAGGAAAAACTATTTAAGTGCGCAATTATTAAGAACTCCATAAAAAGTAGAAAAGTTCAACTACACAATAGGGGAGACATGAACGCTCAGTTTCAAATCGTTTACCCGCAGAAGTATGAAAAATTTTTGCATATATATCCAAAAAAAGGAATTATATTTTCTTTTAACTTAACAAACATTTACATTTTTGTGGACACAGATTTTGCAAACAAGGATTTGTTCCTTAACGATGTTTGTGTTGATTTATTTCCAAAATTTAATAAAATTAATAGCAGAATTGTTTTAAACATATTTATTAATACGCATAATGATGTAATTAAGTATAAAAGTGATTATAAGAATAATTCCAAATTAGTAACTTTAGGAGAAAATGAACAAGATGAGAAGCTCACCATTTATGAAAAGCTCCAAAATGAAAAGGGGAAAACACGAGGTGTAGTCCACTCTGAAAAAAATGATAATACTGAATGCAAAGACAAAAATGTTAATATGATTTTTTTAAAAAATGAAATCGTTATCACTTTTTTGACAGAAATCAGGAAAAAGATAAGCAAGACTATCGAAATAAGTAATGAAACGGAATCAAACTTTAAAATGAAATATAAATTTTTAACAAATGATAGCAACTTTTTTTCTCTTGTAAATCATGAAGATGTTGTAAAATCGAATGAAAACAGAAAATTTCAGATTGTTTACAACCCACTTTTTGTTCAAAAAATGAAGAAAAATACTAATAATTATCACAACACATTGTGTTCAAAATATCTTAAATATTTTCCCAAAATTCACCACATATCTAAGTTGGTTATATATTACCCTAACAACGTTGCACAGAATTATACCCTTTTAGGCTATTCAAATAGTGCAATTTATGAGAAGAAGAAAATTTTTAATTTTAAGTCTAAGGTTTTAAACAATGCTTCTATTAGAATAAAAAACTGGTTAAATGAAAATCAGACACTGCTTATTTCATATCAAGAACATGACAAAGACTTTAACATTTCGAATAATGAACATTTGTTTTTTTACGTGAGTAAATAAAATTTTAGTATAGTGCTCTCTTATATGTAGATTAAATTAGTTAATACCCCTTATGGGTGTAGTAGTAGAAAATTTGGCATATTAGCAGAAAATATAATATATGAACAAAAAAAAAAAAAAAAAAAAAAAAAAAAAAAAAAAAAAAAAAAAAAAAAAAAAAAAAAAAAGCAGGAAAATAAAATTTAGTTATATTAAGCAGAATTATACAATACGGTTAATATATCAGAATTTTTTTAGGTAGAGAAAGACCCCCTTGGACCACACAGCTGCACGCATTGATTATAGACATTGAACGGTTATAACTATGTAACCTCTTTGTTGTAAATAAAACAATGCATATTTCTGTTTTACTTCATTATCTGTAGGTTCAAAATAAGATCAATCTGTCAAATAAAGAAGAAACGAACGTGCCGTTTAAAGTTATATCATTAAGAGAAGGAACCTACCATGTGATATTAACCTTTTCCAATGAAAAGTATGAAGATGTGTATAGAATACTTCTACAATTTGAAATAACGAAAAGCGAATTTCTATCCATAGGAAATATAAAGGGAAATAAGAAAGAAGTATTAAAAGAGCAAGTTTGTATCTATAACCCACTGGATGAAAATATAAAAATGGATGCAGTTCTTGATTATAATTATGCATTTTTTGATAAATCAATAGTTCTTGAGAAGAAAAAAAATAACAACATTAACATATATTTTTGCATCGTCAGAAACGAAAGTGATAGAAATGTCATAATATCGTTTACTAATAAAATGATTGGTACATATAAATTTAAATTTATTCTGAATGTAAACATAGACGACTTTGAAGATAATTTTTATTTCAATACTGATTTAGGATCTATTCAAATTAATGAAATATCATTTACAAATATGTGCAACCATAAAATTAACTACGAAGTAGTCATAGAAGATTATGACGAAAGCAACAAAAATTCAAAACAGATATTCCATTGCGTTGATAAATCTGTCAATGCTAAATCTATGGATACGAATTTTTTTTTAAAAAATGAGAAGCTCAATAAATTGACAGACAAAATTGATTTAACCATCAAGTATACCCCCTCAGATATTAGAACGAATAAGGCCGTTTTGAAGTTACTCTCTAAGGAGGGAATCGTTTACAAGGTTGCTTTAAAAGAGAAAGCGAGGAAGAAAAAAAAAAAAAAAAAAAAATTATGTACAATAATGGATAAGCTTAATAATGGAACAGCTTAATGATGGAACAGCTTAATGATAGAATAGTTGAATAATGGAATAGTTGAATAATAGAATAGTTGAATAATGGAATAGTTGAATAATAGAATAGTTGAATAATGGAACAGTTTAATAATAGAATAATTAAAATATCAGGCAGTAAGCGCCTGTGTATACGAATGTATACACAGGTGCATAAGCGTGGCTATGTATAATATATATGAACAGACAATTCACTATAGCATTTTTAAAAATACACATAACGCTAAATTTTTTTATAGGGACTGCTAATCGGAAAAAGTGTGGCACCGAAGCCAAAGGGACCTATATTCTGCTCATCACAAAAGACGACACTTATTTCTTTTATGAATCCGTTCTTTCTCTTGAAGCAATTTTATTTAAAAGTAATAATAAACTCGCGAATACTAAGAAGTTCAACTGATTCCAAATACGCATGGGAGACGCTCGTACATTTGTGTACATACATGTACATACACATACGTGTATGTATATATATATACATGCTCATGTGTACACTTTTGTATGTGTCTTTATATTTTCTCATTTCCCCTCATATCCCCACTCCTCTTCACAAAAGGTGGACGAACATTTCTCTGTTCCATTTGAGATGACCAAAGTAGAAGCACGCCAGACAATTCAAATACCAGTTAAATGCAAAGCAACATGTGCTACATCAGGTAAAAAATAAAAAAGGAATGGGAAAGTATGTAGCTTAATGGGGTCGCACATATATGTTTATATGTATGAATATGTATGTATGCGTGCAGACACAATTGTTCTTTTACGTGACTGACCAGGTTATATGGCCATTTAGCAACTTTGCTCTTCCTGGTCGCTGTTCTTTTTTTTTTTTTTTTTTACACACTTTTCTAAATAATTTTTTTTTTTTTTTCATACATTTCTGCTTACACTTCTTCTTTTAAGGTAAACTCGTAATAAAATCAGAAGATGACATTATTTGGATGTATTATTTAACAGGAAAATAAAAAAAAAGGCAGAAATAAAAAAATAATAACAAAAGAATTACTATTGAATAATATCATTTTTTTGTCCAAGAAGATGCAATTGTCTCCAATTTGAAAAAAATCATGTCTATACTTTTAAAAAATTTGTCATCCTTTATTTTTCGTTGCCATAAATAAAAAGATCTTTTCTTTTTTCTTAACATGTAATAACCACGTGCATTTTCAAATTTATTTTCTATAATATTTACAGTTAAGTGCAACCATTTGTAAAATGAGCTCCTTATAACTTTATGAATTCTCTTTTTTTTTATCTTTAAAATAAAATAAAACAAAACAAAGGAAATTAATATATTCATGTATACACGAACATTAGTACATAGGCACCTGTCGGGTGTACATATGACGAATGTTTGTTATCATTTATCATTCTAATAAATTTAACTAGTAAAATTACTACGTAGTACTTTTAAGTATACTCCTTTTGTGATCAAAAATTTATTTTTAAGAATTTTGAAGAAGCGGGATTTTAGCATTTTTCTTTGTTTCGCATCCAAGAAATGGGTGATCGACTTTGTAACACACTTTGTCAACTTACTTGAACATTTATTTTTTCTGTTTTCATAAGGAAATAAAAAATAAAAATAAAATAATGAATACACATGATAAAATATAGTTACAATTATAACAAAGTAAGGAAAGAAAGTTTTATATAGACATTCAAAAGAGGAGTGCGAACAAAAGACAAGTAAAAAAGGGAACTTGATTCACATACGCGACAGCAAACATATCACATGAACCTCAAAAAGATATGTACGAGAAAAATAAAAAAATAATAAACGTTCAAAAATAGTGTCAAGTAAAAAAAAAAAAAAATAAATAAATAAATATAAGCACATCCTACAAGAGCTATGTTATATAAACTTTATATACATATATACATATATATTTATTATACACATTTTTAACTTACAGAAAGGATATAAAAACTAGTTTCCTCTTTCTTCGAATATCACTAAACTTAAAAACACAGAGAAGGCTTTGTAGTTTATAATATTCATTCAGAATTGCATAAAATGCTCGTTTTTTCAATTTAGTACGGTAATACTCCTTAACAACTTTTAATTGCTTAGCATACTCTGCTTTCTCTTCTTCTATTTTTTTTTTCCCCCTGAAATGTTAGTTTGGGTATTTATGGATGTAGGGTGATTTTTTTTTTTTTTTTTTATGTTATTTTCATTTCTTAAACTGTGTGTAAAATTATAGAATTTTTTCCATTTCGTTACAGTATATTATTAAACTGGATCCTTTTGGCCGGTAAAAGTTCATTGGTAGTAGAATTGTTTCCTTGGACATTTTGTTGCTTAACTTTGTCAATGAATTTTTGCATTTATTTGGAATAGATATACACACATATATGGACTAATGCAAGTGATGTTATTTTGCTTATGCGTTCGTGTGTAATTTAATTCTGAGATTATCAGCATGTAAATGAAGCAGGAAAATGATGTACTTATTATAATTTTGCTTTTCTTATTCTTAGAAACCCCTCAGCAGTTAACTCTTTCATTTTTAAAACGTTGAAAATGTATAAGCTATTTTAACATATTTTCTCATTTTTTGATTACTTTAAGGTATATTTATTGTTCTATTAAAAATTTTTTTTAAAAATTCGAAAAAAAAATAAGAATAAAAGTTTCAATAAAATTTGTTGGAATTACCCGAACATTTTGAAAATAATAAGATATACAAGATTGTGTATAACTTTTAAATGTGTAAAAAATAAAAGTGTGAATATTTATTTTGTGAAAAAAAAAGAAAAGAAAAAGAATGTAACAAAGCATGAGCAAATATGTTAAAATATTATACACATAATTAAATTTTCAAAGTTAATTTAATTCTTAATTTAATAAAGATTATAAATAAAAAAGATTTCGAAAAATTGACTGTACGTACATATAAACACAACTGAAGATTCCAAATGGTTTTGCGTAAAAAAAAATAAAATAAAATAAAGTTCAAAAAATAAAACATGTCATTATAATGATTAGACAAATATATATAATTTAATTTGAAATGTTTCAGTTGCGAAAAAATATACAAACAGGTAATTTTTCGCAGTTCAGTCATGCATTATGTGTGTATGGATATGAATAAATATGTATGTTTACATTAAAAAATTTTTTTAATAATTAAAATGGTCACTTAACATCCTATTCCATCTAATGAATCTCTATCACAACATTGTCTTGTCTGAACCGTCAAGCATTTTATCATTTAAAATGTTTTTATCCATATTATACAAATTGGGATCTATTTTGTTTATATTATTATTTCCATTTAATGTGCTATTATTTAAGCTACTTCCGTTTAAGTTATTTGCAATTCCATCGTTTCCTCCTAATTCGTCTAAATTACTTGCACTTAATTTGTTTTCCCCCAATATATCTAGGTTACTAGCGCTTAGTTTGTCTTCTCCTGATCCGCTTATGCTACTTGTATTCGAGTTTTCTCCACTTAATCCTTCAGAACCTCTATCGACTGAGGCTCCAACATTTGTCTCGGCTTGTGTTGAGGTCGGCACCTGTTCAGTATTTGTGGATGTGGTATTTTCAGCAGGTTTATCATTGGGGCTACTTGATGGCATGTCGACTAGATTATCTTGAACATTCATTAAATAAGTTTGTGCATTTTTTTCCATCATTCCTATGACCCGTTTCGCAAAAAGACCTGTGTCATCTATGGCATACCCTCCTTGCATAGATGCAACATCAAATATTTGCTCTGCAATTTCTGAATTTTGTGAATTCATTTTGTCTATTTGTATTAAATGATTTAACTGTTTAATTATGTAATGATTTGGATTAATTTCCAACACTGGTTGATTTGCTGATTGACCACCAAACATTTCATTTTCTGACATTCCTTGTGCTGTTGCTTGTTGCCTCATGTATTTTTGCATAGATGGGGATATTCCCATTTCTCCTTGAACTAATAATGCAGGAGAGTTAATTAATCTATCTGAGATTCGAACTTCGTGCACTTTGTGAGAAAATTTATTATGTAGCCATCTACATAATATTTCATATTTCATTTTTAATTTGTCTAAACTATCTGTTTTATTTTGATCATTTTCTTTTTTTAATTTCAAGTCTGCTTTGTTTACATCCAAAACATCGTATCCTTTATATTTATTAACAGTTAGGGAGGACAAACAAAATTCATCTATTGGTTCTAGGGAAAAAAGAACATCATAATTTAATGCTTTTAATTTTTCTAAAGACGGAGAATTTTGCGCTGTTTTTTTATTTTCTCCTGAAATGTAATAAATACATTTTTGATCCTGTTTCATATTTTCTATATAGGTATCTAGATCGATTTTTTTATCTCCACTATTAATGGAATAAAATTCTACTAAAGATGCGATTTCTTCTTGATTTTCTTTATCTTCTACCACACCAATTTTTAGGTATTTTCCAAAAGTGTTTAAAAATTTATTCCATTTTTCTCCTCCTGTTTCTTTTAAACCTTTCATCATACTAATACTTTTTAAGACAATTCTTTTATTAATAATGGAAAGCATTTTTGATTTTTGCAAAATTTCTCTTCCAACATTTAAGGGCAAATTTTCACTGTCTACTATACCTCTTAAAAAGGTTAACCATCGTGGTATAGATTCGGAAAATTTATCATTTATAAAAACTCTTTTGACATATAATCGAATTCCTCTTGATTCTTCATCAAACATATTTTTACTCAGTTCCCATGGGAGAGATCCAGGTATGTATAAAATAGAGTTAAATGAAATTTGTCCTTCTACATTAAAGTGAACATATGCTAACGGATCATCATATGCTTTAAAGGTATTTTTATAAAAACTATAATAATCATTTTCAGTTAGTTGTTTTTCATCTTGTTTCCATATTGGTAATTGCACATTAATTTTTTCCCATTCATGATATCTTTTTGTTATAGTTTTCATTTTCATTTTATCTCCATCTTTTAAAGATACTGAATCATCTGGAACTCTTTCATAATCAATTTTTTCTGACCATATTTCAATTGGAAATTTAATAAATTCAGAATACTTTTTGATTAATTCTTTTAACTTATAATCCTCTAAATATTCATCGCATTCTTCTTTCAAATGTAAAACAATTTTTGTTCCACTTGTTTTAATATCTTCATATTCTTGTTCATATTTTTTTATTTCGTTAACCATAAAACTACCATTAAGATCGGAAAACCACCTAAAAATTTTGTTTTCTTTTTTTGTAAAAACTTCTACCTTATTTGATACAAGAAAAGACGAATAAAATCCAACACCAAATTGTCCAATTAGGTTACTATCTGCTTTTCCTTCTTCAATTTGTTTTAAAAATTTGGCAGTTCCTGATTGAGCTATTGTTCCTAAGTTATTTATCAATTCATTTTTGTCCATCCCAATTCCATTATCTGTAATTGTTAATGTTTTTGTTTCCTTATCTGGTTTTATTTTTATTATTAACGCCTTTATTTCATCTACTTGTTCTTTATTTTCTACCTCTCCATCTTTGTTATTTTCTTCGCTTATTGTTTTTTCCATGTCAGTTTTTACAACTCCTGATGAATTTGCTATATTTTGTGCTTCTTTCATTAATTTATCGTTTTGTATTATTATTCTTTTCTTATCACACGCATCCGATGCGTTCGATATTAACTCTCTTAGAAATACATCTTTATCAGTATATAATGAATTAACTATTATATCCATAACTTTATTAACCTCTGCTCTGAAATTATATTTTTCCACTGGAGAACTGTCTGATGTCATATCTTCCCTAATTGTCTTTACATCTTCACTAAAGCTTTTTAATGTATTTCCTTTAAATTCCTTTTTTTTTAAAAACGTTTTATTTATCCTATTGTCTATATTATATCTACTGGCATTTTTGTAATTTAATATGTAGTTTAATTTCTCGGCACTTCGAGCTACATTGTAAGTTTCTACAATGTCATTTGGTTTTAGGAAACCAACAAAAAAAAGGTATAGTATCAGTTTTATTTGGTTAACAATGTAAACATTTTGCATTTTTTATATGTTTTCACGTTTTGTTTCTTTTTTTGTTATTTTTACACGTTCTTTTTTGCGATTTCAACGTTCTGCTTGTATCACTTGGCTTTTGCCTTTTTTACGAAAAAATCTTTTAAGATATAAAAGAATCCTAATACATACACCTTTTTTTCCCTCCCAAGGAGAGGTGTAAACAATTATAAACATATATATGTGCGTGTAGGCAAATGTTCTTAAGAAAAATATGCTAATATATATATTTTAATAGTTATGAATGAATTAGCCACCTTTTACATGTTTTTACACATATTTTTTATTAAAAAAAAAAAAAAAAAAAAAAATCTACATTGCATTAATTATATGAATTAAAAATTAGAAATAAGCCCAAACGTACACTAGTAAAATGTTTCAGGCTCTTCTGTTTTTTTTATTATTTCTTGTTTGTAAAACGTTTTTTTTTTTTTTTTTTTTTTTTCTTTTAAGATGTAACAATTTTTACCTATGTTGCTCCATGTAGTTCAAATGTATTTTTCATATTAAGCTTAACGTTTCACTTTTTCTCACAAGGCGTTTATTTTTTGGGGGATTCAAGTATATGGACATAATACTTTTTTTTTTTTTTTTTTTTTTTATATCCCCTATTTTTATGAACTAAGAACATTTAATTGACTTACTATTCCTTTTTTTTTTTTTTCCCTCCATACCACAATTTCTATTTTTAGCAAATTTGTCCTCTTAATTATTAAACAAAATTAAAGTAAAAAAAAAAAAAAAAAATGTCAAATTGTTGATTATATTTAGTATCAATTTTGATACACAAATATATTTATGGCGATTTCAAACAACCATATGAAGGGGAAAAAAAAAAAAAAGAAGCCATAACAAGGGATAAAAATTGTTTATGCATAAATATTAAGCATTAAATTGGCGTGAGAATATCAAAACGTAGATAGCAAATATATAAATACAAGTGAGGAACAGTACTAAAAAAAGTAAAGGGAGAGGGGAGAAATATTATAACTTAAGCTTGATATAAATTCTGTAAGAATAATGTGTGAAAAAGCCTCGAAAAATGAATAAACCATTGGAAATAATGATGGAACAAGTGGATTTGTAAATAAATGGAAAAAATGAAAACATTTGTTAAATGCATTTATCTTTTTAGAAATGTATGTTTATTCTTTTAAAAAAAAAAAATAATAAAAAACTATGTATGAAGACTCTCGATTTTTCAAGACACATTTTAAAACATAGTAGAACAAATTTGTTTATTTAACATATATATAGAACCCTGAATGTTGAACGAGACAGATTAGGAACAACAAAAAAACGTATAGTAAAAGTGGTCAAGAAAAAGGGTGAAAAAAAAAAAAAAAAAAAAAAGAGCAATACAAAAAGTAATAAACCCAAAGAAAGCACAACAAAATACATAACAAATCAGGGAAAAACCTTAAACAATATAAAAAATAGGAAAATAACAAGTGATCACAGCGAGGTGATTGTGATATTTAAAAATTGTATTTGGGGTAGAAGATGAAATGCTTGTATACACTTGCATACAAATTGCTCCAACATAAATAGTCTCATATGTACATGTAACAAGCATATTTCATATTATACAGGGCATAGGACAAAACATGTTTAGGAAGAGAACAATAAATAATTTAAAAAATCGAAAAAAGACAGAAGATATAGAAAATGAAGAGGAAGAAAATGAAGATAATAGAGAAGTCAAGAAATCCAAAAGGGAAGAGGATCCAAAAGATATTACTTCTAATGGCACTGAAGAAAAAGGCACGCACGAAAAAAAATATAACCTGAATAAGGGAAAAAGTATTAATGATAACGATGATAGTGTTGATGATGTAGTTTGTAAGTTTTTGTTCAAAAAAAAACTAAAAAAATTGAACGAAGAAAGTAACTTACATTTAAAAAGAAAACGTAAATTGATGATACAATCAGAAAATGAAAATAAAGAAGAGAATAATATAACAGAAGATAGAATATATAAAGGTGACTTTAGTGTTTCGAAAAATTATGGTTCTTATGAAATAGACCAAGATTCAAAGAATGATTATAGAGCTAGAATGGAAAGAAATATTGAAATAGGAGAGGAAATATTAAAGGGGAACTTAAAAGACAATGTCTATAGAGGAAAAGATGCTCATGAAAAGTCCTTGATGATGAGCAAAGATAGTTTAGCGAAAAATAAATATACTGGATTATATGGCCCAATAAGAAATAGTGGGGCAAATGTTCGAATGACGCTTAGAATTGATTATGAACCATGCATATGTAAAGACTACAAAGAAACGGGATATTGCGGTTTTGGCGATACTTGTATATATTTACACGACAGGAGTGACTACAAAAGTGGTTGGAAAATTGAACAAGAGTATGAGGAAAAGAGAAAACGAAATGAGGCACTGCGAAAGGAAAAATTAGAAAAATGGAATGAAAAAATGTTGCGAAAGTTAAAAGAAAAGGAGGAAAAAACGGGAAATTATGTAGATGATGATGGTGATAATGGAAAGGAAGAAAAAAATGAACATGGGCCTGATAATAAAGTAGAAAAATCTTCCCATTCACCAAGTGTTTCTTCCGGTACTGAAAAAGAAAATTCATCTGACAGCGAATCAAGTGATGATGAAAATAATCTCCCATTTGCTTGCATAAAATGCAAAAAAAAATGGAGACTAGAAATGAATCCAAGTGTAACAGAGTGCTTCCATTATTTCTGTGAAAAATGCTTTATTCAAATGTTTCAGAAAAATAAAAAATGTTTTAAATGTGGATTACAGCTAAATGGAATTATGAATGTGGCCCACAATATTGTCGACATTTTGAACAAAAAAAAGCTTTCCAAATAGATTACAAACGTTTTTTTTTTTTTTTTTTTTTCTAGTATGTTAAAATTTTTTTTTTTTTGTTACCCATCCAATTTCACCCATTGCTGTTTCGCTTTTGTTTCTAGTGGTTTTTTCATTATAATACTTATTTAAATGAGAGGTTAAAAGGAGCTATGTGAATGGAAGTTATTATTTGCTTGTACACCTATTTAAGCACAAATAAATAATCCCCTCGAATTCTTTTTCCTCTACCACAAAATTGCGTAAACAAATTGAAGTCTGTTTTACACACAATTGTACAAATGTAGGTCATCCAGCACAACACAATTTTTTTTTTTTTTTTTTTGCAGCGCATGCAATTATTTTATTAAGTCCTTACACAACTCGTGTTTTTTTTTTTTTTTCTTTTTTTCTTTTTTAGTGGCCTAAATATTTTTTTACATTTTTGTAGTGTGTATTATTAAGAAAGTTATCGTTATATAAAAGCATATGTTCATATTTTACATTTTTTATAATTGAACTGTTTTAACAGTAATAATGCATGGTTCTTGTTGTCACAATTTTACATTACAGAAGTTATTTGATTTTAATATATATGTGCAACCATAAAACATATGTGTAAGTTTCTTTTTTTTTTTTTTTTTAGTTACAAAAAAATAAATACCTTCGTTATATACACAAAACACAAACGACTTGTAGTTTAAATAAAAAATTGACAATTACAAATATTCCTTACATTCGAAATTCGACGATTGAAATTCTATACGTGCAATAGGTTTGCATATATTTGAACAGAGTGTTTCCCATTTATTTTATACAATTTATTATACATATGGACTAAAAAATTGTATGCTTCATCACTATATATTCAATGTATTATTCATATTTTGTGCGTTTGAAAAAGTTACACTTTGTGACACATGTTTTTATTCACATGCGTGTACCTTTTTTTTTTTTTTTTTTGCTTTTTATTAAAAGAAATATTAATAATTAAAATTCTACAAATATATTATGCAGTGTACAATAAAAAAATCCGCAGCATAACATTTTTTATTTTTCCAAAAAAAAAAATTTTTTTCCCCATGATGAAAAAATAAAAAAAATAAAAAATGAATGCTGTTTTAGTAGCAAAAGCTCACCGCATTTAGTAGGAAAAAATAAAATATAAAAAATTGGATAAAAGCAAAACCATTCTTTATAAAATAATTACGTACATTTCAAGTCATTAATTTTACTTGGATGGAAATTTTAACTTCAATATGTGCATTATTATTTTCCATTTCATTACATGATTTAATAATACATTATATTTAGAGCAGCGTACTTAATATATTCCATGATACCAAAGTATTTACTTCAGTTATTTGTTGCTTTTTTTTTTTTTTTTTTTTAAGTGTGTAATTTTTCTGTTGGAGTGTAAAATTGGATATTTTTACACACATTTAAATAAACGATGCGAACATTAATTGTTTTATTAAATGTTATTATTTACAATATATTATATATATAGGTATTTCTCATTTTACCATGTCCTCATCCCCATTAAATACATGAACGTGATAGACAAAACAAAAATACATTATTCAGTATTGTATACATGTATTATCTGTAGTATATAATTGCATATGTATGAACAACATATGATCAACAAATATTTTAAGAATAATTAAGTATTATAAACGTATCCCTAGTTAGAAGAATAAGAAGACTTAACATTTTACACACACACACACACGTTAAATAAACAAAAGAAGGAAGAAAGAAAAAATTGAAAGAAAACGTAATCAAAAAAAAAAAAAAAAAAAAGGGAATATTAAAAAAGGTGAAATCACAAAGGTGAAAAGCCAATATATAAATAAAAAACCCTAGAAGGATTGATAAACTAAAAATAATTATCGTGTAAAAAACAAACAAAAATATGACTCTAAAAGGAAGAACATAATTATGTTTTTAACATTCGTTTGGGACAAATGTATTTTATGCTTCCTGGCATTCGGTTCAATTCCTATTGGGTTTATAAATAGAAAAAACAAATTTAAGAGAATAGAAAATCACAAATATGCGTTATACAGCACAATAGTTATGAACAGTTTTTTAATATATATAAATAAGTTTTTCGGTCTATTAGGGATATTTAATTTTTTCTTAGGAAATTATTTATGTTTAATTGGTATAACAGGAGGTATCGCAGTGGGCAAATCAACATTTTGCAATTTTCTAAAAAAAAAAGATGTTGTTGTTATTAATGCAGATGAAATAACGAATCAAATATACAAAAAGGGATCCACATGTTACAACAAAATTTTAAAGCATTTTGGAGAGGAAATTCTAAATAATGATAAATCTATTAACAGAACCTTATTAAGAAAAATTGTATTTAATAATGAAGAAAATGTTAAATACATAAATAAAATTACGCACACATATATCATAATAGAGATAATTAAGGAATGTTTAAAATATAAGTTTCTACACTTTAAATATAATGTAGCGATAGAGGCCCCTTTGTTAATTGAAACGAAGTTATATTTATTAACCAGCCCGGTTATACTTCTAAAATCAACCGTAAATAATCAAATAACCCGTATATTATCGAGAGATAAAAATTGTACGTATGACACAGCAATGAGCATAATAAAGTAAGGATTGTAAAAACAAGCACATGTTTTTTTAACATCGTCCCTTTTTTTCTTTTTTTTTTTTTTTTACCTTGCTATTGTTTCTTGCCCATTTTTTATATATATACATGTGTCTTTTTTTCTTTTCCTTTATGAACTCCCTTAAATTTGTTGTATCATACAATTTGATAATTTCAAAGAAATACATTTTCTCCCAAACAGTTATGAGGCAAAGTTGTATGTTCATTGGGGGCTACATTTCACTTCATAATAGTTGTCAATTGCTGCTATCGTGGCATTTAATTATTTGCATTTTGAATAATAAAAATGTGAATATATATGTTTCGACTTGTATATATGTATTTGCAACGTGTCTACACGATTTTAACAAATAAGCCATGTGAATGTGATTTACAAGTTTTTACGTGAAGCAATAAATTCAGTGAATATATGAACACCATTTTACTTCCTCTCCTCACCCTTTAGAAACCAGTTACCGACGGATGAAAAAATAAAGTATGCAGACATTATAATAAACAACGATGGAGATTTACTAGACCTGCAGATGAAATGCGATGTTGTTTATAACAAATATTTGAAAAGTTTTTTCTTTTAAGTGACACACATTGGTTACATAAGTAAGAGCAATCGATAATTTGATTCATTGAGTAGATATATATACATGAAAGTATGAAATTATATTTTTCGTGTAATATTAAAAGAAAAAAAACTTTTTCCCAAAAACATGCATGGTAGTATATTTATATATATACTTTTAAGTGCATACTTATATATGTATGCAAATACATTCATATGTGCATAATATTTATGAACAAATGAAATGCAAAACACGACTAATTTGAGACCCTATTTTTTCCTTTGCCTAATTTTTTCCCATATTTTAATTCCTATTAATTTTTTATTTTGTATTGGATTTTAATTTTTAATTTAACAAATATTTAATTTTTT
Organism: Plasmodium gonderi; assembly: GCF_002157705.1. NCBI lineage: Eukaryota > Apicomplexa > Aconoidasida > Haemosporida > Plasmodiidae > Plasmodium > Plasmodium gonderi. Next base: position 3,087,260 of record NW_021628937.1, read on the forward strand.
TTTTTTGTGCAATTTTTTTTTTTTTCAAACTTGTAAAAGAATATTGAAATTTTGTTATTTCTAAATATTTTTTTTTTTTTTTTTTTTTTTTTGCAAATACAAACACTTAACCTCAAATGCTATTTCCTTATTAAATGATCTAAAATATTTTTTTTCACTATTTGTGTAGACCTCTATAGAAATAAAAAACACAGTACCATTAACCGGTCCTCATACATTTCCATGTGTAAAAAATCCAGCAGACGTGCCATTACACTTTAAATATAAAAAAACACATGAAAAAAATATAAAAAGTAATTAAAAAAAGAGACCATGCAAACTATAAAAAATAAAAAGAAAAAAAGAAATTAGCATGATTTCAAATGAAAAAAATTAATGTTTGGAAAAGGTCAAGCCAAAAGAAAAAAAAAAAAAAAAAAAAAAAGGGAAATAAAACAGGGTGAGAAATAAGGGTAAAAAAAGAACCAAAAATATAAGAAATTTGTGATTATTTTTAAATATTTACCTTAACCCCATATCATTTTTGTAATACCATTTTAAAATTATTCTCTATGTACACTCTTACACATACGCACGGAATGATATTCCAATGTAAGCATAATTTACACTTGTTTGTGTGTGTTTCTTTCATGTATTTCCCTCTGCATGATCATTAAACGTTATGAGAAAATATGATTCACGAGATCATACTAAGCCTTATAGGCCAAACAGGGGATATAATAATTTTAGTGGATAAAAGGAGAAATAAAACGAAGAAGGATAACAATTTAAATATAGATGAATACTGTTTTGAAGTAAATAATAACATTCACATATTTTTAAGTTCAGAAATAAAAATAATTAACGAAATTGTTCAGTTAGGTTACTGCTTTTACATAATAAATATCTTCTGTTTGTTGGTGAAAAAGAATACAATTTATAAAAATCTGACGCACATACATAAATTTAACAAATTAAATGAAGAACGAAAAGGAAGAAAAAGAAAAGATTATGCGAACGAAAAAATACAAAGAGATGAAGACATCCCAAGGAATGCAAGTTCTTCTTTTACAAGTTCGTCTTCTACAAATTCGTCTTCTACAAGTTCATCTTCCATAAGTTCCTCTTGTGAATCATCCTCTTCAGGCAACGAATCAGAAGAGATTAATAATTTGAATAATTCATTCCAAAAAAGAAAATACGAAAAAAAAAATGAAATAGATAACTACTTTGGTGTAGTTTTAAGAAATATAAAAAGTCTGGATAATGTAAGTCCTTATGGATATTATGCAAATGGAATAAGCAATGAAATAAATAAATTTATGAGGAGATATTTAAAAAAAATTAGTGAGATCGAAGAATATATAAATAATAATAGTAATACTCCATTAACACAAATTTTAACAATGCTAGAAAAAAAAAGAGAAGAAATAATAATAATTATAAATATTATAAAAAATTATTTAGAATTTCAAAAAAAGGAAGAACAAAATGTGTTACAAGGGGAAAGTAGGAATAAAACAAAGGAAATTTTAGACTACTTGTATGAAAATTGCTTAAACGGAAATTCACGAATTAAAAGCATATATCATAGATATTTTAAAAATTTAGGGAAAATACTGTTACATCAAACATTTTCCTGGATGCTTTATGGACAGCTATTAGATCCATATTATGAATTTTTTATTCAAAAAAGGCAATTTATCTACTCAGATGATAAAAAAATTTTCTTATCACCAGAAGAATTATATGAAAATTTAACATTAACCAATGTACAGAGTTTAAATTTTGAGTGGAATTATTTATTCTTTCAATCTGTTTCAAATCTGCCAGACTGCTGCATAGACAAAGTTGCTGGTCGAAAAATCTTGTTCATAGGAAAATCAATTCGTATATTAATTAGAAGCAATAAATGGAGTACCAGTGATATTACGAAACTCTTTTCGATTACCAAGATACTGTCAAAAGCGTTTGATGAAGCTCCCACGAATGGAGGGTATAAAAAAATTGCAAGTTTTCAAAGAGGTTATAATACAATGAACAATGAAAATGGTGTAGGTAGTGAAAACGGGTTGTACCATGCAAGCAGCTTGAATGCCACAAAAGGTGGTGTGCCTACGAATACTAATGATTACTTACGCTCTTTAAACATTTCGAGCTCAGACAGTTCTGTTAATAGTTCCGATGAATATTCTTCAGATTCTAAAAATGAATCTATAAACTTGTATTGTAAAGAAATATTTGATATTACAATAGAAAAGATTAGAAGCATAGTAGCCTATAAGTTGTGGAAATATATAGTTAAGGATATAAATTTAATTAAAATATTTTATTTGTTTAAAGACATATATTTACTAAATAATGGAGATTTTTATGATTATTTTTTAGAAAAATCTTGGTCTCTTATGCACACGCCTCCGAATTCGAAAAATGAAATTCTGCTAAAAGTTTTAGCATGGAAAAGTTCATCTATGTTAGCAGAAAATTACTGTAAATATATGTATGAAAACAAAGAAGATAAATTAATTTTAGAGAAATATGAAAATATGCTATTTACAGAATGTAATACTAATGAAAATGAGTCTATCTTTTTTAACAGCACGAATGGATACTATTTTGACACAGATAATTCAGAAAATATTATTTCGAGATATTTTTACCCTAGAATATCTTATAAAAAGTTCTCTTATGATTCCTTCGAAAGAGAAAAATATGAGAATTTAATATTAGGTGGCATGTGCTATATATATGATAAAAAAATCGTTCTAAATGATTTTTACAAAGGGATACAAACATTGTATAAAAAAAGATACTACGATTACGACAACATTTTTAGTGTATGTATAAACAATTATAGACAACAAATACTGAGAGGATTTAAACATGGCTTCGATTTTGCTGTAAATTTTAACAATTTTTTTGATAATAAATATATTGACGTCAATAATAAAAGTAGTACAAGTGTAGAAGCAATGGGTACACACAATAATACAAAACAAGAATGTAATAATGAAAATTTTCTTGTAGGTTGCTGCTTTGCGTTGGTTATCCATTCGGTGAAAAATCCTTTACTTTATAAAGCAGATGTATTGAATAGTTCTTTAGGATATTGGGGATCCCTAGGGGATTGTTTATCCGTTGAAATAAAAGTAAAATTTTACGAAAAGAAAAATAGCAAAAAAGACAGTACTACCATATCTAAACACGAAATCGATCACACTATTCAACATGCTAGCAGTTTTAATAATGTGATATTAGGAGATGTCGAAATAGAAGTTTCCCTGTTTATAGGGGGAAAAGGTATATCCTCTTTTGTTCATAACAGTGGTAGTTACACTGTGGATTATGCAAAAGAATCCATTTTAAATAACAAGATTTGGGCAGACAATATAAACCATGAAAAGAAAAGGCTATATGAAGATATGGAAAACAATGAAAATTATTTAAGAAAGAGAAATACGAATAATGTAAATGTAACAGATCAGGATAACTTAAAGAGTGAAAATATGGAAGGAAATAATAATGAAGTTACAAAACAACCTGTGTTAAAAATTCAGAGCAATAAACAAATATTTCATGACATAAATAAAAATACGTTAACAAAATTTCGAGTTCGAATAAATTGTTTGAAGCATTCTTTTAGTGTATATATACAAAAATTGGATGAATATAACATCCAACTGAATAACCCGAAAAATAAAATAAAACCAATTATACATATTAGAGCTCTAGATATGACACAAGCATTTTCCCTCGATATTGGAAATGGATACATAGGATTTTACACGTCCCCAATTTTATTTAAACACAAATTATTGAAAAAGAAGAATAAACTAAATGAATGGTTCAAGCGATTTTACAATGATACTTTAAATGCTGATTCTACTATTTATAAGAAGAATTTTTTTTTTAACATGGGAGATGAAAAAAATAAGGAAGTTATACAAAATGAAATAAGAAATATAAACAAAATAATTTCGTACAAGAATTGGAAAAATCAAATGAAGGGAGAAGTGGACACATGGATGAGCAGGAATAATAAGGAAAAAATGAAAAATATGCTTATATTCAGTTCTTATGACTGTTCAGTGGAAATATACAAATGGTTTCATCAGTCGTATAAATCTCCCATAGAAATTCCTGAAATTGACATAGACAATGAAACACTGATATTTTATGATAAACAAATAAATAAGAATATACAAATTCATAGTGGACTGAATTTATGGAATAATATAGAAATATATTTTAAACTTACATGGCCAATAGCACTAATTATTAATACGAGCACTATATACACTTATAATTCTATTTTCCAATTCCTTTTTCTTCTAGGTAGAATTTATTATAATTTAAAAATTTTATGTTATCATAATAGACATTTATATAAATACTTAAATTTTAAAAAAGGGGGATTATTATTTTCTTACTTGTTTTCTATTAGATATAAAATGCAATTTTTTTTTTTTCATTTGATTAAATATTTACAAGAAGATATTATTAATCATGAATACAAGTTAATGATTACACAAATTCACAAATCGAAAGATTTTGAATATACCAAATCTATTCATGACTTATACATTTCTCAAGTTGCCACGAAATGTTTTTTACGTGTTCAAGACATAACAAATCCGTTATTGGAGTTGATAGATACATCTTTCAAATTTTGTTACTTCTTTCAGTGTTTAATAGAAAACGAGTTGTTTACAGATATATTAAACTACGAAATGATTAGTGAAGATGAAGAAAAAAAAAAAGAAAAAAAAAAAGTGGATATGAAAGAGGTAGAAAATGATATAAATAATGACAATAGTGATAAAAATGATAATGATTTAAATCAAGTTATTGAAAAGTTACTACAGTATAATGATAACTTTAATGAAAAACTAGTTAGTGTTATAAACGAAATGATGAACATAAGTTCAAGCAGTAATCATGCTTATCTTATTCATTTGTTAACTATACTGGATTTTAACGGCTACATAAACAAGATAAAGGATTCTAGGATCAATAATAAATCCATCGATGCTTGTATAACTGATAGCACTAGAACTGATGGTAGATTCCAAAATGAACAAGAGGAGCGTAAAATTAATCCTGAACAAGATGGTGTCATGATAGAGAGTGGTAATCTCAATTTCACTAAAGCATTCAATGACAACATGGAAGATGAAAAAAGGGATAGCAACAAGAGAGATGATAACAAAATGGAATATTCGGACATTGAGAATATAAACATGAGTGATAATTATTACTTAGATAAAAAGGAAATTTACACAAACAGATTACTAAGCGGGGCTAACATTTCACTAAGTGGTATATCACAGAATATTAGCACAATGAATGAAATTCATGGAATGAGCAATGTAAACGAGGTTGTTAATAAAAAAGATTTTATAAAAAAGAGAATAGTTAACAAGTTTAGCAACTTGTTGTGCAACAATGTTGATGAGAAATGGAACATACAAATGAGCAAATTAAATGGTTACAACCAAAATGGCATACCAGAATCGACTGATAAAAGTCTTATCAGTGGAGGTATTATCCCTACTGCTGGGGTTAATAACCTCAGAAAATACATAAATGACAAATGTTACTATAGCAGCTGTAATAACGTGAACTACAGGAATGAGGGCGGCAGCAATGGATACAACTACAACAGTGAGCACTCCTATAACTATAACAACTACAACGTTTTAATTGACAAGTACTCAAATATACTCAACAGCTACACGCATAACAGCAGCAGAGGAAATTCGGTTAATCCGGCCCCACAAAATTATGTAAATAATTCGAATTTAGAATCATACAAGACACCGTTAGATGTAGCTAAATTAAGACATATAAGTGGCATTCCAAATATGGCGGACAATATGAACATTGCTAATGTCGGAAACATTGGTACTGGCCCCAATGCTCCCAGCATTAATGTGTACAACATAGATACTGGAATGTACCAAAATAATAATGTGATAAATTATGAAAACAGTCTGATAAACAATACAGTGGGAAGAATGGATTTAAATAGCAGAATCAATTTAAATCAAAATATATTAAATGTTAACTACGGTAAGAATAATAACACGACAACTGATTTAAATAGTCACCACGACTTAAATATTAAAAAGAATTTTAATGTGCAACAATTATTGGACAATTATAATTATAGCTATGATGGGTTCTCGGAAAACAACTCATTTACAAGCCATAACGTGAATAAACTTAGCAACGAAAATAAGAACACATCCCAAGGATATAACATTTCTGACGCTTCTAATTATGGCAATATTCCCCTAAATATTTATAGAAAGGAAAATAACAGCATACATGAAACAAATCGTGAAAAATAATAACTTTTTCCAGAATAATGGATCGATTTTTACTCATACAAAGGAGGAGCTTTCAATTAAAGGGTAATAAAAGGATATACGAGTTTATGTGCCTCCAACAGTTTGTTCATGGATGTAACAACCACCATTTTTGTATGTATGTAGTTTATGCATGTGTTCACCCGTGTGTCATATGTACATATTTTAATCATGCTACTTCCATTCCCATTTTGCTACATCTGTGTTGTATGTTAATGTCCCCTATTAATTATATGAAATTTGTATTTTTTTTTTTTTTTTTTTTTTTTTCTCTCTGCATAAAATATATCGTGCTTCAAATTTTTGTTAAACTTATTTTTTTTAGTTCACTATTTTCCCTTTTTTTTTAATCAGTATAAAATGCTTGTACACGTTTATCGCTTATGTGGCTGAACAAAAATAAGCAAATAATTCACACATTGCACAAATTCCATACGACTGAGAAAATTGCACAAATTTATATATTCAGAATTGTATGCATGCCATTTTTCAGTTAACATTTCTTAGTTCACTCTATATAATGTACTATTGCTTTTGTGTTCACTTGGATAATGTGTTTATGAGAAAAGGGAATCGCCGATTAAATTATCCTGAAGAGAGAGTAATGAACTTTTTGTTTTGTAACTATATTATATTGTATGGCACAACGAGTGCCATTTTGCAGTGCGAGCTATTTCGCAATTTTTTTTTTTTTTTTTTTTTTATGACATTCTACACTGTGCTATAAATAGCCAAACTGCACAATGATATCGAAAAAAAAAAAAAAATAACATCTGTGTAAACTGTCACATCACATGTATATTTAGTAAACACAAATTTATATGCCATACATATCCTAGGGTATCATATTTTGAGATGAGGACGTTTATATTCTGTTCAATTTCTGTAGAAATTTACACCTTTTTTTGTGAGCAAAAAAATGAAATTCAAAAGTGCGCAGCAAAATTTTTGTATGTAAAAAAATTGAATAAATGTGGAACTTGGCAGATATATATATAAACGTATATATATGTTTACATCTATGTGTAAATGTACAGTTCAACATTTTGGGGGGCTAAGATTGTAACAAGCTTACACGCCTTTCGGATTGTTTTCCTCATCTACAGTGTAGTATACGTAGGTACTGTTTTAAACACGTTCACGTTAACACACATGTGCTCATGTAATGAAAAATATATTTTCCCTCCCCCATTACCTTTCCTCTCAAAGTAAAGAAGAAACACACAAATTTCATGATAACAGTTTAATATAAGATATGTCATTAGAATCTTAACAGATTGGATTAAATTTTACTCCGACGCATGTTCTGTTATTTTTTTGTATATTTTTGCTAATTACAGAATGGGCTATAAAAATGTATCTAAATGCATGTTATTAAAGGATAAATTGGATTTTGATTTTATCTTTTCCATTTATTCCCCCAATGAAGGCTATAATAAAATAAGAAAAAATACCTAGAGCGTATAATATAGCTGTATTCTATGATGGCAAGTGTACTGAATTATTTATTTAAAAATTTTGTTTTAAAAGAAAAAAACACAATTCTGAAATGTGATATATGGAAACGTCGATATTCGAAAATAACAAGTGTTAATGTAAACAACTGGAATAACATCCATAAAGAAATAATAAATAAAATAAATGATAGTGATTTTGTTTCGATTGATGTAGAATACACAGGACTCCATTTAAAAGATGAGAGATACATATCTATTGATTCTAGTTATGAAGCACATTGTTATGGAGCCAAATCTTTTTTTCCATGTCAAATTGGAATAACTGTTGCCAGGAAGAAAGACGTAATTTTGAAAGAAAAATGCACTGCAGACGAAGATTACAATTTCAAAAAAAGGAGTATACATAATATTAAATTATTAGGACATAACAGTGAAAAAATAGATCGGAAATACTCTTCAATAAATTATCAAGAATGGGAGATATCACCGTACTGTATTTATGTATTTCCAAAAGAAAATAAATGCTTTAGTGTGTCAACGACAACTCTTATATTTTTAAAAGAAAATAATTTTGATTTTAATGAATGGATATTTAATGGTGTTGGATATTTAACACCAAATGAAGAAGAAGAAAGAAAAAAAAACATTTTTGAAAAAATCGATGAATTAAAAAATTTGATGAATAAATGTAACACAAAAACTAGGAATACACACGGAAAGGAGTGTAATGGCAAAAAAAAAAAAATTGATATAGAGAAAATTATTCATGAAATAGAAAATTATAAAATTGTTGACGATGAGGATAAAGAAGCTGTTATTGAAATAATAAAGAAGATTGGAGTTTGGTTATCTCAGGGGGCGAAGGACAATCCTGTGGAGAATTTCATTCACCAAGGTGATAAAACAAAATTGTCTGAAAAAGATGACTGTAAAAATATGTGTCCAATACACGAATCAGAAAATGGAGAAAAGGCGTCCTACTCGCGTAATAACAATGTAGGATCTCCAAAAAATGGTAATAAAGCGAATGATAACAATAGCATGGGAACAAGTTGTCATAGAGCTTACAGAAACTGCAATGAAGAAGATAATAATTCAACACCTAGTGGAAGAATAACTGATTCCGTAGGAATTGGTACTTATAACGACATTCTTTCTGTTTCCACTACCAAAAATAATCATGAATGTTGGGATGCTAAAAATGAAGATCCATCATTCGGATATGAAAACCAGGGAGATGGGGAAAAAAAGACGAATTTTTTGTTTGATTCTAATAAAATTGATGATGATCCATCAGATTATCCGTTATATATAGAAATTGAAAACCCGTATCTTCGATTATTAGCTCATACATTAATAACGAAATATTTCAATGACATTTTCTGTATATCTGTCAAGGTGAACGATAGAAAACATTTAGCCATCTATAGAACTGAAAAGGATTCATATAAAGAACAAATAAGAACATTTGAACTAGAAATAGAAAAAATAAATGAAACAATTGGAGTAAGATTACTATTTGATGTAATTATAAAAAATAAAAAAATAATCATAGGGCATAACTGTTTTTATGATATTTTACATATATATCAGACATTTTATCATGATTTGCCAAATTCTATTAGCTTATTTAAAAATAAATGGACAGAATTATTTCCATACACATTTGATACGAAATATATGAATGAAACGAATGAATACTTATATGCATTAAATGGACCCGCAACTCTAAAGGGTTTGTGTGAATATATGGCTTCTCTAATTTCGTCTAGCAATGATTTTGATTTTGCTTTTAATTTTATGAATGGTCATTCAGATCTTCCTCATTGCTTCATCCCTCTTGTGAAATCGGAAAATCACGCTGATTCATGTGGAGAGATAGATAATTCGTTGGAATGCACTAAAGGCAATAATTCAAATAATGAAAAGAACGAGGAAAGAAATTCTGAAGATATGAAAAATTACAACAAGTGCGAGAATATGAGAGATGAAACGTGTCCAAATGGAAGAGAATTGTTTTATACCCCAATAAGTAACCATGATAACAACATAAATGCAAGAATGAGTGATGAACATAATGCAGGTTACGATAGTCTCTTAACATGTCTACTTTTCATACTTCAGTGCCATTATATATTGAGAAAAAATAATATGTTGTGGAGAAATGTTTATTTTAATAGAAAAAATGGTATGAACGAAAGTGAAAAATCTTTTTTTGATATTTTTTTAAGTATGTGTAACAAAATAAAAATTGTAAAGACACAGCCAAATGTCGTATCGTTAACTAGCACAGAAAATTACGAAATGGCAAGACATTTTTATATGTATGGTTATCCAAATTATTTTAAAAAATGGGAAATAATGAAAATTTGGTCCCCCATATGGGTATCATTAAGTAAGGTAGATGATCAGTCATGTTGGATAATAGCCAAAAGTGATGATGACGCGAAAAATATTAAAATGATATATAAAATGTTGCAAAATCCCCAATTTAAATTGTGTACTTATGAGGAGTACTTAATCAAGTTTAAATCGAAATAGCAAAATCATTTTATTTGACAAGAATGCATATGCTTCTCTCCGCTAATATGTATTCGTATACCATCATAAATAATTTTCCCCCCTTTATCAACACACAGAAGAAGGGGCTGCATATTAGAAGTGTGTATAGATATTCTTAAAAGTATCCACATTATTGTGAAGAGGTACATGCATACGTACGTCTTATTTGTATATTTATTTTTTTTTTTTTTTTTTTTTTTTTTTTTTCCATATTTTCCCTTTTAAATTCCACAAAGAATTTCCTAAATTTTAATAATTTGTTTATGATAATTTTCCCTTATTTAATTATCTTAATTGTTAGTTTACACATGCGCTTCTTTTTAATAAAATGTGTTACATTATAACATAACACACGAATGTGTCATGTGAGATATATTTGTTTTGCATATCCTTGTATAAACATGAACACTTATAATTCTATATTATATTGGCTTATTGAGACCATTCCTCCATTCCCCCTTATTTTGAGAAAAAATAGTTTTTAAGTCAAGGTCAATTTTTTTAATTGACTTGTTTTAAATGGAAAAGGTTTATTTTAGTAGTAATTTTTATCATGACAGTTATGATTAGTTATCTTTATAACTTCTTTGCAAAAGGGTTAATACAAGAATGCAGAAAATAATTCCGTCATACGACAAAAAATACTTTTTGAGAATGTAATTGGGAAATAATAGGGATTATTGAAACAGAACGATATACAAAATGAAAAAAAAAAAAAAAAAAAAAAAAAAAAAAGGTATATAATTGAACGGGTATAATATAGCAAAGTTGTGTGTCTTTTGATTCCCTATCTCAGGAATATTTATTCACTACAGAGATAACAGATCAACATGTAATTTTTAAAGTCGACATTTCTGTGCCTAGGGGGGAAAGAATTGTATAAAAACTTATCTTACAGCTCTTGACAGTTCATGTATTATAAAAGTATTTTTTCGTGTGTGTTAATGAAAAATGCGAAATAAAAAATTAAGAAACATAGTTTTTTCTACCATAGAAGAAATACCTAAGTTGATGGAAGGCAAAAATGCAGTTATTTTTTATCGAGTATTTTAATGGTTCATAGAAAAAATTACAACCTTCGTGGTTAACTTTCAAAATTTATTGCCTAATTTCCTCTATAAGTTTCGTATCCATTCTTAACTCCTGCTTCAATTTTCTTCGGTAGACTTTTGTTTACGTAATAAAGCACATGTATATATAATATCACATGTTACCCGTATATATGATATGTATGCACATAGCAAAATCCATGTGATGCACAGGAAAAAACGTAAGTATATGTGCAATTGGAATTTTTTAAAGGAATTAAGCAATGGTATATATAAAGTGAACATATTTTTTTTTTCTACTATTTTCTATCAACAATAAAATTTATGTTCTAGTGTAAAAATAAATGCACAAAGCAACAGGATATAATATAAAGGCCTTCCATTAAATAAAAACGGCGAGAGGAATAAAAGGGAAAAAAAAAAAAATAAATAAATTAAAATATTTCAAAAAAAACAAATTTGATACAATAAATTAAGAGCAGGGAAAAAGCATTGTTTTACACATACCAAAAAAATAATAAGGTAATATTCATGTAATGCATTTTACTTTTTGTGTACAAAATTTTCCTCTTTTTTTTTTTTTATTTTTTCTGAAATATGATGAAACATGAACGATATCGACAATAAAAAATTCAGGAACATAAGTGAAAAGGTCCAAGGAAAATACATCCCAGTCATAAAATTTGGGGGAACAAACAAGTACATCAATAAAAGTTACAAAAATGATTCCGGTACGGCCTTAAAGGAGATACAAAGGCCATAATGAAACATGAATTACTTTATTGAATGTGCTTATGTACATACACCTACGCTTGAGTCAATCCAGTGTCGGATACTTCTTGAGGTCTCTTTGTTTTATGAACCGTCTTTATATTCGTCTTTTTTTTCGTGAACCTAGTTTGCACTAATGAATCCAGCTTGTAGTACCTGTCTCACGTGTAGCTCTCCCTTACGCGGTTGCTGCGTTGCATAAGAAGCTCACATATACATACATATGCATACAAATATAAATACATTATACATATGCATACAAATATAAATACATTATACATATGCATACAAATATACATACACATACATAAGCATACACACATACATATGTACCAAAAGAACGCCCTCAAATGAGGCTTACTTATTTTAATACACTGTTTACCTTTCCACGCAGATGCAACAAATAACATAAGTTTTATCGGAGATAGTTTCTGCACAAACAACGCGGATATATATTATGATAACAAATATGGAATTAACAGAGTTTGTTTTTCCCCTCAAGGGAAATATGTAGCTGGTTGTGGATCAAACGGCACAATTTACATATACGACTTGTATGAAAATAAGCTACTATCAAAAATTTGCACAAAGATTGACAATATTAGAGACCTAACAATAAGTGATAATGACAAATATATATACGCATGTGGTGATAATAAAATTATAGAAATATTTGATTTGTATGAAAATAAAAAGAAAATTAACAAGGATGTTTCGAAATATGTTGATGTGTCAATACCTATTTTAATTAAGAATAAAAATCGCAAAAAGGACAATTGGTTTAATACAACAACTGACAATAATAATGATGCTCATAGAAATTGTAGTAATGGCAGTAATGACGAAACAGTAGCAGGACTTAATATGAACAAGGCGAAGAAGAAAAAGATGAATATGCTTGATAATGCCTATGTCCCATTCTATAAAATTAAACATAAAAATTTTACAGATAACAAAGTTGTATATGTCCCAATATATAACTATAACGACATGATTAAAGGTAACATAAATATGGTAGACTTAAATTGTATTAAAATAAGAAAAACAAATCAAATTATAAACAAGTCCCTATTTCTTATTAAAGATGCACATGAATATAGTACCTCCTGCATAGCAGTACCAAACATAAGCAACTTCTTAGTATATTCAGGAGGGGGAGATGGATTATTAAAAATTTGGGACATAAGAATGAATTTATTTGCCTTAAATAAAAGAAGTAACAAAAAAACTATTTCTGATGTCGTATTTTTAGATAATAAAAACCCATATGCTTCTATATGTTCGCATGAAGATGTATTGACTAGCATTAATTTTAACAACACAATTAATCATGAAGGTGCATTTAAATTGAGGAGAGCAGAAAGAAAGAAGGAAATTAAGACAAAACTAGGAAAACAAAATGATGTTGACATTAAAAATTCAAAATTGGAAAATGTATTACATAGCTGTAAAGGGGACAAAATGGGGATTGAAAAACATTTCACAGACGAGGGAGATAGTAGTTCATCTTTTTCATCCTCTTGTTCATCTGTTTCTTACTCCTCCATAACTTTTGATTTAACGAAAAATAAATTCAACAACATTCTCATGACAAGCGGGTATGATGGGTATATTCGATTGTACGATATAAATAATAATATTATAAAATCTTTTTATGATGAGGAAAAAAGCATCACGCATTGTATGTTTAGTTATAACAACAAATATATCATTAGCACGAACAAATCAAAATATACTAAAGTTTTTGATTTTATTTACTTCAATAATAAGAAGAATGCAAAAAATATGGCGACGTACCTTACAAATTATAAATCCTATTATTTAAACAAGCAGAATGATAATAACCAAATGGGACATGAACTAAATGAATATAGTAATTGTGGAACATTTTATGACGACAAATTTTCAAAAGATATATATAACGATAAAGAGTTTCATCCATGCAATATTAAGAACATTTATGAAGATAAAGAGTTAGAAGAAAGAATAAAACATATTAATGAATTAAACAGAGAAATAAATAAGAGTGAGGAGAAGAAACCCTTGGGTAGTAGTGATGAAGGTATGATTGAAAAGAAAATCGATTCAGATGGCACTTATTCTAATACAGATTCAAGTGATTTTGATGAAAATACCATAAAAACGAATACATTTTATGAGCATGTTAACAAAAAGTTGGAACCAACATGGTCCCTCTTTGTAGACAACATGAAATATATGAATCTTATACCGTATGATGAAATAAATGAAAGCTTAAAGAAAAACCACGAGTATGTTAAAGAGCATTATAAAAATTTGCATCGTAATATTGACAGTAGTGATCATATTCGTGACTATAACTGTGATCATAAAAATTTGGAAAATCAAACTTATTCATTGCAAAAGGATGAAAAAAATCAAGTTTTGTACTATGAATTATCAGATATTATACATAAAGAAACGGAAATTCCAAAATTTTATTCCTGTGTAGCTGGGGACAAATGCATTATTCCATCAATTGATACATATGCACACGTATATGATATATATACAGGTTTTCATGTTAATACTATAAGTAACCTTTACTTACCAAATTATCATATTGACCATTCATATTTTGACTCACATAGCTTAAATGAGCCATTTTTTAAAAAGAGACAATTATCTTTTTTAACAAGTGCTGACACTTACCCGAAGAACCAGAATATTATTGCAACGTCAAATGGATACCCAGATGGTTCTATTGTTGTTTGGATCTTTGCTCCTTTTTAATTCAGATGAAGCATTGTGCTATGTGCAAAGAGGGAGGAGAGGGGGTGCAACACAAAAAAGGGATTTTCGTAATAATTTTATTAAAAGAAAAGATATAATTTCTGTTTTTTTATCATACATATAAAAAAGTTCATTAAATTTTATTACTTATTTTGTTTTTTATTTTATTTTTTTTTTTTTGGTATATTATTTATTTTTAAAAAATGTGTGTATAAAAATTGGATACAATTATAACATCATTTATATGGAATAAAATTAACTCTCTGCAAATTTTTTAGATTTACACGGAGATGGGGTGCATATTTATAAATACATGTATGAGGGCATATATGTGTACAAAAACGTATAAAAAAAATCTTCAATTTAAAGAAGACACAAATTTAAAAAGGAAAAAAAAAAACATTATGCTATATTTTCCTCGAGTTTTTCTTCATAATCGTAGTAATTAACTGGGGTACCTCCTGGAACCATAATTGTTATATTTAAACCATTTAGCAGTAATTTTTTTATTTTATTTACTTTTTTAACGTTGTTCACGTAAGTGTATTCAGTAACATCTTCTAGTACCTGCGCAAATAAATCAGATGGTTGATATATATGACAGTATCCGTTCTCCAAATGGGGAGAGAGGAGATAATGCAAATGCATAAAAATGGTTATATATGTATACTCTTTTTTTTTTTTTTTTTCTATATTATACCATATTGACATATTCATCAAAACCAACTAACTTTCCCACTATTTCTTTGTCACCTTTCATCATAACCCATATTTTACTGCCTATAAAAATTATATGAAATGGGGAAGTTATTTCAATTGCCTAAAATGTAGTATTTTTAACGGGATACATATGCGAAGCAATGCCCTTCTCCCTTCCATTTGTCCATGTTACATTTTTACGATTCTATGTTTCTATAGTTCTTTAAGCGCGCAAAAGTTCACATATACATATATATATGTTTGTACGTATGTAACTGGGCATACATGTATGTTCACAAATCTGAACTTAAAAACTGAGAACATTTTGGATGATCCACCCTAACCTATACACTTATCCATCAAGGCAAGAGGCAAAAACGTTTCTGATCCACTTATTGTAGCCATTATTACTAAATAACGCAAAATGGAATAGGGAAAGGAATGTTCCACATAAATATTTATGTATTTAGATCTATAAATTCGAGCATGTGAAAAAGTTATAAAGTAGTACTTATGTGCCAAAGTTTTTCTTTCTTCTTACAACACAAGCTTAAAAAACGTGTAAACACCTATTATATAACACTTGAAACAAGTTATTATTGTAGCTTTATATATTTGCTCTCTTCTTTTTTATTTTGTGTTTTCTTTATTTTTATGTTTAGAAAAAAAAAAAAAAAAAAAAAAAAAAAATATTGTAAACTTTTTTGAAAATTCGATTATGGATATAAAAACAATTTGCACAATTTTTAATGAAGTGCTTTATTTTAAAACAAATATTAAAAAAACATATAACCGAATGAAATTTAAAAAACGACATGATGGATTTTGTTCAACGGTGGGGGTAATGCATATATATAAATTAATTCGCAATGTGTGATACCTTGGAGTGAAAACAAAAACATGGGATTAATATGTAATGGTAATTAAGAGAGTTGTATAAATTAAAAAAGTACATATATATATATATATACATATGTGGAGAAAGAAGATGCGCAAGAGGAAGTAAAAAAGTTTAGTAGTTATGTAGCTTCGACAGGGTGAACGAAAAAAATAAACACATTAAAAAATGCCGTATAAATTATTTAAGCGAATTTTAACAGAAATGGAGACATGGAAAACAAGAAATGCAGTGTTGTAACAAGGAACAAATGTGCACATGTATAGAAGGAAATTAATAAATATACACAGAGATCATGTGCACAAAAATAGGTAATACTACCTAACTGCTATCCGAATTCATGATTTCTCGCGCAAACTGCTTAAGAGATCGAGGTAATTTTTGAAAATTATTTTCTTGCTTTTCAATAAGAATCCTGATAAAGTACCTTGCATATATTAAATTTAAGGTACTCATATTTTTTCTTTTCCGTTTTAAAACTTCAAGAGATTTGTGATAAATGTCGTAATTAGTGCAGTCTAATTGCAAACAACAAAAAGGGACTTGTGTCAAAACATGGAGTGAGCAAAGCTCAATATTTTCCATGTATTTCTGTGTTAACAAGTTTGTAACTTCTATTTCTAAGTCTTTGGATATGTAGCATAAATTAACATCATTATTTTGGCGCAATTCATCTGTTGTTCGTTTCGTTTGATCATTTTCCAAAGGTTTTCTCTGTTCTTTTGTGTGGTCATATATCCCTAGATTATTACATTCACTATTTATTTTTCCCCCTGTATGATTAGGTTTTTGTATATATTCCTTTATATTGAAAGCTTCTGAATTTTTATTATTTATATTATCATTATCTCTTATTGGTTTTTCATGAATGTTGGATAATTCACATGTTGTTTGACTTTTATAGCTGTCGGGATCAAGTAACTTATCCATAAATGATGTATTACTTGATAAACTTTTTCGTCGTAATGCATCTAAAACTTGAGCAATTGACATCATGTCCATTGAAGGGAGAATTTTCTTAATTTTTTGGAGAGAAATAAAATAAAAGTTATTGTCTTTAACTTTTAATTTAGATAAGGACCACATGATATTGCTAAATTCTCTTTGAGGAATCTTATCAATAATTTCCATGACCTTATATTTCAAACGATTTAAAAATATTTTATTTTGGTAATTAAATTTTGCCATATAATGAAGTGCATTTGTAATATTTACATAAGACAGGTGATTAATAAAATTATCATTGTTCATATACTTAATTATATATTTGAGTATATTAATGTTTATATTGCACTTTGCAAATGAATTCAGCAACAACGTCAAGTGGTGCGGTTCTACATCATTTTCCTTTAAATTTTTGTAATATTTTTTTGTAAAGAATTTAAAAATATCATAATTATTAATATTTAATCGACTAATCATGTTCAGTATTAAGATGGAATTTACAACACTCAAGTTGTTGTGAATATGTTCATCATTTTTTATTTTATTTAATATTAATGTTATTATTTCGTTATAATCAGATGAATTTGGTGATGAATTCCTTAATTCTACATCATGCGAATTTTTATTTACAAACGACTTCGTAGAGTTCATTAAAATCTCCTCTTGTAACAAGGTAAAACTACTTAAAATAATTGTTAAATCTAAGGTATTGTACGTGTCTATGTTTTTCTTAAAATGTTCTTTAAGTGAATCAATATTTCTGTTATGTCCTAAACCAGATTTCACTAAATCTGTCGAGATGGAGAATGGGAAGAAGTGAATGGATACAAAACATACTAATTGATCCAAGTGTGGAACACTTGTCTGGGTAGCATGTATAACCGAATTAATGAAGAGAAATTTTTATATAAATTTTTTTTTCAAAAGGCTTAATTGGAAGCAAATATATACCATAAAGAAAAATAAAAAAAGAAAAGCATGCCATGTATGGATATGTACACATTTGCACCGATTTATGCGTTCAAAGTGATATAAACGCCGAGTGGCTAATATACCCTCATATTTAACTTTTGAGTTTTTTATTAACGGTCTTACTATGAAAAATGTTTATAGTCACAGATGCGGGTATCGCATTCATTCTCTTAATAACATAACTAAAAATTGATACATTGAATTGATTATCATAAACTTGCGATGTATGATATAATTTAAGTATTTTATTTATTTGATCAAAAGAGTATCTGTGTATATTGTTTTTAAAAACATCGTAGCTAGTTCTTAATATTTTCCTGTCTTTATAGTTGTTCTCATTGTATTTTTCCATTATTTTAATTATTTCTTCATTTTCAAATTTATCTATATTGTTTATAATTAGTGAACTTAATTTTTCCTTAAATAGATTAGTAGACTGAGAGGCGTCACAACTATTTATTTTGTGTACATCAATAATGGCAGTTTTCAAGAGTTTCCTCATTTCCCACAGATATATATTTTTATTTATTTATGTCTATGTGTGGGGATTGTATTTATTTTG
Source organism: Plasmodium gonderi (assembly GCF_002157705.1). Lineage (NCBI taxonomy): Eukaryota > Apicomplexa > Aconoidasida > Haemosporida > Plasmodiidae > Plasmodium > Plasmodium gonderi. Next base: position 3,106,276 of record NW_021628937.1, read on the forward strand.
CTTGTAATTTTTTCTTTTCTTCTTATATCTTTTATGGGATATTTAACATTTCTCTTTTTAATTTACGCCTTTGTGCCTGTTGCAAACGATTTATATTTCCACTTTTTTCTTTTTTTTTTTTTTTTTTTTTTTTTTTTTTTCCTTTTAAAAGAATTTTACATTTTATTATAGTATACGTACATACATGTGCACATGGGATGTGATATTCTATACATGCATTTTCATTTACATATTAGAATTGATAATTATTTATTTTTGAACTTTTTTTTTTTTTTTTTACATTATTTCTTATCAAATGTAAGGTAAAATGTAGAAACAGAAGTGTTCTAGCCATTTGGTGAATAGGAAGTTCTCCCTTTATAATTTTTTTTTGTTTGTAATTTACGACAACGCGAATATGACATTTTTTTATTTCCTACTGTTTATCGATAAATCATTGATTAATAAAAAGGAGAAAAAAAAGAAATATAAATATATACATTTTTTTTATTGCTTACTATTTTTAATAAACGAAGCATTTGTACTTTATATTATGTTATTATCACTATATTTGTTATTTTATTTATTTTTATTTATTTTTTTTTCTTAATGTTAGATCCTTAAAAAAAAGAAAAGAAAAGCTATTCCCATTTTGAAGGTTTAAATTTCAAGGGACAAAATGAATAAAAGAAATAATATTTTAATTTTAACTAATGTTAAAATTGATTAGTTCGACTTTTTTTCTTTTATCCCATTGCATATTTGTTTAAAAGTTTATTAATATTCTTTGCTTTAATTTCTTTATTCATAATTAATTATCCATGGGGATGAAACTGAATTTTAATAAATGTAAAAGCAACCTATATAACATTGTTATTAAATTGGAATTTTTTCATATTATTTTCTACTTTTTTCTTTACATTTTTTTCAACTTTTTTAAGTTGTAAATTTTATCTTCCAACATTACAGTTGTTATTATATTTGAAACATTTTCAAATAAATGAGCCAAACTAGGGGTTATTACGAATTGTTATATTTTTTGGAGGGGGGGGTAAAAATGGGACACTTTTAAAGAAACAAATGTATAATGTTTTCTTAATCACACGTAGACGTGTTTATATATCTAACTAGCTTCATATATGATACACGTAGGCACACAATTGTATATATGCACATAAGTATATTTTTTTTTACATATTACAAATATGTTATTTACTTCTCGTTTATGTTAGCTTAACATTTCACATAAACTCTGAAAACGGCAGCATAAAATATGTGATGAATATATATACATTTTTTTGGTCCATTTGCAAAAAATGTATTTCCCATTCACATGAAAAAAAAAAAAAAAAAAAAAATCCATGTAAAAGCGTGTGTGAAATAGGACAAAAAAAAAAAAAAAAGTGAATACTGAAAAAGAGCATTAAAATGCAGTAAAATCACGAAAGAATTTTTTTATATATTTTTTATTTTTAATCATTTTTTATTTGGAACATATATTTTACATTTTCTGATATGATTAACATTTTATAAAAATATAAAATAGCAAAATTGCACACCTGTATGTGAGAAGAATGTATATATGTTATGAACACTTGTGCACATATAATACGCACGTTTATACATACATTTGATATTATTTATACAAAACGATAAAATTTTACATTATGGTTCTTTCATCTCTCCGCAAGGGACATGTGAACACCTAAATTAAGAAAACTTTTTGCATGTGGTAATTTGAAGTTAATTTTATTTTTTATGCATACTTTTATTTTAAACCCTTTTGTGTTTCTTCCATGTGAGCATAATTTAAATTAAAAAAATACAAATGCATGTATATATATATATATATTTATATTTATCAAAATAAATCAAAGTAATTAAATAAAGTCATACGGATCAAGCATTTTCTTTACACAAAATATAACTCATGTCACATTATTATGAGAAGTTTAACAGACCTTAAAGCGCTCACGTATTTAAAAAGGTAAAAATGTTTAATGTATTCTCAGCAGCCTTTTTAGACAATAACTCGAACAATTTTAATAGTATTAATAAGCCCATTAATAATAATATAAATAAAAGTACCAATTTAGCTAGATCTATTTCAACAAATGTAAATAATGAAAATGACAGAAGCAAAAATTTGCCATTAAAAGACAGATTAGCCACAGTGAGGAATGCCCAAAACATTCTGAATAAGAAAAATTTAAATAAGACAGATGAAACAAACAACAGCGGAAATAATAATGATGGCCTGAATACCAATAATAGTGGTAACAATAATGAAGAGAAAAATGTTGCAAGCAATAGTAATGCCAACTTAAACGAAAATGAAGAAAATGATGTAAATAAAGCAGGATGCTCCACTATTGAGAATAATTTGGGAAAATTTAAAAATTATTCTAGTGTCGTGAATGAAAAAAAAAATGAAGAACTAGAGAAAAAATTAAAAAAGAGAAAACGTAGAAGAAAACATGTAATATTAATGGAAAGGATGAAACAAAAAGAAAAGGAAAAAAGAAGACAAAGGGAAATGGAATATCATCAAAATAACGATGAAGATGATGAAGGACATGGGGAGGAAGGCGAAAATGAAGAACGCAATAATTACAAAGTGGTAGGAAGACGTGGTAGGCCATCTAAGCATTCAAAAAACAAAATGAAAGAAAAATTACATCAAGAGGAAGAAGATGAAAAGGAAGGGTATAATGACGATGCGGACGAAGATGACGATGAAGAAGGGAAATATAATAATAAAAGCAAGGATGCGGAAACGAATTTTTCCAATAAATTTTACAATTCAGGAACTAATGAAAGGGGCACAACGAATATGCACACCCTATCTTTCAGAAAAAATATGAATAATAATTCGAATACAAACAGAATTGATAATAACGATGCAGGATTAAAACCAAAAAGAAAAAGACGGAAAAAGAAAGAAATGGAGGAATATCGAGCACGTTTATTAAAAGAAAAAATGCAACAACAAAATTCTTTGAGCAGCGTTTTAACTAAAACGAACAGTTTTAATAATAATGGAAAATTTAATAACAACAATAATGAAAGTAACACACAAGGAGAAGTTAAAGTAAAAAGAAAGAGGGGAAGACCGAAAGCAAGTGAAGTTGCAGCCATGAAGAGTTCTAATGATAAATTAAAACAAAATGACATAAGAAAATATTGTAGCAAGAATAGCGACAATCAAAGTATGAAAAGGGGAGGTATGCAAGGACAAAATAAAGGAGAAGGAGGAGGAAATAATGAAGAAGAGAATAAAAACGTTTTTAAAATAATTAAAACGACTATGCAGGAAAATACTGCATTCGTAAAAAAATCTCCAACTGAAATAATAGAATTAGAAAAAATTTATAAAAATAATATAAAAAAAGGCGTTACTTGCATACCTTTAAATTATCAGAGTAAGGGAGGAGGAATGGCAATTATATTAATAGGTGCAGGAATAACGTATGGTCCTGTAAAGAACTCCTACGGTTTTATGACATTTCTTGTTCTAGATTGTCATTCAAATAATTTATTTATTGATACAGGAATAAAAAATAATGTTATTGAATGTGAAAAGCATATGCAATTGTTAATTAGCCCAGGTGATATGTACATGTTTAAAAATCAAAGTCAGGAGGTTGAGGCGCGGTTATTACTAATAGTGTGTAACAAAATGAATCAGCCATTTGATGCGAAAATGCATATAAAGGACCCAGAAATTAATACCCATAAATAGGTGGACCAGGGCAAAAAACTACAAATGATATAGGTACTGTAATACGCATGGATATATGGATATATATAAATTCATACATATGTACGAATAAACCCAGCTGTTCATAAAAGGAAGTGAATTGTGTTTTTAACTGAAGGAGAATTTAAGGTACACAAAAGGGGGAAAATGTGTTCATAGTTAAATAATGCAATTTTTGATCCGTATAGAGATTTTTACACACCTAATAATATGCATGTATGCGCAAAACATATATATGTGCATCCATAGGACCTAATGTAACGACGTTTGAGGATGGGATTTAATGTGTTATTTGAAATGAGCACAAAATTATAAAATTGTAAATGTCTGATATAAAATACTTTTCGTATAAAATCGCATGTTTGTTGTTCGTATGTATATACATATATGTATATATATGCATTTTATTTTATTTTATTTTTTTTTTATTACTTTTTTGTTGCACTAGTTGAGCAGCATTTTGCTCATCAATTTATTCTTTTATGTATTTTTTTATTTTGCATAACATAAAAGATCAATGTGAAAAATTATTTCACACTTTAAATATTGTAAGAAGGTTTTCATTATAGTGTTCATTTTTTTAAGTTATTAAAAAAGTTATATATAATACACACACACTATAAAAAATTTAGTGAAAATTTTTTTGATTCATCCTACTTTTTGTTTTATGTGCGGCGTTTTCATATATAACATGCCATTATGGTCTTTAAACTTTTCGTGCTACCTGCGTCATTCCTTTTTTTTTTTTAAACCATTTTAAAGATAACATCTGATGTAAGTTTATGTTGAAATATGTGCACAGCGTGTAAATATGCTCGTAACACGCATGTTTTTTTTTTTTTTTTTTATGTGTAAAATTTAGCAATTCTGGAAAATATATTCCATCATTAAAATAAAAAGGGATACTAATTATATGTGATACATAATTTACAATTCTTTTTTTTGAATTTCGTGTAATTAGGTACGCTTAAGTGTGTGCCTCCTCCATCCCTATTCCTCAGTAATTATGATATTCCTACTTAATTCTTTTTATCCCACACTTCATAGTTGTAAGTCCTTAAAAAAAAAAGAAAAAAAAAAAAAAGAGCACTCTTATTGAAATAAGGAGTTAGCACAACATATGTAGGCTTGCATGTATAAGTTTAAGCATATGGACACACGCACATACACGTTTAAGTAATTGCACATAGAATATAAATTAGCGAGTGCTTATTTATTTATTTTGAGAGGGGGCATTTATATAAAATTAACACGTGAAAAATTCTATTTAACTTAAGCCACACTTAAAAAAGGAATTGCCTTAAAATGTGTGAAGACGAATGGAATGTAAAACTAAATAGAGAATGTCACAAGAGTAATTACACAAACAAAACAAATACATAATGACAACTGTTGCAGGCTCATTTGCAAGTAAAAGCTTATAATAAAAGGAAAATGAAAAATAGAATAAAAAAAGAAACTTTTAAGTTTCTTGAAATATTACGAAAAGAGAAAAAAAAAAAAAAAGAAATAGCATTTAAAAATAAAATATGCATTCATTGTAAATTTTTCGAAGTAAAATTAAAGTACTGTTAACCCAAACTAGTAGTATTGATTTATCTATTTAAAGGTACATTCTACAAAACAGTTTGGGTTGTTGCATTAAGGTATTACAGGTTTGTGTGTTTTATTTATTTATTTTTTTTTATATATTTATATTTTTTTTTTCTGTGTACTCATCAAAAGAGCATAATTCAATTACACAACATCACGTGTGTTTAGTGATACCCCTTTTGAATGTAACAGTAATATATATAAAAAAAAAAAAAAAACTATGCTAAACAAGGAGGATTATTTACTTTCCCTTTTTGACATAGTTGAAGGGTTTAATAAATGCTGTATATTGTATAAGAAGAAATATTGCAGCAGTTTTATTTTTTCTAGTAATGTACTCACGAAAAATGAAAGAAATAAGGATACACAGGATTTTAAAAAAACCTTTAATGATTTTGTAAGTAAAATTGAATTTTTACACATGCACATTATAGAAAAAAGCTCCTCACAGGAGAACATTGAAAATATATGTGTGAATCTCAGTAATTGTCAAAAGGACAAAGAGGAATATAAGACAATTCATAGCAAAAGAAATGATCTTTATGGGGACCACGCTGAAGTTGAATCGATTCAGGAGAACGATAGAAATTCAAACAATGAAAAGAATCAGAAGGAAAGGAGTAAAAGGAAAATAAACGAAAATGTAGTAGGGACAAATAACGAAGTAGAGAACATAAATGAGGAAGATAAGGAAAAAACGTTAAGTCATCCAAACAGTTACAATGTACAAACGAAAGTGAAAAAAATGAATTACCAAGACACGTTCGAAGTGCTACACTCAGATTTTAGTATCTCAGAGGATTCATTGGTTAATACAGATTTCGATGACGAAAAGGAGAATTTAATAATTAGCAAAATAAACGAAGTTCTAATTAGATACGTCACATGTTTAGATTACACGCTAAATGTTAGAAGAATATCAAGGGTAAATTTAATAGAGGAAATTAAAGAATTTTATAAAATTCATAATAGCAGTATCAAATTAAATGAATACTCTTCCTATTTAAATGATGAAACTATAGATACATTAAAGAGATGTGTGGAAAATAATAATTTAAATGTGTTGAAAAAATATGAAAATATTTTTAAAAATATAACATTTTTTTTCTCTATCCCGAAGAACTATTTTTTTATAAAAAATTATGATGATCAAAACAGGCACATTTTCCCCACGTCCTATTATATGTCTTATGAAAAAGGTTTAAATGGCATTAATAATGCACATACATTATCAAATAATTCATCAAGTATAAATGGTAACAACTACAACTTATATACTGATAACATATTAAGTGAAAATAATTCTTACATTAAATTTAACTCACCAACGTTTGGAATGCATGAAGAACGCCAGATGTCTCCCAATTTTGGTGCAGTGCAAGAAGGAAGCAAAGATGAAAATGATGAATATAACGAATTTGATAACCCTTCCTATTCACAAAATGGTGAAACAGGTAATGCCTGTTTTTCATACAGTTCAAAGAATGGACATAATGAAAAAAACGATCAAGAGTTAAATAAAGTTACAAGTTTTATATCAAAAAGAGGGAATTATATGTGTGACTCTCCCTCTACTTTTAGTATTGGTAACTACAATAATGATGATGAAAATGGGAAGCCTGTTAAGTATAAATCAGAATTAGAAAACTATTATATGTATGATATAAACAATATAGACAACAAAAAAAATAATTTACATAGCAATACAAGTGATTTTTATCAAAGTATAAGCGACTTTTACAGAAGTAAGGAAAATCATAGTAATTTTTATGAAGAAGATAGCAATACTTGTATGAAAAACAGTTCTCATTATTTTAATAGCAATGAAACAAGTGTACAAGCGAATAATAAAAGTTATCAAGAAAATGAAAAGAATATAATTCATTTTTGCTTTGATGATGAATTATCAAGTGCTATAACTATAAATAATGAATCCTCCTTAAGTAAAGAAGTAGATGTTTGTAAGCATTATCATTTACATGATAAGGATGTAAAAAATACAATGAGTAAAAAATCTGAGCAGAGAAATCAAAATATACCAAATGAAGAACATAATGACAAGGATGAAGAAGCAATAGAATATGAAAAAGATGAGCGCAAATGGCTTGATGAATATTGTGAGGGAGATTACAACTTGTTTAGGTCAAAACAGATAAAAATGAAAAAAGAACTAATGCTCAGTTCGTCAAATGATTTATCTATTAACGAAGTAAAAGAAAAAGAATATGCAAGAAAGAAGGAAAAACTGATAGGAGAGGCAGAAATGAATAGTAAAACCAATGGTATCAACATTTTCCCCAAGTCTAGCTATACAGGATGTTACAAAGATATAATTACTGATGATCAAAATAATTTTGACAACACGTATAATTCAATCAACTTAAAGATCGTGTACGAAACTAACAAAAATGAGTTCAGTTCCAAAGGGGAAATGAATTTTTTCCGAGGTCAAACAATTTTAAATAAATATAAAGTAGTAAAAATTTTGTCAAAAACCAAGTTCAGTACCACGCTTAAATGTTTAAATATGCTCTACAGAAATGATAAAACTCAGGATGATACAAAGCAATTAAATGTTTGTACACAAAGTGAGTATGATGAGCCTAAAATGAGTGCTACTACTGATGTTTTAGAATTGAATACATATACAGGTTTAAAAAACTCCATAAGAAAAATGATTCCATATGACAATCATCAGTTAGACGAAGAAGATGGTCTTTCGAAGGAAGAATCCCTTTTGAGTAACAAAATGATAAGGAAAAAAAATTACAAATACGTTTGCTTAAAGGTAATGAAAAATGGAAAGAGTTTCTTAGACCAAGGACTATTCGAATTAATCGTTTTAAACATGTTATCAAATGAAAGTATTGACACAAAAAATCGTAAAAATAACACACTTACAAATAAGAATATTATACAATTGTATGATTATTTTTATTTTAAAGAACACTTAATTATAGTGACTGAATATATGCAGAGTGATTTGTACAATTATTTTATTAAAAAGGGAAAACTAGGAACTTTAGGCCAATTACAGATATTGGCTAAAAATTTACTGGAAGGATTGGCATATATTCATTCAAAAAATTTAATACACTGTGATTTGAAACCTGAAAATATTATGATAAATATGAAAAGGGGAAAAAAGAAACTAAAAAAGTTTCATAAAATGAAAAATGGAGGAAATGATACTGATTCAAGTTTATTACCTCAGGATACCATTAAAAAGAAAATTGTGTCTACGCATAATGATACCCCTATGGCAGAAAAGGATAGGATTTGTTTAATAGACAATTTGAGCGATAAGGATTGCAGTACTGTCAATATAACTATCACGAAAGAAGAAACAGAGAAGTATAAAGGAGAAAAAAATGAAGGAACGCAAAAAGCCGGAATTCATGTGTTAGAAAAAAGTGATAGGAACGTGAGCAGCTTTTGCGAGAGTTCATCAAATGTAGTAGAGAACGCATATTTTCTGGATAATCAAAAGAAGAATTCCAAAAAATGTGAAAAAATTTCTATTTTTAGCAGCAAAAAATTTGAAAAAATAAAAATTATAGATTTTAATAGTTCTATATACGAAAGCGACAAACTAGAAATGTATGTTCAAACAAGATCTTATAGATCTCCTGAAGTTCTTTTACAACAAAATTATGATAAGAAAATTGATATATGGAGTTTAGGATGTATACTATTTGAGTTTTTAACTAAAAAAATTTTATTTGATCATCAAAATATATATCGCTTCTTATACTCTATAGCGTCTTATATTGGACCTTTTCCATTTTACATGATAAACATCTGCAGAATACCTTACCTTTTTACGAAACATGGTTTAATTATTTTGAACAAAATAATCATTGACAAAAGTTCTGATAACTGTGTTAAGGAAGAAGTACTTGATGAGTTGGATGACGAACAAGTAATATTTAACTCAAAAGATTTTTTTCGTTTAAATAAACAAGAAAATTCTACAAATGATTTATTAAAAAATAAAAATGAAAATCATAGTTCTTATTTTTTACCTAAACGAAATCAAGAAGTTTATTATGATGTTTGTTACCCGAGTGACAATTTGCTAAAGCATAATTTTCATATTGATGATCTGTTGTTTATAGATTTCCTTTTATCATTGCTACAAATTGATCCCTGCAAGCGACCTAATTCTGATGAAGCGTTGAAGCACCCTTGGCTCAAGCCAAACATTTATCAAGATGGCCTATGATTCGAGCTACTCATAGACATATGTATGTGTATATATATGATACCTCAAAACGTATAACATAATTACACTTATGTAAATGTTAAAAAATACGCTATGCTGTGGGAGAATATGAGCAAAGTTTTGTTTACACCCTGGGTTATAGTTTCCATCACAAAAAAAAAAAAAAAATACATAAATAGATAATAAAATGAAATAATAAAATATATAAATTAAATTGAAAAATCATAGCAGAGGGTGTGGATGGCGCATCATAACACAGGGGAGGATAGCATAGCAATGCTTCCGATATATCATTTAGAAATTACAAAAATTAATGCACCGTGAAAGAGAACAAGAAAACCTAACACAATTAAAAACTGACGCAAAGAAATGCTATGTAGTGTATATGGAACACATTTTCTAAAAATTATGACATAACAAATTTGTTTGAGAAAATTAATTTATTTTTCTATCTTTTTTATATACTAATAATTTAACATATGTATTTTTTTTATTGTGTTTGTTGATTTTTTCCCCATTAATTTTGATGAACATCTAACTGTTGTTTCTCCATGAAGAAGCAATTCCGTTAACGCTTAAAATAATTAAAAAAAAAAGGGATACAAGATTTTATTTTGCCAAAAATTTGTTCGGATTTTATAACTAATTGGAATATATGGCCTATATTTTTTCACTAAAAAATGAATTAATCATATTCACTTTTTAATTTCCTCGCTGTTTTCGCCACCTACAGTGTTTTTTGTTTCTTCCGTTTGTTCTCCCTTATTTATTTTATTATGATCTTCTTTTTTATTTTGCTCTGCTGTGTTCATATTTTCTTTATTTTTCTCAGAGTCATTCGGTATAATTCCTGGTTGTTTTTCCTGGTCAACCACCGCTTTATCCTTAAGGTTAGAATCTGCATTATCCTCTTTGTTATCTGACTCAATGCTATATTTGGTCAACAAAATATTTAATAATTCCTCGAAGATATTTTTAAATTGATCATTTTGATTGTTATCTGTGTATAAAATGTAATATACGATAACTATACTAATTCTGACATTGATTTGTAATTTGGATATGTTCTTAAAAACCTCGTTGTCACACACTTGTTCCTTTTTTTCTTTTTCTGCCTTTTCTACATCTTTTATATTGTATGATTTCAAGAGACTCTTTTCTTCTTTATTTAGAAAAAAATAGCCATTTTTGATATGTGAAAAGCAGTTAACATGATGATCCTTTAGACAATATGCATAAGACGATGAAACGTATATAATATTTTTGATGTTTTCAATAAAGGTCTCTTTATAAATATTTAAAATTTTCTTGGCTTCTTCTTTAATGGTTAGCAAAGCATGGTAAAAATGCTTCAAAAAGTAGTAAATGCAATTACTTTCACATTTGGTTTTTGTTACAATTTTATTACACGTCGTTTCATTATTTAAGCAGAGTAGTTCATACAAATTGATATTATTTTCTTCCATACAATCGTTTTGATGTGAACTTTTCATTTCATCGTTTCCGAAAGTTGAATTTTTTTCCTTTTCCTCGTTTTTCTTTGTACGCTTATCATTATTATCATTATTATCATTATAGTCATTATAATCGTTATAATCGTTATAATCATAAGAATCCCCTAAATAATTTAGTAACGAATATAAGAAGGACAAAATGATATGACTTACAAAGCTAATACTCATACTTTTCCTGTAACAAACGTTATCATACGTTAACATTTTTTTGGCGTACAAGTAGCTGAAGTAGTAATTGTATTGCTTGTGCAACATTGTGTGGATATAATAATCATTTGCATAATTGAATAAATTGTTTAACACATGTAAATTTTGATCCACAGTTTCTATGTTTTTGTAATTAATAATACAACCACAATTTTCGTATTGATTTGGTTTCCACATTTTGTCGGATATATCGTTATTCTTTTTATTGTACAAATTGAAGTTGAGCAAGGCTTCCTTGCAATAATTATTCTTTGAATTTAAGGTCATATTTCTATTATTATTTTCGCAATTTTTCTCATCATTTTCTTCCTCTCTTTCTGTCGATTTGTCTACATATATATTTTTGCATATAAAGGGGAAATAATAATTGTATGTAATTAACGGTAAAATAATAAAGTTGCTAATTAAGTCTATTAATTTTTCGTCCCTATATACGTATTTTTCATGTTTATTGTTTTTTTCATTTTTATTATTATTATTTGTATTGTTCGTAGTGATGTTATTGGTAGTGGCGTTATTGGTAGTGGTGTTACTGCTAGTGGTGTTACTGCTAGTGGTGTTACTGCTTGTGCCGTTATTGGTAGTGTTTTTCCCCTTTGATTTTTTCACCTTTTTGAAAATGTAATTTTCATTAAATAGGAACTGTTGCAATTTTATGTAGGCTTCACTTCTTGTTCTCTTTGAGCTAAATGAGCATGCCAATGATAAAATAAAACACATCAAAAGAAATATATACATTTTTTTTAATTCAATAATTTTTTCAAATGAAATTTTGTCATTATACTTTTTACACAAACTGGAATTATAGTTATCATCTTGGCATTTTTCTTTCAAGTTATCTATATTGTTTGTCTTCATCGAATTATTCATATACATGTAAATACTTTTGTAATATATATTCGATATAATATGTAAACATTCCGAATTAATGGAAGCTATATGTGCATTAATTTCTTCTTTTTTATTATTAAAGTATAGTAGATACGGAAGTAAGGAGAGTATAATATTTTCAATATTGAAATTGTTCAATTTTAACAATACATTATTATTGTTTATAATATTGTTAATGCTTTCTGTGTATATTGTTGCCTTCTCTAGGTAAATATATATATCTTTATCGTTTAAAGATATATTTGTATTATTTGTATTTTTGTATAATATATTATTCGGTGTAATCAACTGTAACATGTGTAGATATATGTTAATGATACAGCTATTAACATACACATTCTTTGATATTTTCTCTAATACATATATTATTTTATCGATAAAACAATATAAAATATTCTTCTTTAGAAACTGTAAAATGTACATAAGATATATTCCACATAGAAAAAAAAATTTGCTATTTTGTTCTTTAAGTTTTGTGTACCTATTCTCAAAAGATATGTTTACTTTCGTTTTCTTTAATCTGTTTTTGCTCATTTTATTCTTACCATCTTTATATATATTAAAGCAAATATAAGAGAAATTGATAATACTCATAATAAGCTGTTCAATGAACAACCAATCTTCTTCTTCTGATTCTGTTTTTGGAATTTTTATTAGAAACATATTCTTTTCAATATCATTCATAGTTATTTTTTCTCCCTTATAATTTAGATTTTTATCGATATTTTCAAAGTTTTCCTCATAAATGTGATAGAACGATTTATTGTCGTTTAATATTTCTTCTTCTGTTACATATTTTAAATCTTCCATTTGATCGTATTTAAAAATACTATTATAAATATTAACAAAAATGCTGCTATCATAATTAACTAATAGGAATTTATTTAACAAATTAAAAAAATGCTCAAATGTAATTACTGTAATTTTTAAATGCATAATGTATGTTTTTATGTATAGATCAATTTTAATTTTTTCAATTAAAAATTCATTCGTTTTGTCTGTAAAGTTGCATTTATTCACATTCTTCCTTGAATTTGTTTTCACCTTTATAATTTCTTTTGTATTATGTACTTTTTTCCCATTACTCGTACCATTCAAGGGGATACATTTACGATTCATTTCAGCATCACTAAAAGTTTTATTTTCTTCTTCATTCTGTAGTTCGCTTTTCTGTTCATCATAAATATGGCCAACCGTGTGGTTATCATTGTACCAATCATTCGCATGAACTCTTATTTCATCACTACTATCATCCATTTCCGTTTCACTGCATGAATCATCATTCCCAACATCGTCCTCATCATTTGTGTATGAATAAATTTTATAAAATTCATCTTGATATTTGGAAAGCTCATCATTTTTTGAGGTATTTTCTTTTTCATGTTCAACCTTATTCCAGTACATATCCTTTTCACTAACATATAAATCATGTTTTCTAATAAAAAAAGAGTCACTAGATATATCACTGTATTCTGAGTCACTAGAAGAGATATTTGTAGAATTATCTGTATCATAAATGTTATTCAAAGTAAGGTCATATCTATTTTTTTTTTTTTTTTTTTTTTTTTCCTCATCATTGTCCACTTTAGCACTTTGGCCCATATATGCACTCAGCGCTTCATCCGTATATAAATTGTTTTCAACGGCTATTTTTTTATCCTCGCTTTTATCATGCTGTTTTTGAAGAGGTCTTTCTTTATTTATCTTTGTACTGCGCTTCCTGTTCATATTGCATATCATATTATACAACACATAGGTGTAGTTTATCTTAATATACATAACGTGAAAAAGCATTTGCGAAGTTAGTAATTTTTCTTTACTCGTATAAAATAAATCAAAGCAGTTGTCTGCATTTATTAAAACTGGATTTGAATCATTTATACTTTCATGTGTATTATGCGTACTTGTGTATTTATCATTTGTTGAATAATTGTGATTTGTCATAATTTGCATTTTCATACTTGAATTATGAAAATCAGATCTAGTGTTTTGAACTGTGTTATGCGAATCTTTTAGTTTAGTAACTGAACATTTAATCATTAAAATTTTTATTAAGTACATAAAACTGTTAATATTTAAATTGGTAATCATATTATTGTAAAAATCGTTTATAGTAAAAAAATTATATATATCTAATTTTAATCTTTTATAAATGGTAACATTGTCAATAATAGAGCTCATATCCATATTTTTCGAATCTATTTTAATATGAACATACACATGATTTAAATTGTCTACATCATCTTCTTCCTCACCATCATTATGTTCATCATAATCTTCATCGTTTTCATCATCTGTTTTTTTTATTTCTGTGTTCGGTGATGATGATTTCATTTTTTCTCTATTTAACTGTTCATGTGTTTTATATATTTTTTTTCTTTTCTTTTTTTCTTCATCAATCTTCTCAGAGTAATTTTCTTTGAATATAATAGATAAATTCGTATTTTCATTATTATTATGTCGTGAAAAAAACATGCTACTAAATTCATCTATCCATTTGGACTTATTCATTTTCTTAATATTCTTTTTGAATATCAAAAATGGGTGTTGATATATTTCTGTTATACTTTTATTTGTATTATAGGTTTCAACACAATTTCCCTTCTTATATTTCCTATTTAGAATATTCTTATCATTGTTAAATTGGGTATTGTTTACATATATATGAGGATAAAAAAATATTGGAGCCAGATCTAGAGTAATTAATTTGCATAATGTGTTTACATATACTACCCATCCGTCTCGAAATAAATTATGACATCTTTTAATAAGATGAAATAAAAGATATATTAATGACTGTGATTTTTGTGTTAAATAGAAATTTATGTATTTAAATATGTAACATAATTTGTTAATATTTTCTATATCGTTATAATATGCTAAATTATTTATTGCCATTTTAAATATACACAGACAATTTTCTGTCAGGCTGTAATCATTAGTACGTTTAAAAATTTCAAAAAAAATTGGAATGAAATTATTCATAATTAGTAATTTGTTTATATCAAATTTGTAAAAATATACTTCCTTAGCTTTAAATGAATGATAATTCTTATATTGTTCTTTTCTTTTTTCTAGCAGTTTCCAATATTGATTATCATTAGTGTACGAATTTTGCGTATTTGTGAATAATTTAATTTCTTCATGTAATATACAAGTGTATAAATTTTCTAAATATATTCTATCTATATTCTTCCCGTTATTTATTCCCCTATTATTTTTAATAAATTCTTCCAATTTCATTTTATTTTTCACCTGATTATTATGCAAATCTGTGTTCAACATAATGATAGAATAAGTTAAAATGAATATTACATCACTATTTTCAACAATCACATACTTTTTTTGGATTTCCTCTTCACTCATTAGTTGTATCTTTTTCGAAATAAAATACACATTTCTATGTATATAATTTTCTATGTCAACATCTTTTTTAAAATTTATCTTTTCATAAGCACTCTTATATTCTAAATTTCTTTTTTTCCTTCTCTTCTTTTCATGTTCAATTTTTTTCTGTGTGTCTGATATATCTCCATTCAGCTGAATCATATTATCTCCTTTCGCGCTATTGTTATCATTGTTTGCAACCTTTTCACTTTCTTCATTCGGTTTGTTATTATTTCCATTACTACCAAATTCAGTGGAGTTATCGTTCAGGAAATCTATCAATAGGTATCTCTTTGTATTAGCCAATTCTTCCTCTTTCAACATGCAAACAACTTTATCATCCTCCATTTTGTATACCTTATCTAAATCTTCACATATCGGATTTGCATAAAAAAAACACAAGCTGAAATGTTCTAATATCCTTTCGATTAATTGTGCTTCACCAGGTAATTTAAAACAATGTAGAAATAATCTTAACGATGAAAGTAACGACAAGTTACAGAAGTCAAAAAGTCGTACATATTTTTTTAAAATGTTTATATTTTTTCTGTGTGAAATATATTCTCCTACAAATTCTTTATCTAAAAATGGATTGTACCTCAAAAATTTTGCTATGGATTTTAAAAAATGTTCATCTTCCATTAAATTTTTTTGGCCATTACAAATGCTCTTTTTTTCTAAATTATTTTGTGAATCATTATTTTCTGAGTATGCAACATTTGACTTGTTCGTCTCATTATGTTTTTCTTTTTTCTTTTCTTCTATATCTAAATCTTTTTCTTCATTTTTCACATGCATATCGTTAGAAATTTCCTCTGATGTTTTGGTTTTACATACATACATGTTATCATATATGATTGTATTGAGATTTCCATTTGGATTAGCACTTTCTAACGATTCCACATTTGAGCAAGATTCTCTCTTTTCATCCTTTTTGTTATTATTATCGCTTACTCCATTGGTATTTTGATTATGTAATTGTTCTTTATCGTTATGATCATTGAATGTTTCATTTTCTGTACCTTTTATAGTGTCATTGTTTTCTCCGATTAAATAATAGGAATTCTTCGTACCTGAATTAGGTTCCTTATCTTCACATTTATTTTCATTCGTGATATTCACATTGCAATTAATGGTATCTCTGCTGTTTACAGCTACGACTGCAATATCGTCATTATTTTTAGAGTCGTCCAAATTACATTTATTATTAAATTTATTATCATAATTCATTTTTTCGATTTCCATCTCTTTGGAAACGCATGATTTTTCATCATATGACGGATTAGAGTTAACAATAAAATTTTCATGTTTATGTATCATTGCTGAAGAGAGTATAGAATCATTTCTATCGATCTGATTAAAGGTATCAGTGGTTTCTATCATTTTCATTTTGATTAATTCCTCAATTGATTTATTTTTTAGTGTATTAAAAATTGTTGCTGATTTTTTTAATATTTCTTTCCTTATTTTTTTTTTTCTCATTAAATGTTCTTTATTCTTAATATAGTCTACTTTTATGAACTCTTTCACATGTTCAAACAGTAGTATGGAACAAAGGAGTATATAGTTTCTATCCTTACTTGATGTCAAAAAATTGAGGGAATATAGTTCGTTCATGTTACTTTTTTTGGATTCGCATCTTTCTAATGCATTTTCCATGTCTTTTTCATTTTTACTAATATTTTTTTCATTATTATCCTTCTCTTGAATTGTTTCTCTTTCTTTTTGTTTCCCTTTAGATGATGCACTGAAGGAACCTACCGTGCGTGTATTTATTATTTCCACATTTTCTTCCTTGTCTGTACATTTTTTTTTTTGTATTTTTTTTTTTTCATCCATTTTCTCATTGGTGATTCTACTTCCATATGTGCTTTTCTTGAGTTCAATTTTTCCGCAATTTGTTACATAGCCGAAAATATCTAAATATAAATCATTTCTAAATTCACTTATTAGCTGATTTGTATATCCACTTATTTCATTCATTCGGTTATTAGCATCACTTAAGAAGGTACTACTACTACTTTTATTGTTGTTACCAACACTGAGTGTAGTACTAGGACCGACATATGGAATTAATATATGCAAAATGTTCTTTATCATTTTAAAAATAACTTCATTCATAATGGTTGTATTGTGAATAAAATTAACACATAATTCTAATACGGCTCTCAAAAAATTTTCCAACAAATCAGATGCATATAAATTAACATCATGATTGTAATAAATTTCAAATAAAACATTTTCTAGACAAAAATATGACAACGTTAGCAAAGCCGTTTCTGTAACATTTTTGGAAGGACTTTTTTTCAGTATGCTTAATAATATATTAATAAATATTTCGTTATAAATACAAAAATGCTTTTTATAAAGAATAAAAATATTAATGTACATTCTCATTGATCTGCACATTAGTATATACGATGAAGAAGTAATGTGTAAAAATAAGCATCTTATAATGTTAGATAATGAATCAAAATTTTTATTTATTAACGTATATCCACAGGTTTCCAATAAAATGTTTAATAATCTGAAGGATAATATATTAATGCATTCTAAATTATCATTAGAAATTTCATTTTCAAATAAGTCATTGTATAAGCCGATGCACTCCTTCGTTTTTAATAAATCCGCTACAAATTTATTTTTATTATTATTCATTAGTATAAGAATGATAGTTAATATATCATTTATGAAATCATCATCTATGTTGGTAGAAGAATTCATTGAAGTGTTGTTTGTTGGATTTTTGCATATGATACTAGATGTATTAACTACAGTGCTGATAACATTGCTCATACTTGCTCTTAGGTTATTGTTCGTTACATTATTCATTACGATGCAAAAAATGTTTTTTATTATGGCTTCACAATTTCCCTTAAACAACAAGGAATATTTATTATTCTTGTATACTTTAAAAATGTAACAAATTATCTTTATAATATTTTTTCTGTCAACAACTTTAATGGCATTGCACAAAATGTTATTAAATAAAATTATGGTGTCATATAATATAATTTCTTCATGATTAACATTGTTGTAGTTAATAGGTGCACATAGCAAGGTTTCTATACTAATGTTAATAATATTATTTCCTTTGTTAATTAAGAAATCTGAATTTTCTTCTTTTTTAAGATGAAATTTTTTGGATAACTTATAATTTTTTGAAAAGAAATGATATTTTTTTTTTTTTGGTATTTTTTCATTCATCTTGGATGATAACACTTCGCTATCGTCATTTTTTTCATCATTCACTTTGACAGAATTGTTCTCATGCGAATCATTTATCTCTTTTTTATTTAAATTTCCGTTTTTATTATTCTTAATTTCATGTTCATTGTAAACGTATATAAATGATTCACGATTTCTTCGAGAATTTTCATCATATGTCTTTTCATTGAAATAGCTACTATTGTATTTTAATATATGGTCTAACGAATGCAATGCGTTTAATTTTATTTTGTAAAAAATATTATTATTTCTTATAATATTTAAAAAGGGAGCTATATGATATATATCTAACTTATTATTAAATTCTTGTATATCTATTTCTTCCTTTAAATTGTTATTTAAATTGCTGATACTATTGTATAGGATAAATAATGCGTCTACAATACTTGAATCTAAATTTTTATTATATTCATGTTTTTTAATAACTGATAATACGTTTATTATTTCATTTTTAATAATTGTGAATATATTTAATCTCGTCAATTCATCATGCAGAAATTCTGGGTTCAGGTAATCTACTGCACAGTTCTTCCTATCATCATTGCTTTCATAATTGTTTTTAGAGATTATGAATTTTTCCATTTTTCTGTTTTCATAATATTTATTATACTCCATTTATTGCAAAAATGGGCATAAAAATATGTCACATTTCTATCAGAACGGTTCTTATTTTTTCTTGTATTTTTTTTTAAGCAGTTACTTTTAACTGCGCCTAATGGGAAACGGAAAAACTGTGTAATCGTTCAGAAGAGTTATTATCCGCTTTGCACAACAGGGATAGATGTATGCACATGGGGAAGATTTTCTATTAATTGATAGTATTTACAGACACACACAAACACATAAATGAACACATATATACAGGTATTTCACGTCAATTTGTTATCCTTGTAAACATTTTTTTTTTTTTTTTTCCAGTGATTCCTTTGCGTAGCCAAGCTACAACAGTTCAAAAGGTGCAATTGTTGCTATTTCAAAGATTCACATATATTATGCACACATTCATAATCTTTTTTATACATGCAATATTGTTACTTTATTTTTTTTTTTTCTTTTATACTAAAACATAAAATGTAATAATGAATTATCACTATGTTATCCTTCACGTTCTTAAAATTCTGTTTATGCTATCAATTATGGATCACTGCTTTTTTTTTTTTTAAAAAGAAAAAAATTTTAGAACAAATTAAGTATTGTTGGTATGCTTCAAAAAAAAAAGGACATACAAAAAGATACACTTTTTCTTGTATAAGTTCAGAAAGAACGTTTTCTTTTAATCGATTTGCATGTTTTTAAATGACGATATATTTCTGAAAAGGAGAAACATGAAAAAAAACAGGAACATGAAAGAAGAAAATTGTAACATTCTTCTAATGTAAAACAAGGGCTATTTAAAAAAATAAAAAAAAACTCCCCATTGAAATGTGAAGAAAAAAAAAAAAAAAAAAAAAATGCTTTAAAACTATACACAAGAGTAAAAAATGACCTTACAAATTACTAAAAAAAGATTAGAGGAAAATATATGTTGCTTCAAAAGAAAAAAAAAAAAAAAAGAAAGTGGGTTTACATGTGTGCCCATATGAGTTTAGGTATAAAAAAATTCTTCGATTTCAATCAATTGTTTTTGTTTTTGTTTTTGCTTTTGTTTTTTTCACATGCACGTATAATATATGTACACATATAAACATAACAAAGTTGGTCCCCACTTTCCCAAAAGAAAAAGATATCGTATCGAGTCCCTTATTTTTTTTTTTTTTTTTATGCTTATTTTTAAAAAGCTTCTTTTCCTTCTAATGCCATTTGGTGGGAGAAGAAAAATAAGAAAGGTTACTACTCATAAAATATTATATCCTTTTAAGTGAGCTGGAATAAGAAATTGAGTTATTCACAAAAAAACTGATAAATATAGCGCTTTATTCATGAATCACATTTTATAATATTTTTTTTTTAAATAGTTTTTTTTTTTCTTTTTTTTTATTTCTCTACACCCCATCTCTATTTTTAACATACAACCTTAACCCCAAGTTTTGCACCCCCAAAATTGGAAAAAGGGGATCCGAAAGAATCAATATGTCCCAGGATATATGTAAAAAAGAGGATACATAACAATATATGTATGTACATTAACGTAATATTTGTAAGGACGTAAAAATTTGTATGTAATTTTTCCTATATTTATTAGGAGCAAATTGCGCATAATACGAATATTTGTTTTTTTAGAAAATATACGAATTTGTATATAAGTTTAAAAAAAATAAAATAAAATAAAATAACCATATTTCACAACTGTGATTTGCATTTTATAATTAATTTTAAGCACATATTTGATGTGATGTATTTATTTTTAAGATTTTATTTCTCCCAATTTGATTTATAATTTGGAATTTATAATATTATCTCCAAATTAATTCATTTGCCCACCTGAATAGAATTCAAGTCCAATTGTAAACGTGTCTAAGGTGCTTTAGTCGGAAAAGTGGCCTTTTAAAATGTATATATCTTCGTGTGTAACATGTGTACAATACATATGAATAAATCCATTAGAAGCACTTAGGCACATTAATAGGATGATAATAAAATTTGAACGAATACACCTCTTGAAATTTGTGAGAATAAAATGTCGTTTCAACAGCACCAAATCGGTGCTATCTAATGAAAATGTAACAAAAATTAAGGAGTTCCGAAAAATCACAAATTTGTCAGTAGGCACATGTAAAGATATTTTAAGCAAGAATGAATATAACATTAAAAAGGGTGTAAACTATATTTTTAAAAATTTTAATAAAAATTACGAAAATAAAGAAAAGAAGTTAACAGAAGGTTATTACTGTTTATTATCAAAGGGAAACTTAACAGCGATAACTGAACTAAATAGCTACAATGATTTAGTTTCAGAAAATATATTTTTTAAAGAGTTGTTAATTAACTTGTGTAACAAATTAATTGATCATAACGGAACTAGAAACTTGAATGGTTTGAATTTGGACAAAGAAATTGTTTCTGATTATTTGCACCTGTTCTACAAGGAGAACAAAATAAATATTGATAAAATGCTAAAAAATGTAGAACATATAAACATTTTTAAGCATATATATTTTAAAAGAAGCATAAGCCAGCTAATTAACTATACATCTTATATTTTAAATGATTATATATTTTTAAGAAAATATTTACTCCTTGATTTAGATAATCTGTGCAGTCGCTATCAAAATATGTATATAATTAAAAAGAAATATCACCATAAAGAAACAAAAATTGAAGATTTTATTTTGTGTAAAGGTTTTTCTTTTTCATTCTTATTTATTAAATCTGATGAAAATATTCCCCAACAAACCAAAATAATTTTAGAAAAATTAGCTTTACTTATATGTATAAATGCATTGTTATATAAATCAAAAAGGTGTTCCATTTCAAACGGGTTTGACATTCAAAATTGTTTTTATGTAAATTATTTTGGTGCTTCCACTAGCGAATTAGAACAAAAAGAAGATACCTATTCTATGAGAAGAGAAAGCGAAATGTATATTACGAAAGTAAATTCTGAAATTGACCAAGGAGATGATGTACAGTCTGTTGATTTTATGCAAAATAAGGTTCAGTCGTTTTGCATACTGTATGAATGTTTAAAAAAAATGGATCATAAATGGTTAAGAAATATCTCTAAAGAAAATATAACATTTATAAGATTGATTAAACTGCTTGAGGATGAATTCAAGATTAAAATTTTTGTTAAAATTATGTATTCTATGCTTAATGAGGATATACTCATTTTGTAATTATTGTTAGACGAGCACCTGTTCAAGAATGAATTAACAAATTTCTTATTCGGTTGTACGTTTTGTATTTATTAATATATATAACACACACAATACATATGTGTACTCATACTTTTATAGTTATAAAATAAGTTTATTTTAAAGGTTACTAATTCTTCTTTAGAAAAACATTTTTTAATCCATCTTATGCTTTTAAATGATGTTCTTTTATAATAAATTTTGACAAATGGCTATTTTTGCTTCTGAACAAGAACTTTACACATTGTATTATTAAGTAAAAAAAAAAAAAAAAAAAAAAAACATAATTAAAAAAAAATTTGTACGTAAGAATTTCTACATCAAGTTATAACAGTTTAAATGAAACCCTACGATTCTTTTGTATATAACTGTTTTTTTTTTTTTTTTTTTTTTTTAATATTTATTTTTTTTCCGTTTCACATAACTTCTTTCTCATGCCTCTTAATTTTGTCTCTTTTTTTTTTTTTTTTTTTTTCCACATTTGAACCTTTATCGTTAGTACAATTTTCATCCTTTGTTTTATCTCTATTTTCATTTGTGTTCTCCCTGTCATATATCACCTTGCTCGTTTGTTTCATCCTAGCCATATGTGAATTATATATATGTTCAAATTTATGATCTGGAATCTCATTCAAGGTACATAATTTACCTCTTTCTTGTTCTACCATTTCGTTATCTTCTGAATTCGTATTAAAAACGTTTAGGAACGATTTATCCATATGATCTCCAATTGCTTCTTTTGAGATTATTTTGTTATAATCTGTTCTGAAATTATGCTCATTTGTGTTTACATTAAAAATATCATTGTTGTCATATATATAATGTACGTCATTTTTGTTTAAAGAAGGATTATTTCTTACGTTTGATATCATGTGGTCAGTACCAAGATAATACATATCACACATTCTTCTCCTACTACAGTTACTACTTCCGTTATTTGCAACATTTTTATAGTTACAGAACGCATTCTTAAGTTCTGTTATACTCTTTAAATGGTTTTTGTTCTCCTCCACTTGGGGATAACTCATTCTATCGTTAATATTATTATTAGTGGGATATCCTGTAATGGAATCACATTTTATGTCGTTCTCTCCTTTTTCATTTAGTACATCTTCACTATTGTCGTTAGTACTCCTATTGGCAATGCTGCTGGTGGAATATACATTGGGGAAATGTAATAAACTTGAATTCATGTTGTTATCATGTTTTCCATTGCTAGTTGTATCATAAAAAATGGTAAAATTTCCAGAATCACATAAATTTCTATTTTGAAATAATGATTCATCTTTCTCCGAGTCACTCTTAAGAGAACAGGGAATATAATCATTGTTGCAGTTAGTGGGAAAATAGAAAATCTCACTTTCATTTCTTCTATTAGGGATTTCGACCTTTTGAACAATATTATTGTTCAATGATTCGTTTTTTTGGATAGGATTGATAAGTGTGTTGGTTCCAGAACAATTGGTTTTAGATGAATTATCTAAATTTTCCTTTTTTAAATATTCTATTATACAATTTTCCTTATAATTATGGATATCTTTTTTACTATCATTTAATTCATCTTCAAAACCTTCCCTATTTTTTTTACTTTTCTCCATTCTGAATTTTAAATCATTATTGTATTTATTTAGCATTTTTATTTTATGTTTGCATATAGAACATGTGTATTTTTCTTTCATGATAGATTCATTTTTTGATAAATTTAAAATGTCACTATAGGTGTAATTTTCTAATTTGAATAAGTATTTATCACAGAATGCACATTGTATATAATTAACATTATTTGATATGTATTCATTCCATTTTCGTATTTTCTCAATAATTTGATCTAACTTTTTTGTGTTTACAATTTTATGTGAGACATAATTTGAATTACTCTTTTCGCTTAAGTTCCAATTTTCATTTGTTAAATTAAAATTATGTGAAAGCTCATTATTACTCAAAAGATATTTAAAATGGTTTTTATTAAAACTGTTTATTTTCCCCTTATACTTCGTATGAGTTGTGTTGTCATCATTGCTGAGAGTCTTGCAACTACCCTTATTCTTGTATGCATGTGAGATATCTCTTTTTTTTTTAATATATTCTTTTTCATCACTCTCACTTTTTTGGAGATCATTTATGTGTAGACTACAAAGGGGAGATGTGTCTGTATATAGGAGTTCGCTGATGTCACATTTTAATTTTCTTAAGTTGTGTTTTTTATCTTGTGGAATCCCAAAGTAATTTCCCTCTGTGTTTGCGCTTAAAAAATTAGAAAAACATGTTTGTTCATCTAAATTATAATCATATGTTTTTAGATTTTTATCTCTTTTAGTTAACTCTTTTTCACTATCACTCTTGTGCTCGTTGAACATTTCATAATTTTCTTCTTTCACCATATTGCCTAATGTGTCCATCATGTCACAATAGGAATTATAATTTTCATTTTTTATAAAATTTAAATGTTCATTTTTATCACAGTTTTCTTTTTCATGATTAAAATTTATTTCATCCAATGCTGTGTTACGCAATACGTGGCCTTCAACGTTTGGTGTGGAAAGTTCCATGGAAGATACTATATTTTCACTTTTCCTCAAATAATCATTATGGTCTTTTTCTATTTCTTGAATTTGCATGTTATGTATCCTTCCAGATATGAACTTTTTTTGTAATGGGTTACCTTTTCGTGTTTCCTTTTCTATCCATGTTGCGTTTTCCTGTGCAATATCATTTTCATTTGTTACTGTCTCATTATATAGAGTATTTGTATTGCACTGTTTGGTTTTTTTTAATTTTTCTCCTTTGTTACATGAATAATCGTAATTATTGGTGATTACATACATAGCACAGCTATTCAATGAATCATCAGTTGCAGTGTTATCCAGTTCCAGTGTATTAAACTTCTTACACTGTATGTTATTAACCTTTTTTTCTTCTATTCTGTGTTTGTCATTACATCTTCGTATATCATTGCTACCCATACTGTGTTCACCATATTCATTAAAATTGTCTATCCATGGTTTGAACAATTTGTGATTTCCATTTTTGCCTGCTTCATGTTCTTCTACTTTTGCTTTTTTTTCCTGTTCTTCGCTTTCTTCATGATTTTCACTTTTTTCGTATTTTTTGCTTTCTCCTTGATTTTCACTTTTTTCACGTTTTTTACAATTTTTCCCAGTTTCAAAATTCCTTTGCACCATCATTCCTCTGCTATTACAAAGTGAATTTACTATTTTATCATATGAGCAATTCAGCTGATCCATATTTTTTCTTCTCTTTGCACTGTCATCTGCATCATAATTATTCTCGTAAATATTAATGCAGCATTCTTTTCGCGCTATATGATCTATTTTGTATATTCTTTTACTATTCATAGATGAATTGTCTAAATCATTGTGTAGATCGAAGTTTTCTGAATGCTTCCTCCCCTCGTTTTTTCCTTTATTATACATATTAAAATAATTATTCGTGTGTTTTAATCTGATAGAATTTACAATATGCTCGGTCTTATCCTGTATTTGGAAGTTCTTCTCTTTTGTATCTTCTATGTGATTGTTTGGTTTTATATCAAAATTTGTAAAAAATTTGTTTTCCTCAGGAGCATTATTATCATTTAAAGTAAAATCGTTTATAATATCCAATGAATTTATACATTTAGAGGAGTGAATAAAGCTTTTTATTCGTGTAGTATCATCATATATATGTTCATATTTTTCCTTTTCATTTACCAAATTAAGATTCTTGAAATACGGGTTTTCCTTGTTTAAATACATTTTGGTATTATCAGTAATGTTATTAATACAAATATTTTTATGATGTCTATTTTTTCCTTTCTTTGGTATATTATATTCTGATTGGGTATTCGTGTATTTAGAGTTTCCCAATATGTATGTACTATTATCATATGTAATTTTTCCACTCCAACTGCATTTTCCTCTGCTCATACTGTTACATACGCTAGGATTATTATCCTGATTTGATCTCAAATTTGCGAAAGTAATATTATCATTCATTTTCTTAGTATTGTCTTTATCTACAGTGCAAGATATATTATTATTATAATGCTTAATCTCCATATCTGTACTTACTTTGGTAGGGGAAAAACAATCATCTTCACAATAAGCACTATCACTGGAATTACTAAATTCAGAGTTTGTTCTTGTTACATACATATTATGAGCATCCTGTGAGGTGTTACGATTTAAATTTTTTCTCGTTTTTTTTTTTTTATCAACGTGAATATTTTTATTTGAGCTATTATTTTTTGTAATTCCATTATCGTCTATAAAATGTAAATATTTTTTATTTGCATTTTGATCAAATTTATCTTCTTGTTCATAATATGGCTTTA
Source organism: Plasmodium gonderi (assembly GCF_002157705.1). Lineage (NCBI taxonomy): Eukaryota > Apicomplexa > Aconoidasida > Haemosporida > Plasmodiidae > Plasmodium > Plasmodium gonderi. Next base: position 3,133,187 of record NW_021628937.1, read on the forward strand.
TAAATAACTGAGATGAATTTTTAAATTTTTTACAAAAATCACCTTTTTTTTTGTCATACAAAATGTCGTAATAACATGTATGGGTTTTCATATAGGATACATGCTTGTTGTAGGAAAAAAAATCAAAGAACCTTTTCAAATGCAATTTTTTTTTATTATAAAAGTGAAAAATGTTTGTTGATGCATATTCTAGGTTCCTTAAAAGATAATTCGGGGATATACTATATTTCGTATACAATTGTCTAGAATTTTGCAAAAAATATTTAGACAGTTTCATAAGATATGCAGATTTGTATTTTAAATATATTTCTCCAGAATGGTGATTTTTGAAACTTCCACTTTTTCTCACACGTATTTTATTCCTTGCTATACTAGAAATAAATGCCTTTTTGTTTAATGAATTTGTCAATATTGAGTACCCACGATGAAGGAATTTGTTTTTTTTTTTTCTTATAATATCATTCTTTTCTCCCTCATTTCTGATAAAATTAGTAATGTGTCCGTGTCGAAAAGGATAATCAGTATTATTTATAGAATTTCCTTTGAAAAATTGCACCCCCTTCTTTTTCATACAACCATTTGATGTACTTTTCGCAAATGGGATTTCGTTTTTCAGAACCATTCCACTTTTTTTTTCTAAATGTCCTTTCTTTGTTTTATTTAAATAATCTTCAATTCTTTTGATTCTTTTATCTGTTTGAATACAAATTTTATGCAAATTCGTTTTGTCCTTATGTATTTCATGAAAAATATGTTCTTTGCATTCTTTGCCACCATTTTTTCTAATCTTATTTGTCAAAACATCTCCCTCATCATGTGAATCATATAACTTATTTCCTTCTGACATGCATCCATTTATCTGGTACAAAAGTTCGTTAATTAAAATTTTGTCATCTCCGTCACACTCTTGTGTAAAACCTTCCTTAGTTGTATCGTCAATTTTCATTTTTACATCTGTATTAATGTTTTTTCTAAGGTAGTCTCTCATGCTATTTAAGTAATTATATTCCTCCAAAAGTAGAAAATTTAGTTTATATTTACATCTATGGTAAAAGGATAGAATTTCCAAGAGAATATGTTTGTTCCCTTCATTATTGTCGTGCTCATAATTGTGCATATCTCTATTCGAATCATTGTGCATGTCATTGCTTAAGTAATGAGCATAACGTTTGTGCTCCTTTATAGACTCTATGCTTTCCCTCCTATGTGAATCGAACTTTTTCTCATTAAGCATAACTGTGTTAGAAGCATTCAATAGATTATTTAAACAGTTTTCTTTCATTGTGCTATTCTTTGTATAGAATGTTTTACTCCCTTTTAACTTCTCACATGTTTCAGCACAAGGGGCGTTACTTATGGTGTAACTTTTTTTCACATTGTCATCCATGACATTGTTTAACATAATCGAATTAAACAAATTTGAAATTTCGCCGTTCGAGTTATTTATTTTTGCATCCTTTTTTAATGCACAGTTTGATGAAGACAATTCCTTTTTAATTATCCCATCTGAATAATTTATTTTATTCTCCCTAATATTTTTTTTATTTTTAGTGTCAACACATGTAATGTTTACGTCCTCCTCATTTTTTGATATGTGCATTTGGACTTTATTTTCATATACTTCATCATGCTTTTGATCATGTGTTTTTTCATCCCTTTGATCATGTGTTTTGTCATCCCTTTGATCATGTGTTTTTTCATCCCTTTGATCATGTGTTTTGTCATCCCTTTGATCATGTGTTTTGTCATCCCTTTGATCATGTGTTTTGTCATCCCTTTGATCATGTGTTTTGTCATCCCTTTGATCATGTGTTTTGTCATCCCTTTGATCATGTGTTTTGTCATCCGTTTGATCATGTATTTTGTCATCCCTTTGATCATGTGTTTTGTCATCCGTTTGATCATTTGTGGTTATTCTATCTCTATGCACGTCGTTATTATTATGAGGAGAATTATCATCATTACTCGTATTACGTAAATCATTTTCAAAAGGATAATTTTTATTTATATCCTTATAGGAACCGGCATTCATTTCATCCATAATATTGTCATTATATTTGCGATCCTTTAGTACATGCTCACACGGTGTAAACATATTTTGATAAAATTGATTATCATAGAAATTGTTCTTGCTTTCTTTAATGTCTTGAATTGATATATTTGACGAATGGTCATGGTAATCCTCTTTTACGCTCTTAACATATTCACTGTGAAAACTATATCTTGCATTTTCATCGTTCTTATATAATACCCTTTTTGTTGCATGGGTATACTTTCCTATATCTATTCCTATTCCATTATATATTGTTTGAGAAAAAATTCGTACGTTCCTTTTTTTCCTTTTTTTTTTTAATACTATGTATTGGAATTTTTTATAATAGGAGCTATCCCATTTATACAAAACATTTTCATCTCCTAATTTTTGAATTAAATTCAACTTATGATGAGCACGCTCATTTGTTGGTGCTCTTGTGATAGATTTTTCACTATTTTGAAACATATCCCTATTGATATAATTGAGTGTATTTTTAAAAATAAACATTTTGTTATTAGGATTTATGATTTTTTTTTTTTTTTTTTTTTTTCTTCTTCTTCTTCTTCTTCTTCCATTTCTGTCTTTATATTTGCATTTGTCCGTATTTTCTTCATTCACCTGTTCATACATTTTCCCTTTTTTTTTAATAGTGCCAAAATTGTTTTTATGCTTTGTATAATTATCATAACTTGTTTCAGAAAAATTACTCCTACATGAATGTATGTAATATTGATCATCTAACTTATCGTCATCAGTACTACTACATTTGCTTCTTTCTTCATGTTTTGGTAGTACTTTTTTTCTTTTATTATATGTTCCATTTCCAATAACATCTGCACTGGAAAATTGATGGTAAGTGTCTTCATTTATATCCACCTTTTGAGGGTGTACGTTGCTATGTTTAATACAGAGATGAGAAGTGGTTGCGCTTTTTTCATATATTAAATTATTTCCATTATATATAATGGATGAATATTCTTTATCACTGTTACTCTTCCGATGGGTTGTCTTTTTTGCATATTTTTCTTGGCTCTTTTGGTAAGGCTTTTCTTTTGATACATTTTCATTTACATGTTCATCTATAAGTGATTTTTCCTTGTTCTCCATTTCGTTCACTGTTTTTATCCTACTCCTTTTTTCCTTTCTTTTATCAATATTGTTGTTGAAAATGCTGTTAGAATTTTCATTTTCACATTTGATGTGAGTGTTATAGCATTCATCTTCCTTGTCAGGATAAGGAGTAAACGCATCGATTTCCCTTTCTAAACGTCTAGTTTTGATTTTCAAAGTGGAATATGTTTTCTTCTTATCATTCAAAACTTTTTTAAACTGTATTATTGATTCAGTTAAGTGGTCTTTATTTTCCTCATTTAGATTTTTTCTTTTTGCATTTTGATTTTCAAAATTTTGGTTCAAATGTTTCAGTTTTTCACTTTTATCTTTTAATTTTTCATTCTTAGTTTTTATATTTTCCTTTTCAATTGTTTTAAAAATTCTTTGAAAAAGCATATTTTCTTTTATATTGGAAAGGTCGAATTTACTATTAGTGGTGTTGAGTTTTGTTTCGTTAGTGTCTTTGTTAAAATCAAGCGTACTTTTTGTGTTTTTAGAAAACAAAATGGCAGAATATTTCTTAGTACTGTTCTCCTTTTTCCTAAAGCTACATTCTTTGATTTTTGTATTTACATTTTGCCTCGGAGCATCTGTTGGAATAATTAACTTTTGTATTTTTATATTTCCATTATCTCCATAAATGGAAATTCCTTCACTACTTCTTTCCAGTGCCCCATAATTTTGTATTTTCCTGATACTCTTTTTAGATTGGGATAGTTCATTTACTAAGCTGTAAAAATGGGAATAATAAGCATATGCATCATTTTGTATATACATACACGCAAATACATATGTATTGGTTTCATGCCTATGTGAAGATGTCTCGGAGTAAATAATACTATTACACAACATAATGCACTTCCTCCTGTAGGAATTTTACACACAGACATGTATATGTTAGATATGTAGCATTTGTATATAATATACATCAACATATTTCTCTCATTCTGGACATTTTCCCATACTTTTCTAAGTTTTTATCTTCCGCAGGAATTAACGTAAAACATTTCGGCATGAGCATGTTACACACGAGCATGTGTAGATTGTAAATTTTGTTAGAATGTATAATAATAGCAAAGGTTGAAAGTGCGGTTGATTAATGTTACCTTATTAAGTTTTTATCTTGATTATTTTTTATTCTGTCTTTTAAATTTTTTTTTTTTTTTTTCTTTTGTTTTTTTTTTTTTTTTTTTTTTTTTTTAAATAATGTACCTCCCTTTTTTGTCCTTTGTATTTGGATAAAATAATTTTAATTATTCTCAGAATTAGCAAAAAAATCTATACGTACACAATTTGCATTGTTCTTTTGTAAATAACATTTTGTATGGGGAATTGGATACATGAATGTGCTATAAATCTTATGTATATGCTCTAGTTACAATAGAAATTTCTTTATATTTAGCCAAATATAATTTTACTGGCTTTAAAAATATTTGATTAAAGTTCAAAATAAGTTAATCATAAAAATTTTTAAATGCATATTTTTTAATTCAATTTTATCTTGAATTTAGATGAATATGCTCTGTATTTAATTGCTAAATTACAGGAATATTGAATTAAACGTGTAAACATTTGTGAGCGCATACTACAAGTGTGCACAAAATTTCACTTAATCGCTACATCATAATAGGGGGAAAAAAGTCATAATAACAAGGAAGCATATGTCTATTCAAAATATTTTATAAAAGTATTTTATATTTATATATGTATATTTATCTAATGTACATTGTTAGAAGCAAAAAAAAAAAAAAAAAAAAAAAAAAAAAAAAGTACACTAAAATTATACATTTACTGGATTGGAGAATAAGCTTGTTTCATTAATGTAATATCAATAGCATTTAAGGAAAAATAACGAGACACTTCTTAGCAATAAAATTTTAAGATCATTTTAAAGTAGTATATTTTCTGTTCGCATAACTGCATTTGTCGCTTGTACGACAATAATAGAGCAAGCAACACGTGAATATGCCCTTTTCCATTACATTTTGCTTCACTTTAATTTATTCGTTTGCTTGTTTATTTATTGCCTATTTTCTTGTTTATTTATTTTATCTTTTAAGTTAACAAAGGGGCTTTTTTAAATAGATGAACCCACAAATAAATATATGTTAATATATGCAGGTTTTTACACACGTATGCAAACGAATTTGTGTATGTGATGCTTGAGTTAAGGTAAAAGTTATAACCCTATATGAACATTTTTTATTTTCTTAATGTAACATTTCACAAGGACCTTTAATAAGTAAAATATTAGCATTACACATATTCGTATTATTTTATCATGCTCGAATAAAATGTATTAAAGCGTTAACAGGTAACGCTTGGTTTTTTTTTTTTTTTTTTTTTCTTCTTCTTCTACTCTCTACTTATTTTGTTATCAGCCTTAAACTTTATTAAATTGTGAATTGCTCTTTATGGCATTATTGAACAAAATTAATCCGTTTTATATATGTAGGAGAATGGCCTTACATTACTGTGCTCATTCAAATTTGTAGTTTCTACTTTACAGATGTAAAACTATATTTTGTAATGAGTATGTAAATGTATTAGTATACGTGCAAAGTACAAAGATGCTAATCTACGACCAACCTTCTTCTATATATCCACTTGGACTACAGGATACTTCCCGTCCCTTATATTCTTGAACAGCATTTTTCTCAGTAAACTGATATTCGACATTATCAAGACTATCTTTTTCGGGTTGATTTAAACCTTGTATCTTTTTCAAGATAAACATAGATGTTAAAACTACAACTACACCAGCAAAAAGTGTTATACTTGCATATTTGAATGTTTTTGTGTGATAGGATTCACTTTCACTACTTTCATTTTCGCTTTTTTCTTCGTTCTCAGATCTGATTTCTTTTTCGATTTCCTGTGTATTCTCTTTTTCATTTTCTTCTAATGTATTTATCATATCCTTTTGAATATGTTCATCTAGGAGCTCATTAACCTTGTTAGACATATTTTTGGGAAAAGGATTTTTCATATCATCTGAATCTATGATAAAATTATTCTTACCAACAATAATATATTTATCCTTTTCTAATTTTCCATTGGGGGATTTTTTATAGTATATCTTATGAACACTTTTTGTGTTCGAGTAATATTTATATGGATTCTTATCTTTATCACCTTGCATGTTTTTGTTATTTTCTACAAAATCACCAAGAATTTCTAGTTTTTCATTAACGTCATCCAGTTTTTCACTATGACTTTTTTTACTATTGTACGCATTGACTACACTATCAATAATTTCATTTATATTTGTTCTTTCTATGTTCTCATTTTCTGATACTATATTATTTGATTTATCTTCGGGCAATAAGCTTATTTTATCTTTTGTATGTATGGTATCTAAATCTTCATTGATTTTACTGGAATCTTCACCCTTTGTATTATCTACATTTTTCATGCTTCGTATATCTTCTTCTGCTTCTTTTATCTCCGTTTCCCCTTCCATTTCTTTATTTTTGGATAACTGTTCTTTCATTTCATCAGATTTTTCTCTTTCATTATTCATTACAGTTTGTTTATCAGTTGATACGTGCATATTTCTCACATCGCCTATTGTGTAATCTAAATTCTTTTTATATTTTTCTTCCATTTTTTCTTCATTATTTGTTGAATGTGCATTATCTTCTACCATTTCTCTCTTCTTGTCTTCGATTTTTACTGTTTTATTAAAGGTGTTATCATTATCTTCATGAATTTTCTTATTTATTCCAGTATTTTCGGATTCTTCCATTGTTTTACTGTCGTGTATCCTTTCCGTTGTATTTTCTTTTTCACGTTCCTCATTAATAACATCGTTAGCTCTAATATTTATCGGATCATTCTCTTTAGTACGCCCTTGTATATTTTCACCTTCATCAAAACTATTGTATTCGCCTGTACGTTCGTCCACTCTTTCGTCTTTATATTCGTCATTATTTTCCCCTCCTATGATTCCTTCACGAATATCTTTGTGTTCAATTTCATTCACGGCTCTATGCTGTCCAGCATCAGTACTCGTAATTACATCTTTATGTTCATCTACACTCCTACCTCTGTCAGTAGACTTGTATTCACTTGTAACTCCATCTACATCTATACCTTCAACGTTTATTCTTGGCTCACCAACATCTTTATTATGCTTTCCCATATCCATATTTTCCACTATAGTTTTATGTATACCTGAAACTATATCTACATCTGCATGCTCACCCTTTGTTCCCTCTATAACTTTATGTTTTCCTGAAATTGCATTTACATCTGCAACTTCACCCTTTACTATTGGTTCAATTACATCTGCATGCTCACCCTTAGTTATTCTTATTTCTTTTTGTTCACCTGTAACTGCATCTGCATGATCATCCTTGCTTCCTCCTGTAACTTTATATTCACCTGTAGCTTCATCTACGTCTGCATGCTCACGCTTGCTTTCTCCTACATCTTTATGTTCACCTGTAGCTGCATCTACACCTGCATGCTCACTCTTGCTTTCTCCTACATCTTTATGTTCACCTGTAGCTGCATCTACACCTGCATGCTCACCCGTGCTTTCTCCTATGACTTTATGTTCAACTGTAACTACATCTGCATGCTCACTCTTGCTTTCTCCTACATCTTTATGTTCACCTGTAGCTGAATCTACACCTGCATGCTCACTCTTGCTTTCTCCTACATCATTATGTTCACCTGTAGCTGCATCTACACCTGCATGCTCACCCGTGCTTTCTCCTATGACTTTATGTTCAACTGTAACTTCACCATTTATTATTGGTTCAGTTACATCTGCATACTCACCCTTGCTTCTCCCTGTAACTGCATATGCATCTTCACCATTTACTATTGGTTCAATTACATCTACATGCTTTCCTTTGCTTTCTCCCACGTCTTTATGTTCACCGGTAACTACATCTACATCTTCACCAATAACTTTATGCTCATCCACATCTGTAATCCCACCAATATATTCATGCTTAACCACATCATTATGTTCACCTGTGATAACATCTACATTCTCATCTTCACTATTCGTTTTATGTATACCCATATTTATATGCTCACGTATATTATTTTTGTGTTGATCCACATATTTACCTTCGTACATAGATTTATGTTCACCCGTAACTTCACCTAAATTGGGGTCTTCACGCACGATTTTTCGTTCATATTCACTTTCCCCTTCTACTGGATTTTTTCTATCACCAAAGTATGTATGCTTTTCAATTATTTCATCTGCTTTATAATGTCCATTCATTGTATTATCTGGTATTCTATGTGTTCGATCACTTTCATTAACTGGTTCATTTTTCCTCTTAGATACATCTGAAAAATGATCATTTTTTATAGCATCCTCTGATTCTGTTTTATGGGTACGTGTTTGATGTTGTGTTATGTCTGCTTTTACCTCCCCTTCTTGTATTTGGTATTTCTTTAGAATATTATCTGACGATATTTCTTGTTGTATATGACCATTAGGGATTTTATTTTTCTTCCCCATTTCTTCTTGTGCTTGATTTTGTGCTTTATGCTTACCAGACAATATGTCTTTTCCTTGAATATGTTCACTCCTTATTTGATCTTCCTTCACATTTTCTATTGATATATCATCTCCTCTTTTAATATTATGTGAGTCTTTATGTTCTGCAAAGTTTTTATTGATTATGCTGTTTTCCCTCAGCACTTCTTCTAATTCGGTAGGACCATCCGTATTATCATATGTATTATCACCCGTATTATCACCCGTATTATCACCAGAATTATCACCCGTATTATCACCAGAATTATTACCCGTATTATCATCAGAATTATTACCCGTATTATCACCAGAATTATTTTCTACATTATAACCCGTATTATCACCAGTATTATTTTCTATATTATAACCCGTATTATCATCTTGAACTATTTTTTCTTCACTCTTTCTATCTGTTTCGTGAATACTGTCCATATCATTTGATCCTAAATGTTTTCTTATATTTTTATGAAATGTTTTATTTGTTTCTATGTTTTTATCAGATACCTGAACATTGTTAATATCATCACCTAATATTATTTCTCCTTTATTCTCATCTTGAATTTTATGCTTTTGTTCATTATTTTCAGCTATTAATTGCTCGTTCCCTGTACGAACATGCATATAATGTTTTTTTGTATTTCCTTCTTCCAAATTTTTATGTTCATTAACTGATTTTCTTGATGTTTCCTTTGTTTCTTTCATGTATTTATCACCTGTTTGTTCACCATCTGTAATCATATGATTCCCTGATTCATTATCAGAATTTGTGTCTTTTGTGTGATCATTTTTATTCTCTTCTTTATCTTTATCTTCAAATTGATGCTGGTGTTGGTGTTGCTGTGCAATATTCAAAGGATCTATGCTATCTTTTACATCTTCTAAATTATTCCCATTTATGTTTTCATTTGTTCTTTTATTTTCACCATTCATATTATCACTAGTAGTGTGATGTTGATGTGTTTTTGTTTCATCGAGAATTGTAGATTCTACCAAATGCTCATCCTGATATAAATTGTCCTTATTCATTTCACGTGTTACATGAGATTGTTTGTTTTCTGCTATGTTTTCATTTGTATCATGTAGGTCTTCATTCGGTTCATTAACGCGTTCATTTCTTCCGTTATTATTCTCTATTTCATGTTCACTTGATGATATTTTCTCACTTTCTACTTGTGGGAATGGACGTTGATTTATGGAATCATCTAAAACGTGCTGATTATTTATATTTTTTCCTCGTAATTTTTTTTTGTTCAAAATTACATGTTTTCCTTCATGTCCTTGACTTACCTCTTCTTCATTCACGCTTACATGTTTAGTTGCTTCATGTTGTATCTGTCCCTCTATTGATTCCTCACCATTTGCATCTTCTTTTTTCGTATTGCTCTTTATTTTATCTTCTCCTTCTACACTTCCTTCCTTTTTATCCATCTCCGACGCTCGTCCTATTTGATTAATTCCTACTGTAATTTCATGAATGACACCTTTGTCTTTATTCCCATATTTGTTTTTACTTTCTTGGACTTTAATGCTGTCTTCACTTGTATCTTGTTTATCTATTTCTTCCCTTAGCGCATCTTCATGCACAGCTTCTGTTTCATGCACCTCTTTATTCACGTCATTTCCTTTATATGTATCATCTTTACTAGTATTAACAATTTCACTTTCCTTTTTTGAGACATTATTATCTTCGTTCAAATCTGAATTCTGTCTATAGACCAAGTTGTTTGTATCCTCATTTGTACTTTCATAAACAGGTAATTTATTATGATTACCTGTAGAATGTTCTTGTGATGAATCTACGATACCTTCTCCTGTGTTTGTAGTATCACCAACATTTGTAGAAACAACAGAATCAGTTGTATATTCATTATGTTCCTTCCTATTGTCAATTGGAAAATTTTTGCTATTGCTAACTTCTGAGTTTATTATTTGATTATTTGAAGAATCTCCACTTGTCACATTGCTCATATTTCCCCCATCTGGTAAACTGTTAGAATCATTTTCTTCAGTTTCATCTTTATCTATTGTGTCAGTGGTATTTGGCACTGCTATTTCAACTGTTTCATCAAAATCATTACTGTGGACAATTTTTTTCTCTCTTTTTTCTTTTTCATTTTCTCCTGTTCCATGATTATTTTTATCGTCCACGCGAATGGATTCAATTATTTGGTTATTATTGTCTCTATCGCTTTCATCACTGACAGATACCTTTTCAGCATTTTCAGTCTCACTTTTTTTCTCTCCATTTACAAAGCCTTCATCACTGACAGATAACTGTTCAGAATTTTTAGTTTCACTTTTTTTCTCTCCATTTACAAAGCCTTCATCACTGACAGATAACTTTTCAACAGATTCAGTCTCACTCTGTTTCTCTCCATTTATAATGTTTTCATCACTGACAGATACCTTTTCAACAGATTCAGTCTCACTCTGTTTCTCCCCATTTATAATGTTTTCATCACTGACAGATACCTTTTCAACAGATTCAGTCTCACTCTGTTTCTCCCCATTTATAATGTTTTCATCACTGACAGATACCTTTTCAGCATTTTCAGTCTCACTCTGTTTCTCTCCATTTACAAAGCCTTCATCACTGACAGATACCTTTTCAACAGATTCAGTCTCACTCTGTTTCTCTCCATTTACAATGCTTTCATCACTGACAGATACCTTTTCAACAGATTCAGTCTCACTCTGTTTCTCTCCATTTATAATGTTTTCATCACTGACAGATACCTTTTCAACAGATTCAGTCTCACTCTGTTTCTCCCCATTTATAATGTTTTCATCACTGATAGATACCTTTTCAACAGATTCAGTCTCACTTTTTTTCTCTCCATTTACAAAGCCTTCATCACCTACAACTACCTTTTCAGAATTTTTAGTCTCACTTTTTTTCTCTCCATTTACAAAGCCTTCATCACTGACAGATAACTGTTCAGAATTTTTAGTTTCACTTTTTTTCTCTCCATTTACAAAGCCTTCATCACTGACAGATACCTTTTCAACAGATTCATTCTCACTTTGCTTCTCCCCATTTCCAATATTTCCGTCAAGTATTTTTCTGTCTTTAGAATTTTCACTACCACTTATATTCTTTGTATTTGTTTTACTATCCCTTCTCTCATTTATAGCACCAATATTAGTGTCTCCTCTTCTTTGATTATTGTCACCTGCATTTTTCTTACTATTTGCATTTACAGATTCAACCACTTGACCTGTACTCGGATTCTTTTGAAGGGTAAAATTTCCAAATTCATCTATTACGCCTATATCATCCCCCATTTTTATGTGTTCAAGCAAGCGCTTATGATTTTTAACGAGAAGGTGTTGTCTTTCTATCATTTTTCTCGATTTATTTTCCAATTGAATTTCTGATTCATGTATCTTTCGTGCATAAGAAGTGTTTTCATCTTCTCCCCACTTTCTTTCGTCAATTATGTTACGTTCTTTCACTTCTAATTGACGGAAATATTTTGCGTTTTCTGAGAGTGTCAATGATAGATCATCATATATTCGATCATACCCTTTTCTCCTTTGCACACTTGTACAAACTGGTAAATCTGTACAGGTATCATATTTTTCTAATATTTCAAAATACGAAGAATACGGTTTAAATTTGTATCCATTATCACAAATTCCTCTGCATTCATATATATCACTTTTACATTCATCTTTATAATCCTCTTTTATTATTAAATTATAATTAAAGAGATTTTTACAATGAGGAATATAATTAACCTTATTATCGATATAATCAGTTATGGTAATATTTGATGGAATAGTTCTTTGTCTTTTCCTAAATTCACAAGGTCCACTCCATTCAGACCAATCATTATACCTTGCACAAGTTGCACCATATTTTACACTATAACAGAATTTCCTTAGACTCATTCGAGTTTTAAAATCATATTCATTATTAATAAAATATGCAAAAGGAGTATCTGACTCACTACTATAACTCATTTCTGAAATACGATAAGCCACATCTTTCGAAGCAAGTGAATCATCAGAATAGAAAAAAACTCCCAAATCCCTACTTCTAATTTCTCTGATGTAATTTATTAATTCATCTGGATATTCTGAAGAGCCCATATATCCAAGATTCTTAGAAATAACTATAATATTGGGGGCTTTTTTCATATTTGGATTGCCTAATATATTTTTTTCATAATACTCTTTTAATGATGTAAATAAATCTGCATGCTTTGATTTTGAAATTGCATAAAGCTTGTATTTACTCTGAAACATTTCCTTGAATTTAGGCAAGTTAATTGTGTACATTTTTTTACTATTAGTATACAAAATTTTCTCATCAAAAAAAGAAATTGAAAAATAACTTGGATTAAAACCAGTCATAGAGTTTGCAACTCTTGCAAGGATATAATACAATTTAGCGGCATATGATGAATCATAGAATTTTTCTGAACTTATTAGAAAGTGCACATTCAATCCTTTGCAATGATCTCCAAATACATTGCTACGGCTCTCTAAATATGTAGAAAAAAAAAAAAAAAAAAAAATGTCTTTCCATGTATACAAAAGGAGTATGTATACATGGGGAATACATAAAAATATGTATAAAATATAGAGATATATTTAACTTAACAAACATTCAAGTATAAAATTCTCTTGTCTATTAATGCTAATACTCGGCTTGGTAATCATGGATAACTCATAACACAAAAATTACGATCATGCTCATGGTAAAATTTTATTATATAAAAAAGTAAATGATTATTTTTAGAAAGAATGATGGAATCTTATTCACAAGAATAATTCATGTAAACAATTTCATCAAGTGATTTAATGAATAAACACACGGGGTTAAACGTTCTCTCTGATTATGAAAAAAATGCATTTGCAAAATTGTAGTGTATTATATTACTAAGAAGAGAAATAAAAATATCTGAACATATACATATCACATTTTAGTGTGTTCTTTTTTTTCTCTTTCTTTTTTTTTTTTCCTTACCTGAATATCCCTCTTTTATAAATAACCCAAATGACAAGGGCAAAAGGTTTAAGATACTTAATATGATTAAAAAATTCATTTTAAAGATAAATAAAATTAACAGAATAATATATAGGAGAATAATTTTTTTTTTTTTAAATGTTAGAAGCTAATTTGGCCTGCTTTAATATATAGTTCTATAGTTTTCTTCTGCAGCTATATTTCTGTCTAAGGTTATATTTTCCCTTTTAATTTTACATGCATTACTAGTCTTCTTTTTCTCATTTAATTCATAACATTTTTAAGAGCATTTATTTATTTATTTTTTTTTTTTTTACTTCTTTTTTTATTATTAACATATATATATATATATATATATATATATATATATATTTTTATGACAACAGAATAATTCTCTTTTTTAAATTATAAAATTCACAAGTGTTCGCACGTGTGTAAATATATAAACAAATAAAGAGTGTATACTCAGGGATAGATCTATAAAGATGTGTAAAATTATTTTCTCAACAAAAGAAGTGGAATGTAAGAAAAATAATTACCTAACTGACATTTTAAAAAAAATTATATACGCAAACATGTAAAAAAAATTTTTTTTTTTCTTTCTTTTATACGAGGAAGATTAGTTATATATAAAAAGAAAAATACATCACAGGAGCAACTGTTTGTTTATGCTATCGGTTATAAAAGGAAACACTATAAAATTGAGTTGTGGTGTTTAATACATTTTAGTAGAATTTGGAATATTTATTAAATAAGGGTCTTAGATTATGCGCCATAATTATTAGAAATTAATGCATGCAAATTGGAAAAAATAATAATAAAAATATAAGACAAAACAAGGTTCAAGTTATTTGACTCTTTTTAACTTTTTCTTTTTTTTTTTTTTCCCAAATAAGACACCTACTTTCACTTCTAGAAGCACATCATTTAACAACATTTTACATGCCTCATTGTAGAGTTGTATATATACCTACGTTTTACATATGTTTTTATCATAGTGGAAACGAATTCAAAATAGAAAAGAAAAAAAAAAAAAAATAGATGGCTTTAAAGAGCCATTATTTTTTAGTAGGATTAATAGCATGACTGTTAAAGTGGCACTATGCTTACAGCAATTCACATCATTTTTGTTGACAAATATTATTGAGATTTTGCTGTTTAGGATTTTATTTTTTTTATTCTATTTTTTTTTTATATGACTCATTTTCACACACCCAAGATTATTTCTTCTACTTAACACTTTACCACTTTTGCATTAACCATGATATTTTATATGAATGATATGAAAGTGCGAATATATACAAACAATTATATTAGAAGTATTTAAATATTATTTCTACATCTTTTTATTTTGTGTATATTATTTAGATGTGTTCTATATTAAGCTTGTATATATGCTTAATGTTGAAAAGGTGAAAATAGTGTAGACATATTTATTTATTAACAGTTTTCCTTTCGATAAATCAGAAGAAAAGCCAGTTAAAGGGCTTGCATAAGAATCAATATTAACACATATATACAAGCAAATATGTATATATTTATTCGTTCACTTGTTTATAAGTGTGTGTGTTCATTTTGCACTACTCTTTTTTTTTTTTTTTTTTTTTTTTTACCTAATTATTCGCACTAAGTTATAGGGCAAACGTTTACTTGGTATTTATTAAAAACATTTTATACACAACTTCATTTTTAAAAATTATTAGGAAAAAAATAATCAGAGTATAATTGGATTAAACATTTTGTTTCATTTTTCCATTATTTTTCTTTAAAATCTAGGTCTGAAAAATTTTCATTATTCAAATTTTCTAAGTATTTAAAAAATTGTGATAAAAGAATTCAAAACCTCGTTTTGTACTAATTACTTTGCTTGTCATCGTTTTATTGGTAGAATAATTGAAAAAATGAAGAAAAAAAATAGGAAAAGACGAAAAACGAAGATTCTCAAAATTGTCATAATTTCATCTTTTCGTGCGTAAAATTTTTTTCTTATACTTCTTTTTCCAAATAAAAATTCCATATGTAACTAACCTACATGCATGATATAACAATTATGTGAACTTATATTCGTCTATGGGTATATATATGGTTCTAAGCTTTGGATTAGGGGAAAAGTTGTAAAAAAATAGCCTTAATTTCTCGCAGTCTTTATTATTCATATAAGCATTTATGCATATACATGTGTCCATTGCATCATAAAACTTCTTATTCGACAAAAGATGCATTAGAAAAGAAAAGAAATTAATAGGGAGAACTGAAGAGTCAGAGTGCATATTATATGAATATATGTAACGAGAAAAATCATGGTAAAATGTTAGCACCAATAAAATTTTTTTTTTTTAATTTTATACATTTGTTCCATATTTCAAGTAGTGTGTATAAATCTATGCATTTGTGGATATTTTTTAATTATCATATTTTTAAAAATAAGGGGGAGAAGAAAAAAAAAAAAAAAATTATATTGTTCTGTTATCACATAAACCTTAAACAAGCAACAGTATTAAGAACATTTTTTTTCTTCTATTCAGCCAAACCTTTAGAACTTTAGTTTATGTTTCACACATGTAAATGCTAATTTCAAGGGGCTTATAACGCAGAAAATGAATGTAAGTATTTTGGAGGTTGTTGCAAAAAAGGATTGTATTTATGTTTTATTTATTTCAAATTAATTTATAAACTTTTTTAAAAGATACATAACTGTACCAATTCTGTATCCATATAATTGAGCTCACATGTATTACACATACACTTACATGTCAATGCGTACTTCATTAAGCACTCCTTTTTGAATTAATGAAATTTTCTGTTGGAAGAAACATCGAACTGCATGTAATTTCTTTCAATCTCTTTGAAAATTAAAAGATTCCAAATAATATTCAACAGATATTCGAGTTTAACCATGACATCTCAAAAGGAATATATAATAATATTATTCATCTTTGCACACTTCTCTACTACTTTTTTTATGTAAAAAAAAAAAAAAAAAAAAAAAAACATTACACTAATTAAACTAATTTTACTAAATTGTGAAACCTTGCTCTATCAAAAAAAAGAAGGGAAAAAAAGAAAAATGCATGGACGAAGAGCTAAAATTTGTAAAGATGAGGAAGTTAAGCTTGAAAAAGCCAAAGAGTTAATTCCCCTTGTAAACATTTTATTAAAAAAGAAAAGTGGAAAAATTTATGATAAAGAATACATCGAAACGACATCCATCATTTTGAAAAAATGTCCCTACTTACAAACCTTATGGAATTATAGGAGGGAGTATTTTGAATATGTAAAAAATATGAAATTATGTGAAGGTTCAGGAGTTAACATTATTGAGAAAAGTTAGACACGAAGTAGTTAATATTGGATAATATGAATGCTAAATTTTGTGATTGACAAACATTACAAAAGAAAAAAAGATAATCATGAGATAATAACTAGTTTTAATATACACATTTTTGTGTAACATACTCGCCCAATTGAGGGTTTGTGTGAGGGGTGGGAGATAATTTTTTTACCAGTAGCATAACATATGTGTGTAGTATGTCCTATTAATTTTGTTCTTCATATTTATAAAGAAAAAAAAAAGAAAAAAAAAATATTTTTTGAAGTTTCTTTATTTGCATATTTTTTTTTTTTTTTTTTTTTTTTTTTTTTTACATAGGTGATGAAAAAAAGGATTACAATAAGAACCTACTTCACGAATTAAAAACTATGATGAAAAATGAAAATGTGATGGTTGAAGAAATTTTAAATAAATTTAGTAAGTGTAATGAATTATGGTTCCATAAACTATGGATAATTAAAGTCTGTCTAAAAAATAATTTTATAGATATTTCTGATTTGATAAAAGAATTAGAATTTTGCAAGAATTCCTTCTACAAAGATGACAGGAATTACCATAGCTGGAATTACAGATCTTATATAATAGCCTGTATACAAATATATGTGAAAAAAATAAAACACGAAAAAATGAAGAATGAGAAAAATGAAAGGAATGAGAATAATCACGTTTGTAAAGAATTTGATAACGATTTTAACATTCATGAATCCAATTATGAGTTGTCAAAAATGTTGATTGAAAAAAATTTTTCAAATTTCTCTGCATGGTTTTTGAAGTATACCATATGTGAATCGTTAATTAATATCAATAACGAATTAAATTTGATAAAAAATGCAATATATACTGATCCTTTTGATCAAAGTTTATGGGAATTTTATAGATGGTTTCTTTTTCAAAGAGGTAATTACAAAGAAAAGGTATTTTTTATTCTTTTAGAAAAAAATTCAATTTTTTTTTTTTTTCAAAACTTAGTTAAGCTTAATATATCCAAATCAAAATGCTATGATTTAAATAATGAGGAAGTCAAAGGGGAATGGGGAAAACATTTCCTAATTCATAATAACCCGAACAATAATTTTGAATCCTATGTGTACTTTTTTAAAGTTACTGATGAATTTGTTGGTAAGAATATTTTTAATAATTTTAATTCTTCTTTAAAATTTTGTATATATTATTATAAATATAATATATATGAGCCTGGAAAAATACATTACGAAAAAAATGTATTGCAAGATCTGATCGTTGATCATGAATATTTAAGTGAAGAAGACAAGTTTGAATACAACTTTAACTACGAAATAGATTTTTCAAAATTTTCAAAAAATGAAAATTTTAAGTTATTACTAGATTACGACATACAGAATAGTGAAAATATTCAAATATTTTCCAAGTCTAGTTGTGTAAATACATTCTTCTCTTTGTATAAATATATAAGCTATTCTAATAAACTGCTAAATACAGCCAAACATATAAATCTCTTTTCATTGAATTTGGAGCTAGAGCAAATTGATGAACTCTTACTTTTGGAAAACAATTGCAAATTCGCCTTATTTACTAGGTACGACAAGGAGGTATTGCGTCCCCATATGAGTTTCTATTTTGTTGTTCATATTGATTCACACCTTTAAATATTTACACATATTTTACGAGATAAATACAAAATAGTAATCAGTTGGATTATTTTGGTACATACATAATTTCGCAAGTGTTTATTTGAAAAGAAAACGTGGCGCACCAGCCAACAGAAAGATCCCATAATTCGACCTTTTTACATATACATATGCATATACATATGAATATACGTATGAATATACATATGAATATACATATGAATATACATTTACATTAACACATTTAATACATGTGAATTTATGTGTATATATATGCGTGCTATCTCGTGTGCTTAAATATTTAATAAAAAAAAAAAAATAATAAAGTAAAAACACTTCTCATTTGCAGATTTGAAATACTAAAAAGGTTAGAAAGATTCGAAGAACTTTTTCATTTACTTAAGGTGCTAAAAGAAGTTGACAAAATCAGGGAGGGATACTACGAAGACTTGGAAACAGAACTCAGAATACAGTAAAATTTTCATTACACTTATCTGTTTTTATATTTATTACAACATCCTTTTGTATTTCTCATCATATTGTATCACACATAAACATTCACCCACCCACCCCCATTTGGTTGTAATATTTTTCCTTATATAGAAAAAAAATATATGATTACTACGAGAACTCAGAAATAGGTTAAGAATATTTAACATAAAAAAAAAAAAAAAAAAAAGTATACTTTACTACACATATTTTGAAATTACAATATAGCATGAAGTAGAAATTTTTTTATTCATATCTTTTTTCTCATGATAGTTGACAACGACGAGTTAGATCTAAGTGGCTTAAATATTGATAGCATAATTTATCCTCTCCTAATGGAAGCTTTTTTTATACCGAACATTAATTTGTCGAATAATTTAATATCAGAATCGTAGGAATAAAAAGAAAAGAAGAACACAAAACAAAGCAAAGGCGAATATTGCACGTTTTTCGTTTTAGATTTTGTGCATGATATTTATACATAAACACACAAGCATAAATATGTATGTATATATATGTGAACATTTGTTGATGTATATTTATACGCGCTTCATTTCTGACCTTCTCTTTAGGTGCACAGGAAAATTTACTGTAAATTTTTTATACAACCTGAAGGAACTAAATTTGAGTCATAATAAAATAAACTGTCTTGTCACACTAATGAAAAATTTGCATAATCTAAAATTATTGGAGAAGTACGTTACACAAAAGTGGGCATAAGAAATCGCGTTGATGTTGTCCTAATTTTTTTTTTTTTTTTTTTTTTTTTCTTTTCTCTAAATTAATTTAATTTTCTTTTTTTTTATTTCCCAATTTGTGATTTAAAAAAAAAAAAAAAAAAAAATTGATGTAGGTTTGATGTTAGCAACAATCCTTTAGCAAACATAGATGAAGATATGGATAACTTCACATTTGTTACATTACCCCAATTAAAGTGAGTCAGATAGGAACACGAGAACGAAATGATCTACATTTTTTTTTTTTTTTTTTTTCTTTGCATGGATGTATAATTTATTCACTCATCAGCCGTGTTTGATAGGCACGCACTAGAAAGAATTTCTGTCGTTTCTTCTTCACCTTGTTATGAATGAATGTTATGCAGATAATGACGCATATATAAATTAACATTTTTATGCATATACAAAATTATGTTCCTTCCCTCACTTTTTCTGAAGAGAAATTAACATTAGTGATAGCAACATTTCGCTGTTACTGAACCAAAACTACAAGCACATAAACGAGATTAACAAGTATAATGTTGTGAAGAATAATAACAAGGTAATTTTATCAAAACAATAATGTGGAGAATTACAATGGTATATATGTGTAGCGAAAAATTGTGATGCTGCTTGGGAACCAACATTACAAAATGTGATAGTGAGAAATAGTGACCTGCAATTTAATTTAGTGAAATATTTTTTTTTTTTTTGTCATCCTTCTGATGTATTTTCCCTTTGATGTGATAAATAGAATAGTTTAGAAAATTCAAGATAATTTCAGTATAAAAAAAAAATATATATATGTAAAACCTTCAAATAAAAATACACATACATGCATGTTATATGCTCCACACGCTTCAAATTTGGGCTTATTATATTGAACATTCGCATAAAAATTCCACTTTGTATGTTTGCCCGAATCGTACACATAAATGGTGTAGTGAGACAACATAACAGTTGATGAATTCAGCAGAATAATTTATGTCCTCCTTGGGATATTTCCTTTTTAATTCATAATCAAAAATAAAGTTATTTTCAAAAATTGTTTTTATTCAAGAAGAAATAACAAAAATAATAAAATAAAATAAATATGTGAAACAAAAATTACACAACAAGAGAAATTTTAAAAATGTATTTAATTCTTATTAAAAAAATTGCAAATATATAGGTTTGTTTTAATTTTTTTTTTTTTTTTTTTTTTTTTTAATTTGTAACAACGTTTAAAATAGTTCTAATGGAACACTCAATATATTTTCATGTGTATTTATAAAAATGCTTTTAAATTATATTACATCAACAGGATTTTGGTATACGTTAAGCGGTCGGAAAATAAACATATTAACATGGATAATACAAATATCGTGCAACACATTTACTATTGTTTTTCGTTCATTTTTACATAAAAACGTAAAAAAAAAAAAAAAAAAAAAAAGAACAAATGAACACTAAAAAATATTTAATTCATTCTATCATTGAAAATGACACAAAGGTACAGATCCTATACATATGGTTGTATTTTTTTTTTTTTTTTTTTTTTTTCCACCCTTGTATAAATATTGTTGTCTAGTATTCATAAATCACATAACATAATAACATTTTTGTCTAAAAAATTCATTAAATTTGGAAGTTATGATTTTTCTTTTTTTTTTTTTTTTTTTATAAAACTAGTTATTCTGCCCAGTAGTAGTGCAATCATTAAGAGTACACAACGTGGGATTTTCATTTTTTAATAGGTCCAATTTTTCTAAGCTATATACCTTCTCATTTCTATGGTTATTATACATATAAATAAGATTTACTTCATCATCTGAAATGAAAAGTTCATCTATATTCGTTTGACCATTATTTTGCACAAGATTGTAGATGTTTTCATCAGCGTTATTAGGTGTGATTAGGGACACTACATTATTTGTATCATCTCCTAAGTTATTATCCATACTATGAATTATATTGTCTGTACACCTTATGGATCCATCATTAAGTAGGACATTTCTTTTGTTGTAATCTCCTTTCAAAAATATTTTGTTAAATAAATAATGAAATTTGAAAAAATTTCCATTTTTTTTATTGCATAATTGATCACTATAATTTAGCATAAAATTATGGTTTAACTTAAATTTATACACATGATTGTTATGTCTTATAATAAATATGTTCATTTTGGATAAAATAGTTTCATTCGTGTTGTTGTTACATCTTTTTTTCTGAATGTAGTATTTGCTTTGTTTGTCTTTTTTGAACTGGTTCATAATGCAACGACTGTTTTTGGATACCTTATTACCACTATTGTTGTTGTTGTTGTTGTTGCAATAAGCTGCTGTAAGAGTGGAGGTAGTATTGCTAGGGGAAGAGCCGTTGCTTGATGTGTTCATGCATATGGTTCTACGCATCTCCTGCGAGCACTTCTTCAAGTAACTGTCATAACTAACATAATTATTATGAACACGGTCTGATTGTAACATCCCATTAAAGTTCTTTACTAATTTACATGATTTCCTCACGTTCTCTTGTTCTTTGTTATTTCTGCAATTGTTATACTGAACCTTTGACTGAGTTTCGAAATTTTGCAAAAAATATGTATCTAGATTATGTTCGCATAAGGGTTCTTTTTTATTATTCACCAGAAAACAGCTATTGTAATTGTTTTCCACATAATTTAGAGGCATGGTAAAAACTAAATATTTTTGGTCTTGGTAAAAGTATTGACTTTCCCTCTTCGTTTTTTCAATTTCGTATTGAATAAGTTGAAAAATGGATTTCAAATTATCATTACATGAATAGGTATTTGTAAAATCTTGAATTAAAAAATTAATTCTATCTAAGTCCTGTAAGTATTTTTTGTTAAGATAATTGTCCGATTTTTCCTTATAGTTTTTTATAATATTTGAAAAATCTAGCGAAACAGTGTTGTCTAATCTTAATGTTGATACTTTGTTAATTGTATTATGAGATTCATTCCAATTTCCTTTGTTTATGAATAGAACCTCATTTAGGGAAGACTGGCCATCCAAATATGTATTCATAAAGGGGTTGTACATGTGCACACATTTGTTATATTCCTCATTAGATGCATTGATAATATAGATGTTGGTAGCATTATCAATACCTATGTCTTCTCTATAACACTTCTTTTCATTACATGCATTATGAGCACTAAGATTATTTTTATCACATGAAATTAAACTGTTCCTGTTTTGTACATCTTTCAAAAAGTCATTCGGTGTAATGACATGGTTATTATACAAACCTACATGGTTTTTAAATGGTATATTGATGTTAGCACTCATGTCTGAAAAGGGAGTACCTGTAATGTGTATGCCTCTTTGGTTATTTTCATCATTATTACAGAGGTCTCTATTGGTATATGTTTCCTGTGGATCCCTTTTTTTTTTTTTTCCTTCTTCTTCTGATTCTATACTATTTGTTCGTTTCATATCGTATGCATTTTTTTCAAAATCGTTTTTATTTGAGCAGACATTTAACTTAGCGTGTTCAAAAATTTTCTGCTTTATTCTATTAAAAGGATTAACGTTATTTGCATCGTATTCTTTTCTTTCGATTTTTATGTTACTAGGGGTTGTGGAATTATTAATATATATTTTCTCCATTTCGTTATGCGTATTGGAACTTGTTTTGTAAAAATTTATTCTGGAATCTATATTTGAACCCTTTGTATTTGAAATTAAGTAAAAGGGATTTTTTTCTACACTCCTTTGAGTGCTTTTCATCTGCTTTGATAAAAAAATTGGATGAGGAATATAACTTCCTACATTTTTATGGATTCCAATGTGATCCTTTGCCATATCGGCTAAGTTTCCTTCCCTTTCATCCTCTTCTTGATGTGCATTCGTTCTATATGTATGGGATTTATTATGAGATGATTTTGTTAAGTGTTCAGATTGTCCTTCATTATCTGCTATTTGTGGATTGATAATAACATTCTTTTTGTTGATATTACGCACTTCTTCCTTTTCTTTCGAGGTAAAAAAATGGCTGCTCCTTATTTCATGAAATATTTCACTGTTTACGTCATCAGTACTAGGATTTTCTTTTATATTTTTATAATTTCCATTTTCCCTATATTTAGTTGGATGAACTTGCAATTTGTGTACGTATATATTTTCGTTTGATTGTATATACAATTCCTCATTTTTGCAATTCATGTTTATACTTGCATTTGTGTTTGCTCTTATATTTAAGCATTCATCATTTTTCTTCGTTTCATGTGAAGTTAGCAATGTGCTAATTTTTTTGTTACACTGCGTGTTTAAATTATCCTTTAAAAAAACGTCTGATTCCTTTTGATAGATTTTTTTATAAGCGATATTATCATTTGAAATATTTCTGTTTTTACTTTTATCATCTTCAATAGTTTTATTGTGTTCGAAATATTCCGATGGTTTGTATATATTGTCTTCACTCCTAATTTCTTTCATTTTGTACTCCTCATAGGCATTTCCATTGGAATTATTTGGATTAATACTGGTCCTATTTAACATATGTTTTTGTTTTTTCGATAATTTATCTTCATTACTACACATCGAAATGTTGCAAATTTCATTCTCATTTTTGAAAAAAAATTGTGATTTCTTTTGTTTGCTATTATCTTGTGCTAAATATTTGTTCATACTTTGTTTCTCTTTTGTTAGTATTTTATTACCTGGGGTTATTTCTTCATGTGTAATTAAATTTTCATAATTATCGTTTTCATATCCTTTGCTTTGATTGATATGATATTTTCCTCTAAACAAATTTACAGCGTTATTTTTTATGTTATTTGTTGAAGAAATATATTTCAAATGTGTATTCCTGTTTTTTAAATTCCCTTCTCCCATGGACGTATTATTCTTAATTGAGTACATACTTTGGGAGGTATTAACAAATTCATCATTATATTTAATGTAAAGTTCTTCAGTCTTTGTTCTTTTTGAGGAGTCTATACTTAGGGAGTTCTTAGTGCTTTTACTCTTTTCAGATGCATAAGTTTTACACTTTGATATCGATATACCTTGGTCATCTGCTGATGCATGATTTATGTAGCCATGGTTTATGTTAATATCATTTTTGCTTATTTTTTTCTCCATTACTCCTTTTCCATTTTTGCCTGTGCTACTTTTTGTACTCTTTACTTTGGTTGCATTTTCTGAAAAATTTTCATTTTGCTCATAATTTTCCATTTCATTTTTGGGCTCATTTTCCGTTTCATTTTTGTGCTCATTTTCCATTTCATTTTTGTGCTCATTTTCATTCTTCACACTGGCACAAATTTGTTCAGCCCCATCGGGGGCTAGCTTTTTCACTGATATGAGACTCGATCGTCTTACACATTTGCTATCATTTGGAAGACAAAAATTTTTGTTACTTCTATCAGAGGATGCGTTACTATTGCGAATGATACTAGAGTTTTTCAAGATCCTAATTTTGTCCTTTAATGGGTTAAGATAGGTGCTATATGCTTTTCTTGAGTTTTCTTCATGTTCTCCGTTGTTATTTTTATTTCTGACAATATTATTTTTTTTGTTTTTTTCTGTTATATTATGATGGATATAAGTATCATTTTTGACTTTATTTTCAGTGGCATTTTCTTCTCCATTTTCTATACCCGAATTTTCCGTTCCTTTAACAAAAATTGTACTTTTTCGCTTATGCCTTTTGTTCATTTCATTACAATTAAAAAAACTTAATTCAGTTTTTTGACTATTATGATAATCCTTTTTCTTCTTCATTCGTATTTTCCCTTTTAAATTATGACTTTCATTACTACCCAAATTGTTGCTTCTGTTGCTTATTTTACTCATGCCACTGTGCGTGCTACTACTTGGACTTTGATTATTACGGCTATTGTTTGTGTTTGTTTCCTTGATATTTCTAATACCAATAAGATTAATGCATTGGGACCTTCTATGCGTTTTCTTTATAGAGTTCATTTCTTGAATTTCCTCCTCTTTCATATGAAAAGATTTATTTGGAACGGAATTATTATATTGAATTTCATAATCCTTGTATTTTTCATTAGTCGACGGATTGAAGCTACTACTACTACTACTGCTACTACTCGCGTTATGATTTTCTCTCTTTTTGAGAAAAAATTTCTTACTATTATTTCCTTTGTCGTAACATACATTTTTACATGTGTTAATAAAATCGTCCTTGTTACTTGTTTCATCTGCCTGGATTGAACAGACACATTGTTCATGATTCGAAATGATATAATTTGATTTTTTCTTTATTTTGGACTTGTCTAAAATATTCATCTCATTATCTGATGAATGAACTTGATCTTGTGCATTTCTTTCTTCAGCTTTTAACAATTCCTCTTTGTTACTTTTTCTTTTTTTTTTATTCTTCACAATGATGTTATCATTATATTTCTGAGAATTTTTCCATTTTTCTGAATTTTCCCTATTTTCACTTTTATCTCTACTATAGTTAATGCAGTTGTCATTCTTGCAATACCTCTCATTATTTGGATGAATGTGACAACCGCAATGTTTATCACAACTGCTACGCTTGTCATAATATGCACATCTATCATACTTGTCATAATCATTATCTTCGTTACTATCACTATCCATTTCATTGGAATCGCTAGCCACATCCAGGTTATATGGATTTTTTGAACGGATCACATTACTTGCGACGTGATTTTCATCTGTGTCATAATAACTATTATCCCTTTCATTTTCATCATCACCTACATCATCATTGTCGCTGTTGTTATAATTACCTTTTTTTAAAGTGTTACATTCGTTTGGATATTTTCTATTGTTGCTTTCAACAATGTCTTTACAATTCCTGCAATTATCACTACACGATGTGCGTCGTCGATGTTTGCTTTTCAAAAATTTGTCTTCAGGTTTTATGTCATTTTTATATTTATAATAATTTCTTTCCGCATTGTTACTATCGCTTTCGTTGTAAGGTTCGCTCCCACTATCCTTTTTATTTTTATTTATATTTATTATTTTTTTTTTTTTCTTCTTCTTCTTGTTCTTCTTCTTGTTCATCACATATAGCATGGATGTATTCCCCAGCTCACATTTGCAATTATTTTGTCCTATAAGTATTTCTGATTCGCTATAACGATCCTTATTTATCCGAATAATCGCATTAATATCTACTGCTTTATTATTTGTACAAATTTTGCTACGGTTTGAGTTATGGACACTAGCATTGTATGGACTCGCATTCTTTTGGTTACCGTGGTTGTGTATAATTCTATCAACAAAATTGTAATTTTTCGAGTCCTCGTAAATACAACTCATGCAATCAATTAACGAATTACTTCCGCTTGGATGGAACTGTTCATTTTCTTGTTTTTCTTTGATATTTATTTTTCTTTTGATATTATACTTTTTTTCGATAGCACTTTTGATTTCTTTATCTCGCACAATTTTGCATTTGCGAATGTTCCTGGTTACTCTATTTTTGGATTCTGAAAAGCATTTGATAGAGCTACCTTCTGATGATTTGGAATATGATGAAATGTATTTGCTTGATAATTCTTCATTCGTTTTCATTTTTTCATTTTTTTTATTTTCCTCGTGAAGGTAAGTAACATGTCCATTCCATTTTGTATTAAACTGAGATTCTTTATCACTATCTACTCCTTTTTTGCAGTAATTTTCATCCTTCTCTAGCATGATTTCCTTGCCATCCATTTTTTGTTTTTTGTTAAATGAATCAGTTTTTATACTTTTCTTTGTATTATGATTAAAATTATTATTCTGTTTTTGCAATGTTGTTTTAAAAAT
Source organism: Plasmodium gonderi (assembly GCF_002157705.1). Classification (NCBI taxonomy): domain Eukaryota; phylum Apicomplexa; class Aconoidasida; order Haemosporida; family Plasmodiidae; genus Plasmodium; species Plasmodium gonderi. The sequence goes on from NW_021628937.1 coordinate 3,160,716, forward strand.
ATCTGCCCCTCTTTTATCAATTTTAGATCTGTCATTAATATTGGGTGCTGCATTACTTGGCATTGGACTTTTCTTGTTGGCTGGGTTAACGCACGGGTAGCCGTTGCTGTTGTCATGGTTGTCATTTCTGAGCAAGCTTTTATGGTTTTCATTTCTGAGCAAGCTTTTATGGCTGTCACTTCTGAGCACACTTTCATTGCTTCCATTTCTAATCACACTTTCATGGTTGAGATATCTTTGGTTATAGTCATGATTGTCGTCGATCCTGTTGATTCCACTATTTCTTTTAACTTTATCGTTACCCTTATTATCAATGCAGCTACTTTTACTACTACCATGTTTACCCTTATGACAAGGCATTTGGGATACATTATCAGGATTCTCTTTTACATAATGATAGAAACTGAAGGGATTTTTCTGAAGTATTTTTACAGAACTGTCCTTATTAAATTCATCTGAAATGGTTTCCTTTTTTTTTAAATATTCATTAAGTGCACTTTTGTATATATTATTAACATTGCCATTGTCATCTTTTTCCAGAAGTTTCAATGTTTCATGTGAACTTGTATTATACTTATTTGCTAATTCTTCCTTGAATAATTCATGTTCCTTTTTTTCTATATATTTCATTTCATTTAAATTGTGATGATCAAGCAATATTTTGTTTTTTAAATCTTCTTTATTGGATAAAGATCCTTTTAATACATGAGAACTATTATAGTAATTATTACCTTCATTGTTTCTCATGTTCATACTGAAGCTGTAATTATCGTTACTGTTGTGATTGTTGCTTTCATTGTGGTTATGATCACTTGGTTTAGTGTGCTCTGCATTGTTTCCATATTCAGTGTATTCACTTCTAACATTTCCACTTGCAATATTGGACAATCTGCTATGACTATCTTTGTTTATGTTCCCGTTTTCAGTATTTTCATTTCTAATCCCCTTACTATCATAAAGGTATTTATGCTTCTTTTTATTTTTCAAAAAATTTAAAATTCCTATATTTGTATTGTTACTTTTTTTAACATTCAAATTATTGAAAATGTCATATATTTTAATTCGATTGCTTGTAGTATCCCTTTCAATAAGTTGAAGTCTCTCTCCGAAATGTATGTTTCCATTTTTTGCTTGTTCATCCATTTCTTGAAAATTTTTATTTTCTACCTCTTGATCATTTTGTGCAGATAATGAATTTAACTCATTTTCTCGTAATGGCATATCGATGCTTTCCGTTTTAATGTAATCACAGTTGTCATGTATTAGATTTTCACTTAATGAACTTTCGTGCACAAAAGGAAAGCATTCTCTTTTTTCACTGTCATAGTTGCAGTTTCTACTTTGAGTGATCCGTCTGTTGCTACCGTTGATGCATCTGTAATTATGACTACTATTACTGCCATTGTTTTGACCACTATTGTTAACAGTACTATTATAATGGTGTGCAGAGATGTAATCGTTGAGATAATTAAAATAACTATTATAATTATAATCAGAGTAATCATTATTGTTGTGTGCAATAATGTCGTTCTTGTTTACCAAGATAGTACTGCTAACATCAGATATACTATCATAGTTTTGCTTTGAAATGATAGCATCACAGTTGCTGTTTATATTTTCTATACCCTTATTAGTAGTTCGAATTAAATTGTTATAATGATTACTTATCATGTTGACAATTATATCACTATTTTTGTTACCGTCATTTTTATTTATGTTGTTGTTGTTAATACACTCATTGGACAGAATTCTACTTTTATGTTCATTTAGACTTAATATGTGGTCATTAACTCTTTTCTCTGAATTTATAAATTTATTATTAATTGCATATTCCGGGTTTACGTTATAACTGTAATTCTTCAAGTGTTCATCTATCGTTTTGCTATTCACATCACTATTTTTACTACTATCTTCATCTATTAAGTTATCACAAAAATAGAGGTAATTATTATTTAAGTTACCCTTTTGCATATCAAAGCGATCTAAGTAATCTTTTTCAACATTCTGCACCATGTGTTCTACATCATTTTTACTGTAATTGCTTTTAACTGTTCTACCATTAGTTTCTTTTATATTTAAGTTATTGATAGAATTTTTTTTTGCTATAAATTCATCGTTCAAGCTATCAACATTAACACATTTGTACATTTTGTTTCATCAAATATTGTGTAATCATAGCTTAAAATATAAGAATTGAAACATACAGAAAAAAAAAAAAAAAAAAAAAAGGGAACAGAGCCCATGCGGAACAAATATGATGTGTTTATTTATTGTTCTCGTTGTTATGTGTGTCAGCATGCTTGTGTGCATGTGCTAATTTTCCACACATATATATATGTAGCTGCATAACGTTGTAACAAAAAAAAAAAAAAAAAAATTTACTTTATATATATATATATATATATATATATATATATATATATATATACTTAAATGTTTATTATATGTGTATATGAAGTAAAAAAAGATGGGATATTTTATAAAGGAATAAACTAGTTTAATTTTAATAAATACGAACAATGGGTAATATGACTAAAAAAAAAAATGTAAATAACGAAACTATTTCGTTTTATCACTTTTGATCAAGTCGGTGGAGGTAGATATAAAAAAAAGAAAAAAAAAAGTAAAATAAAAGAAATGAGTGAATATCACATTGTATAACAAAAATGCTTTAATATACATACAAATTTCGATATATATACCCAAGTTAAAATGTTCCGTTTTTTTATTAAAATATGCAATCCTTGTTTTCACATGGTTTGTGTTTTTATAACAATGCCTTTTTGTGCATAATGTCAAATAGTAAGGGTGTCAAAAATATCTTTATATTTATATTGTTTACAGCTATATTTTAGAAAATTTATATACGTGTATATCATATGAAACACTTTTTTTTTTTTTTTTTTTTTTATATTTCTCCTATTTTTAACTGACGGGCCAAGAACTCAATGAACGCAAAATAGAACGTGTATAAAATAGATCTTCTAATAATGTAAAACAAAAATATAATTCTTTCACATTTTTAATGTACATTATTTTTTAAAAATTTTCACATATTGCAAATGTTTATATTATATACATTTTAAAGCACAAAAAAAAAAGAAGAAAAAAAAAAAAAAAAAACATACCCTTTGAGAATGATGCGTAGGTAAAAAGTATGGAGTGTTTCCTATTACTAAAATGGATGTACTATTTTGTAGAAATAGATAAAATGTGCAAGATAGGAATATACATGACGATAACGAAATTTATTTTGTATGAACAAAAAATTTTATGCTAATACGCGTTGTAGAAAAGCTTTCAACAATGTTCCAGCATTTCAAACGAAGCTTTCAGTTGCAGGGATGATCTTTGGAACTGAATACATTACTTATGCCTTATGCATTCATGTATACATAATATACATATATATATTCATGCGCATAACGCTTATGTACATAGACATTCATAAGTGCTTGTCATTTAAAATGAAGTGGACAAATGGTGACATAGAAATAAAATAGTTTATCCCCATATGTTCACAAGAGTGAAGCTGAGTTCCTACAGAAAACTATGCCAAGTTGTAGAAAAAAATTGGGACTTTGCAAAGAAATAAAAACAGGAAAAGCTTAAAGAAATTATTATTCTTTAGGACAAAAATTTTAAGTTCATTTATTATTTCTGGTTTTAGTATGTTTCAATAGAAATGTCACTGGATTGGAAAAAACAACACTTAAACACTAAGGCAGTTTGAAATGGTGAATTTTTTTTCTTTTTTCTTTTGTTTCCATCTTTTGGATAGATAAACCATTGGTTAATTGTTTTCGATAATAACCAATTAAAGTACAAGGCTAATTTACTATGAAATATTGTGATAGAAAGTGCGTAATATATGTAATTGTAAAAAAAAGCACAAAGATGAAAAATTGCCATTGTATTTGCTAGCCTTGTAAATTTTATACTTTGCATATTTTTGAAAAACTAATAATGTAGGAAAATATCTCAAAAAAAGTGCACTGTGTAAACTTTTAATTTAATTTTTTTTTTTTTTTTTTTCCTTTCCTTGTTATTTTGTGTGCTGATATATGAAATTCCGTTCATTCAATTTTAATGATGGAAAAAAAAAAATATGACTTACATTTGTTATTCCTTTTATAGAATATAATATTCAGATATTCTTTTTTCCCTTGAGTACACACTGTATTTTGCTTTTTTTTTTTTACAATTACGGAAAATTATTAAATTCACATTTAACCATTGCCATTAAGAAACAAATAAAAAATATTATATTTAAACAAAAAAAAAAAAAAAAAAAAGGAAAAAAGGTTTTCGAAAAAATGCATTATTGATTTACATAAATATGATCATGTATTGGAAATAGTAATTTCCAAGCACCTTCGTTTTGTGATATACATGCAAGCATACATTATATTACACAACATGGAGGTTATATATACATTAAGTTGATTAAAAAATAACAAGTAGACATGTGCGGGAAGGCGTTTGTATTATACTTGTGACATATTCATACATGTGCAAATGTATAGACGGGGGGAGATTTGCTCTATTTTGCAAATAGAGTTATGGAAGTAATAAAAATAATTATTGTAATGCCTATAAATGTTGGCATTTTTTCTGCACTTGCAATGTTATATGCATTTTATCTCATCTTATATTTTTAAGCATAAACATATATATTAAGTATTTGTGCAATGATAACAACTCTACATGGGAAACCTGCAAGAAATTTCTGAATTTGTTTAAATAGTATAGTCTTATCAATACATAATCATCATATAACTATAGTTTTTGTAGCAATTTTTTACATCACTTTAATTCTTTCCTTTTCTTACGTGGAATATGATTTTATCCTCTTGTTGAGAAATTAAAGAGATTAAAAGTTGACATATAGTTTGGAAAAAAAGAAAACTGCAATGTATGGGTATGTACATATATATATATATATATATATGTAAAAATATTTTTTAAAGGAGTACACAGACTTTTGCTTAGGACTTGATTACGTTTTCCCATGTGTTGATTATTTTATTTTTTGTTTTTGAATTCATTGAAAAAGAAAACTACACTGCTAACTTATTTAAGATGTCGCTTCAATAAAAAAAAAAATGTATTAAAAGGAAATTCCAGTTTTGTAAAGTGTATGTTTTAAAATTCAACATAAAAATGATAACAAAAAAAAAAAAAAAAAAAAAAAAAAAAAAACATGTACAGATGAACAAGTGAGTAAAAAAGAGTTAACTAAAAGAAAAAACAAATAACTAATATAACAATTTACCGAATTTTCGAAATTTCAAATAAAACGAAAGGGGCAATCTTTCACTCAGAATAATTGAAAAATCGAAAGCAAATATTACAGTGTAATTAAAATATAGCCTTCCATTTGTTTACTATACACGTTTAAAGTATATGTTTGAGTATAGAGCTTACGAAACAAATATGCAAATTCCCCATGAAAAATCATTAACGTGAAAAAATTTAGCATATATATATATATATATATATCAAAACGAATTAGCAAAATTAGCCACACATTTGCTATACACAGTCATATAGCCCTTATTAGAAAGATATTATAAACTATTTGTTCAAGAAGATGTGTATTTTAACATTAGTAAAGGACGATATAAGATCTGATATTTTAAAATTGATTCTTGATTTTGTTAAATCCGTGGTGATAAAAGATGATAAAAAAGTAGTATTTCCCGAAATACGATACGAAAAGGTAACAAATATATACTAGATTGGGTGTATGCATTATACAAAATTTTGTTTATATATGTGCATTTTCTATTCAAGACGGAAAGGAGACTTTTCCAGATGGGGATCAGACCACTGAGTGATTTATAATACCATTTTTTATATAAATTTTTGAAAGATAATTTTTCCATACGATTGATACATGTCATATATATATGCTACCTGCATAATTTTTTACATAGTTTGTTTTAATTGGATAGAAACAGAAAAGTGTTCAAGTGCTGCCATCTTCCCCTTGGAAGATATAGCCTTATATTATATTATTTTATTTTTTTTTTTTTTGACTAAATTATTATCTTCATGTAACATATAATTTTTTTTATTTTTTTGTTTCGATTTAGGATTGTATTTACATATTTTTCCTCCATATGAATTCTATATTTGTATATTTATTTATTTATTTTTTTTTTTTTTGTAGAAAATTTCGTTAGAGAGTAAAGACAAAATTCATAGGGATATGTTTTGCACCCTTTACGCTGTTATTGATATTTTTGATTGTTACAAAGAATTATTCAATGAAGATGAGGGTAAAGTAAGCGAAAATGAAGAATTCATTTTCAATTTGGCTAGCAATAAATATATCCTGAAACAGGTAGATTTGAAACACATGAATGATGTGTTATGCGAAAAATCTTATCTTGTTTCAAATAAACATGCTTCTATAGCAGATATATTTTATTTCTGCTGTTCTTATAAACAGATGAATGAAATGGCAGCAAAAGAAAGAGTTGAATTATCTTGTATTCATAGATGGTTTTTGCATATTCAAGAAACCATAATAGGAAATTTCACAACATTGAAAAAAATAGACGTGCGAGAAAATTTAGAATCTATGTTACATAGCAAAAATATATTGGACACAAATGAACGAATGAACAATTTTGGTATAAAAGAGCGTAGGGAAGATAAAAAGGCAAAAATGGCAAATGCAAATTTTGAATATGCCAATGCTAAATATGCAAGAGGCGAAGCCGCAAGAGATGAAAGCGCAAAATATGAATATGCCAGTGCTAAAAATGTAAGAGGTGAAAACGCAATAGGTGAAAATGAAAAAAATAGTAAGCAAAATAAAAATGTTCAGAAAAAAAAGGATGAGGACCCTAGAAGTTTAGATGATATTACTAGGTTAAATATTGTGGTAGGTTATGTAGAAGAAGTAGAAATTCACCCAGACGCAGATACGTTGTTTTGTTTAAGGATAAATGTGGGAGAAGAAAAAACTAGACATATTTGTAGTGGTTTAAGACATAAAAAGAATATAGAAGATTTATTGAATAAGTATGTTTTAGTTTTAGCAAATTTAAAAGAAAAGTCATTGAGAGGCAAAAAAAGTCATGGTATGGTATTATGCGGATCTTTTAATGATAAAATAGAGTTACTTAAACCACCATCTGGAGCAACCATTGGGGAAAGAATTATTTGTGAAAATATGAACGTCAATGAATTACCCGATAAAGCATTAAGTTTTGATAAGGAAAAAAATCCTTTTTTTCATATTCAGCCACATTTGCTATTGAAGAACGGAATAGCGTATTATAAAGATGCTAAGTTGCTCTCATCGAAAGGGGAAATCACTTGCGTTTTAGATCAGGGAACCATTTCATGAATGCTTCTCTTTTTTTTTTTTGCGAATAAGGGATTTATGTATGTTCGTATGTATCTATTATATGATATTATGTTTTAGGTGCTTGTGCTATGTATAACCGTAATGAAGCGAAATGGAAAATTTTTTTCTGTACAAAAAGGAAACAAAAGAGTGAATTCAGACTAAATTGTGTATGTGACTAGGTGTGCACAAAAGGAAGGAAATGAGAGGAAGAAACTATTTGAGGACGATAGGATAAAAAGCCTTCTCCATTCTTCACGCTCTCCCTATATATATATATATATATATATATATATACATGTCCACAAGTTTGTATTTATGTAGTAATTTTTTTTTGCTTATATTTTTACGAAATGACAAAAAAAAAAAAAAGTTTAGCTCCATACTTTTTTATTAATTTTTTCCTAATATTTAAAATTAGAAAAAGAACAAAAATTAACAAAAAAAATGGAAAAAACGTATCAAATAAAAAATAATATAAGATTACTTTGTGTTACCATACGCCAATATCATATAGGGTTGGATGCTGCACACCCCTAGTCTGAAACTGAACAAGCTGATCGCATGTTTAACCACTTTTGCTTGAAAATATAAAAGAGGAAAATCGTAAAAATGAACATTTCTACATAAGAGTAAGTGAAAAATCACTTACTTGGAAATTTCAATTTGAACCCTGGCCATTTTGTTTCAGGCAATTATGTAAGGTTAGCATATATGTGTGTTTTTATATTCTTATACTTCGCTTATTGCAATTAAAAAAGAAAAATATTAAAAAAAAAAAAAAAAAAAAAAATTGTCATATTTTTTTTTTTCGCGTATATTAAGAAAGCTTTTTCGAAAAGGTATAAAAGCGAATAGAACAAATATAACAATTTTTGAATGAACGAAAAAAGAAGGTTTTTTTTTTTTTTTTTTTCTCAAAACTGAAATCGTGCTCTAGGAATTGCAACATTGCATACTTACAAATACATAGATGAATTACCTAGTCGAATGAGAATTCAAATGAATTAACAATTTAAGTACACAACAAAATAGCTATATGCAATGATGGTTGACCATGCATGAATACACCATTAAGCACGTTGCTCGTCAATGCAAAGATGGAATTATTAAAGTTTTTCCTTCGAAATTATTCGAGCCTACATAGCAAATTGAGGGCAGAAAAAGCAAATAAAAATGTATACACAATTAAGGGGGATGTAGGTAACAACAATGTTATAAGCAGAAGACAGAAGGAGAGAAGTACGAAATTAGATATAAAAATATATGAACAGTTAAAAAAAAAAATGCTAGGGAAACCATTGAATAAATTACAGAAAAAATACATGAACGAAAAACGGCAAAATTTTGCGCCCATATTTTTGGATCAATTAAAACCAAGAATGATATTATACAAAACAGCAATTCAGGTAAATGAGTTACCATTGCCCAAGTATCCTGAAATAGCATTTATAGGTAGATCAAACTGTGGAAAATCGACATTAATTAATGAATTATGTGGAAGGACAAATAAGGCTAAGGTGAGTAAATTACCCGGATGCACAAAACAAATTCATTTTTACAAAATAGCAAAGCCTTGCTTATTATGTTTAGTCGATTTACCAGGATATGGATTTGCACATAGTAAAGAAGAATTGAGATTACAATGGAATGAATTTACTTTATTTTATTTAAAAAATAGAAAAAATTTAAAAAAAGTTTTTGTTCTTATTGATTGTCGTGTTGGACTAAAAACAAGTGACAAGGAATTGCTACACTTTTTTGATAGATATAATATTAAATATCAAATAGTTTTAAGTAAATGTGATTTATTGAATACAAAAGATTTAGCTGTAAAAATTCAAATTGTTAATGAAGAAATTACATGCTTTAAAAATATAGAAACCCCAATTATTCCTCTAAGTTCATTAAAAAGACAGAATTTAAATGAATTAAGGAGAGAAATTGCCAGATATCAGTTGAATAAAACTATTGTAAAGAATAACATTGTAATGAAAATAAATGACCTAATTGAACAGAAGAGACTTAAGAAATTGAAGGGACTTGGGGAGTCTCATCATGCAGGGAACCCACACGATGTTACAAGTCAAATGTGTAACCAATTGAACAACAAATTGGGGGATGAAGGAGGAGATCATTTTAATTTCCTTAAGACTAACACCCTTGGTAGGAATAATCAAAAAAGTAAAAATAAAATATTCAATCCAAATGAGACTCATTCTAAAGATATACTAATCAGTGATGATACCATTTCGGAAGCTTTAAATAGATGGAAAAACTGTGATAAACATATTGAAGATACATGTTTTAACAAGTATATGAACAGCTATATGAAGTACATAATAAACGGGATGCAGGAAAATTTTCTGCACGAATGTTATAAAGAATTTAACAAGAATGACCTAAATGTTATTGACGACATCATTGAAAATTGTGACAAATTCGGTTACTTTGATGAAAAAATAAAGGATATATCTCAAGGGAAGCTAAAAAATACAGCACTGTTTGACATGAAAAATATTCCCACATGTAGGAATGGGATAACGTATATGAACAACAAGCAGAGGAAATATAAAAAAGAGCTCAAATTAATGGAAGATCAAATAACTGAATGTGAAGAGAAAAAGGGAAAGAATGATGAGATTGATAGGAATAATGTATGTAAGGGTATGAAAGTTAACATATCTCGGCGCGGTAGTACAAAATACAACATAGAGGAAAACCCTTTAGTATCTCCCAATGAGATCTGTACAAATAAAAATAAGAAACATTACATGAACAAAGGAGAGATGACATCAGAACATATGTGGGATGCTGGTCAGTCAGGTGATCTGAATTATTCTTCAGGTTATACAAAACATTTAGAAATTACCTACGATGAGAAACATAAAAAGGAAATTAGTAAATACTCAAATGAGCTACCATTAAGAAACGTGGATTCGATTGAATTAGAAAAAGAATTACTTTTGGAGAGTTTGCATTTATCAAATAATAAAAAGAACAACAATTATGAATATGTCCATTCTGAAAATGTAAAAATGGAAAATTTATTTGAAGAAAATAAAAATAAAACATGGGATGATTATTTCAAACGCATGGATTATTCAAAAATTAAGGGTAATGTTTTATTAGAAGAAGATGATACTTATACCTCTGAGGATTATGCAAGTGGTTTAAAAAAATCCAAATTAGGCATTCGCAATAATGATCCACTGTCCAGTTATACATTTAATATAAATGATAAAGATACCCATGAAATATATGAAAAAGGAAAGTCAGATTTGTACAAGATATACAGAAGCAGACAGTTAGAAAATTTATATATACAAGACAACTCGAGTTTGTTTGGATCGAACAAAAATGTACATAAAGGAGAAAAAGTCTCCACAGGAAATTCTTCTTCACAAGGTGCTAACAATGCAAGGAACAAAAATATATCTACCCCGAGTAGTGTTTCCAACGAGTCTGTTATGAATAAGAAAAAATCCCTAGCAAATGGAGAAGAAATAGATATGAAGAAAAATTATATAGGTTTAAAAACTAGATATAAAATTATCAAAGGTACTAAAAAATTAAAATTATTTGGCAAAAAAAAAACAAGTGAAATTGTTCCTGTTCCTACAGATTTAGCTACTGATTATTTTAAATTAAGCAATAACTCCACATTTTACGATAAAAAACAAAATAGTTGGAATTATATTAACTCTAAATATAATAAATGGCTTAAAAAAATAAACCGTAAAAAAATTTCTACAGAAATTACAAGCCCTGTTAAAAAAGTTGATGTAATGGTGAGATATGCACAAAAGCAGGAAAGCAAATATAAAAAGGAGAAAAATAAATTACTCATGCGAAAGAATAACTTAGGTATGATCACAAAACCACCTAATCATAAGAAAGCTAAAAAAATTTCAAGAAATTATACCTTATCTGATGAGCAAAAGATATTTGATAGGGAAGCATTTTTTAAGTATCGTGATGTCCAAAAATGATATATGTGTTGTCTTGAATTGTGTGTATGTAAAGTGTTAGTAGGAATGCTTTTTTTATAGTATATGAATTTGTGGACCCTTAAATTTCACTCATTTTCGAAGGTGTAGCTTTCGAAAGATTGACCAATTTGTAATGTGAATATGAAATTATATTCAGGTACAGTCTATTCTTATATAGTTGTTTCGATTGATCATTATTTTATTTTATTTTTTTTTTCGAGCAAAGGGAGTTACAAAGAAGTTGCGCACATTATTTTTAATGGCCCTTCTGTTATATCTTTATTACCCTATGGTATGAATAAAATTTTGTCACTCCAGTAGGATGGAGAGTTTACATTAGAGTATGTTATAAATGTGTTTACAATATATACATGCGACTATATATGTGAATTGGTAAATAAGCATACAGAATGATACTTAATAACAATTTGTTTTTTCATTTTTTTTTTTTTTTTTTTTTTTTTGTAGACTTGTTAAATAATCAATTTTTTGTCCTTAACTAATGATCTCTTATTTTGTGCGGTATTTTTATATGCCAAGAAAAAAAAAAAAATAAAAAATACATCTTCTCTATACATTTTAAATGATAACCATATATTTTTTGCTAATACATTTTTGCTGCTTTATACAAATTTGTCTTTTTTTAAAAGTTCATGTGATTTTTTTTATATAAATCAAATTTGAAAAAAACGAGGATTTATGCACATGTACGTATTTGCGAATACATGAGTGCGGTACATGCAATAATGTTTGCTATGTAAGAAAATTGGCTTAGCACACATCGAAACAGCATTTAATAAACATGTCCCCTTTTGAAAATTTATGCTTTTCTCACTTTTCTTTTAATATGATAAAACTTTGTTAATTTTGTATGAACTATTTTCATCCGCACTTAATTTGAAGAGAAGTTGCATATTTTTTTACGATAAGCACATTTTTTTTGTTGAACAATTTTATTTGCCCAGCGTGCACCTCTAGGCGGAAGGGGTATAAAAAAAAAAAAAAATAAATAATAAAATAAAAAATAAAAAACATTTTTATTATTTTCCAATTTGCCTTCGAATGTTTTTATGTAAAGGTAATTATTGACACATTGAAGGCACTTGTATTATCTGGAAATCCTATTATAAAAGCAGCACTGTAAAAATCCCTATCTTGCAATATAGCAATATATATATATATATATATATATATATATATATATATATATCGCAGATATATACATAAAACCATACAAATAAACACAAGAAGTATTTTTTCCTATCACGCACAAATGGAACAATTTATAGCACCGTAAGTAGAAGGAATATCAATAAGAAGAACGATTTTTCCGATCCAGTCATATCTGCTTTATCATACTTCTGTTTATAAATATGCGTACATATATGTTCATGCATATATATAGCTATACACATGCATGCCTATATGAAAATCTGTACCCCCATCCGTTGTTTTTTTATTTTTTTCAAAACTGTTAGGAGAGTCAACAAAAAGTACCTGACCAAATTTTATAACAAAAATGTTCGAGTAGTGGGCAAGGTTTTAAAAAAGGAGGGAGACGAACTTACCCTGCAAACATGTGATAGTAAGAGAAGACTTTGTGAATGTGGAATGAAAAAACCGTTGTTCATATAAACATAAGCATAGATCTGTACATATCTTAATAGGCATAAAAATGTATATATGTATGCATATATACACACACATGTGTACATATTCACATGATGTTGTAACATACAACGTTTTTACCGCTACACCAAATGATTCTCAGATGAAGAAATAAAATGCATTTTAAATGAAAACCAAATGGATGATAAGTTAGAGCAATATGTAGAAGTTCTAGGAAAGGTTAAGACGATAATTATTATTCTTACGTACTTGTTTAAGAAAGTTTCTAATGCATGTACTGGGCAACCAACTGCATATACATGTTATGCACCATTTGTCCACTTTTTAGGTGAATGAAGATGACACCTTAAGTGATATCGTGTACGTACAGAACGGCGGTAACTCTTTAAGTAAGGAGAAAAAAAAACATATATATATGTAAGGCAATAAGGGGGAATACTAAGTTGCATGTGCCGCGAAGTGAATATCATATTTCTATATTTGATATATATACATACAAGCAAATGTATCCATGTGCTACTTTTGTACATCAAAAATATCAAACACAATCCTGAAGAGGAGAAAGAAAAAATGTTTTATAATTTTGAGAGCTTTAAACACATCTCAAACATGTCTTCGTTCTGAAGATATATCTATATACCATACTCTAAATGGAAAAAAAAAATATATATATATATATATATCCTAATTTGCAACTTTTGTTATATATTTCCCTTTTAACAGATTTAAATGAAATAAATAATTTAATAAACATAACTTTCCTCGAAGAATTTGGGGAAATTTTTTAATTTCTTTTAACGAAGAATGTTCTTGTTCGTGCACACCTTTATTCAAGGCGATCCAGATGATTACACAATGGAACTTTGAATGATACCCTTTATGCAATTCATTTTTTACAATAAAATTATCATTTATCATTATTATCACTATTATTATTTTATTACTATATGTATATTTTTTTTTTTTTTTTCCATAATGTTCCTATTTCGCGGAACATTTTAGCCCCTATTTTTTATTTTATTTTTTTGGGACGACAATGTTTTTATATTAGCTCGATGGGGCTTATATTGCGTGTACATTTTGATAGCCCCCTTTTTTCTTTTCACTTTTTTCTCGTCCTTTTTTTTTTTTTTTTTTTATTTTCTTTTTTTCCTACACTTCTTCATTTTTTAATGCTTACAGTCGCTCATATCATAAAATGAACAATAAAACGTTATTTTTATTCCTCAAATTAAATTGAATTAAATGTAAGAAAGAAAAAAAAAGGGCAAATATGAGACCCAATGATTTAATTATTAAGACTAAACATAATAGGCCATGTTGAAAAGTACATGCTATTGGAAAAATTATTTAGAAGCAATTTTAGAATATTATCCACACAGTAAAGTCTAGTTGAATATTTTCCACTTAATATTGTAACATGCTTAAGGATGAATAAATTGTAATATATGGCGCGATGTACAGATGGAAAAGTGCAATTTACAAGAATTAAAGAATTACTTTTTCAAATTATCTTTTTGATTACAATTGTGCGAAATTGTTTTTCATGAACTACATTGAGTTTGGCTTCAAATTGTGACAATAATAAAAAATGTTACTGTTTCTAAAAGGAAATATGTACTCTTTTTAATAACATTTAAGGGAATTAAAATAGGAAATTATTTATACACTTTTACATTTTCTCAATACTAAAGTGCAAAAAGAGGGGTGTATAAAATATAAGGAATAGAATCATTAATAAGACAAAGAGTAGCGATGATTTTACTGCCACTTTTTTCCCATCAGAATATCTTAAACTGAATAAGTAAATGTGAACATATGTGTATGCGTGCATAAGAATACATATCGTTCATATATGTATATATACATGTGTGCTTACACAGGCCCTCTCATATGAAGAATTAGGTACCTATACATATATGTCCACACATATATAAGGAACAATTTCCTCGTGGAAAGTTCAAAAATGGTGCTCCTCAAAATTCTGAAGAAAATAAAAGAAAAACAAAAAAACATAAGGATAATCATACTTGGGTTAGATAATGCAGGAAAAACTACAATCGTGAAAAGGTTATTAGGGGAAGATATTTATAAAGTAAGTCCAACCTTTGGATTTACCATTGAGGCTTTACATTATGATAATCATTTGATCAATATATGGGATATAGGAGGTCAGAAAAGTATTAGACATTTCTGGAAAAATTATTATGAAAATGTTGACGGAATTATATATGTTATTGATAGTTCCGATTTATTTAGAATACAGTTATGCTCATATGAATTAAAACAAATTTTAAAAGAAGAGAGATTATATGGTTGTTCCTTGCTGATTTTATCTAATAAAGTTGATATAGCGAACTCTTTAAAAGTCAATCAAATTGTTGAGGTAAGCATGTACCTGTGTATGTGAAATTACACGCATATTTTGCGTTCGTTTTGTTCGTTTTTATAATGTGTACATACATAATTAAGAACGTTCGGTAGCCTTTGTGCATTTCAGTCGAATTTATATCTGGATGAATTCAAAGGAAGTAGGCTTATTTGTCCTACCTAATGTGTAAAAGTGTAATTTATTACTTTTCTGTGACAGTTTTTGTGACTATTTTATGCTTTCATACATGCACACATATATATATATATATATGCATACGTTGAACAATTCGTTTTTCAGATTTTGAAGTTAAATGAAATGAACATAGACAGGCACTGGTGCATAAATGAATGTAGTGCTTTTTCGGGAAAGGGATTGTTAAAATCTTTTATGTGGTTGATCGATGACATAAATTGTAGAATTAGTAACACTTACTGATTTTTTTTTTTTTTTTTTTTTTTTTTTTTTTTTTTTTTTTAATATCTTGTTTTTTTTTTTTTTTTTTTTTTTTTTTTTTTTTTTTTTTTTTTTTTTTAAGTCAAGCTTTCGTTTATGTTAACTATATATCTATTATTTTTTCCGTTTTGATAAACTAATACATTTTGTGCATTTTTTTTTTTCCGTTATAAAACAAGTTTGAAGTTTTTCTTAAGTTAAAGGTTAACGAAAAAAGTAATATGCCAAGAAAACACTTAAAAACATGTTACAACTTTGCTTATCGTTTAGGCATAACAATATATATATACTTATACATAAAAGAGTGCACATATATATACATACACGTAAACGCTATAAGTATGGTTAGGTAACACAATTAAATTAAAATAGCATTTTTTAAAAAATGCATAGGGATTTAACTAAAGGTACAAAGCTTTTAGTAAAAATTGTCACTCTTTAGGGTTTATTTTCCTCATCCCATACATGCTCTGAATATAAAAAAAGGAGGTGAGGGGATGGCGGGGAATTGATAAAAATTTGTTGGAAATAAAATAAATTCTACATTAATCCTCCGTTTCGTGCCTTTCCGTATATTCTAATTGTCTTATAACTTCTTTTTCCAAAAATTCGTGCACATTTTCTTTACATAAGCAAACTGTATCACTGATTTTTTCTATTACGAAATTTTTGCCTTCATTCATAAGCAAAATTATTTGCATTGTTGGCTCGTCACATTTCACTAAAACTCCTTTTATAGCAGTAACCATTTTCACATTCTTTTTTCAACTTTTTAAGCTTTTGTCATAAGTATTTCATTTATATATGATTATTTTACCCTGAGTGATTGGTTCAAAACCCATGGTACTTTCTCTTTAATATATAGCAAAAAAAAAAAAAAAAAAAAAAAAAAAGAAAAATGAGAGAATAATGAAGAATTATCTTATAAATTTTTCATTTTAAAAAATATTTACAATGTGTTAAGGTGTGGTACGATAGGAACTTATATATAGAATCATAACTGCATTACTTATTCTAAATTATATAAATAATTGTGACAATTTCTTTACCAGGAATAGTATAACTTTTGAGTATATTTATACTGAAAAAAAAAAAAAAAAAAAAGAAAGTTATAGTCTTTTGGGAAAGGGGAATATTACATGAAAAAGTAGTCATGGCTTTTTGGAAAAATATGAAAATATGTGTATAACACATAAACTATTACTATCACTACTTCACCCACGGAAAAAATCTGATTGTAAGGAAAAAAGAATAATGCAACACTGGGCTTAATTAAATATGTGAAGCACAGTACAATTGCAAAAAAGTAAAAGTGTGAAATAAAAAAAAAAAATTGAAAAAAAAAAAAAAAAAATATCATAAAGCAAAACAAAATGAATGCACGTCGGGTGGACGATATATGAAAATGCATTTGATTGAACTGAAGAGTTTTTTTTTTCAATCACACGATGAGACATAAATAAAACAAGCTTAAATGCAACAGCACAAAAATTTAAGGAAACCAAAATTGATAATCTCTGCAGTTGAATTGCCAAATAAATTTCAGGCATCAGAACAAGTTCCTACGCTTCCCCTAAAGCATTTTTAAAAAACGAAAAAGAGCTAAGATGAAGTAAGTCGTAGGAGAGATGAAGAAACATATGGCAATACAGAAAGGATTGCGAAAAGTTCCTTGTCCTTTCCATATATACTGTGCATAGCATATAAGTTTATATATATGCATACGTATATACATGCATACATACGTATGTGTGCATTTACATATTCACCTTCCCGCGAGAATGCATTTACAATGACTGGATTTATTTCATTTCATTTCTCTCCCTGAACACTGTTTTCCCTTTTTTCAGATTTTTTAAGCCTAAAAAGGATCCAACATTGGACGAAGCGTACGGTAAGAACAACTTATGGGAGCAACAAAAAAAAATAAAAAAATAAAATAATAATAAGAACACCATGAAGAATGTGTTATCCTTAAAGGTTTATATATTTTTATTAATCACATATACAGCAGATGGATGAAATAAATGGATGCAATATGTATATTAATATATTCATGTTGTAAGCATATACATATGCAATGGTACGGCCCGAAGTAAATGCAAAATTGCAAAAAAAATTACGTGCACTCAATTGCCTTTCCTGCATCACACTTTAGGAAACATGGACAAAAGTGTAAAAAGTATTGATGAGAATATAGAAAAGTATAATAAAGAGCTAAATATAATTAAGCAGAAGATCGAGGAGGAAAAGAAAAAAAAGCCAATGAATCAGCATGTAATTAACAATTTAAGAAATAAAGCTGCCGTTATAATAAAGAGGAAAAAAACGTATGAAAATAATAAGGAAAATACACTTGGAATTCAATTCAACATAGATCAAATAAAATTTGCGAATGATAATGTTCAAATGTCAATTGATACATGTAAAGCTTTAGAGAATACAAGTAAAATCTTGAAAAAAAATATAAAAAAAGTGAATATTAATAAAATAGAAAAATTACAAGATGACCTCTTTGATTATATGGAAGAGGCAAAAGAAATTGGAGAAATTCTGTCTTCTTCATATGATATACCCTTAGAATTAGATGAAAATGAAATTGATGCTGAATTGTCTTTAATAGAAGATAGCATACTAGACGAACAAGTAGAAGATAATATAACAGATTACCTAGAAAATGAAAAGGAGGAAGAAAACGAAGAAAAAGTGACACCAAAGCAGGAAGCATCTGCTGCAGAAAAGAATACAGAATGTATTAAAAATAAAGAAAAGCACACTGAAAATTATTACACGCAGAAGGAAAGTTAAACTGGAGAATTACTAAGAAAGAAAAAGAGACAATCATTTACATACATATTCGAAGCAGTTAAATTGTGTCAAGTGAAAAAAATAAAATAAAATAAAATAAATAAACAAGACAATTTTACGTGTTTTTCACTTTTTTTACCATCCCTCGCATGGTAGTAAACCACACATGAGTTACATGTGCATGCGTGCATACATATATACACCCCCCTATATATATATATATATATGAATGTAAATTTGTGTTTTCCGCTTTTCTTATCCCCAATATAGCGCAACTGCTGTATAATATGTGTGTATATTACCCTAGTGTACTAGCATGAGCAAGGTTTTTCTTAATTTTGGAGTTTGCACTCAGCATCGTAGCCAATGGTATATACATATGTGCATATATAATATGTTTATTTTCACACGTACTAGTTAAAATTGGAATACGATTCAACAAGTCCTTTTTTTTTTTTTTTTTTTCTTTTTGTAATCAATTCCACAGCATTAATGATGGGGTCGGTCATACCTTTTTAGGTCATCTTTTTTTTTTTTGTAAAATATTACATCATTTTAACATCTTTTATTAAGGAAAAACGTATTATATTTATGTGAAGATTTATCCCATAGAAAGATGAATTTGTTTAAGATCCATTCACAATTTTTAATTAAATACCTGGAAAAGATACACATTGATCGAAATTATATCAATAAGAACGTTTTTCCTTCAACATTGCTTTTTGATATAAAGAGTGGAGAAAAAATGCTATACGAAGAATTTCACAAAGCAGACAAAAAAAAGTTTTATTTTCTTTCATTTAATTTTAATAACAATTTTGATATGTTACTAAAAGAATTCACAAAAAAAAAAAAAAAAAAAAAAAAAAAAAAAATAATAATAAAATGGAATAAAATAAAGTAAAACAAAATAAGAACAAAAATCACTTGAAAAGAGTTATAAAGGTGTACACAAATGAGGATAATGTAATAGATAGTTGTATTTCATTGGATCATGGCCATGTAGCATATAATTGGCATAATCCATCGGACTGTAGGTATGCTCTGGGTACATACATATTGTATAGGTAGATATTCACTAGCATAGACATGCGTATGCATAGATAAAGGAGTTCAAGGATCCTTTTTAAAAATTTTGGACGGCTTATACTTACTGTCTTGTTCAGGTGGGGACATGAAAGGCCAATAATCATGGAGGCACTTTTCGAAAACGTGATTAATAAATGTGTGTGTGTGTTTAACACATGGCTTATACTGATATAAGGAGGAATAAACATTGTTATATATGCATTTGTTTTTTCGTGTTGCAGAAATGGATGGGCTTTTAAAATAAGTAAAAGCATCATGGTCAGTTTCGAAATATTTACTATTAAAATAACTGCATTGATTGCTCATATTATAAGCTCTTATTTCTGAACAAGCTATGTGGTGACAATTATACATGTCTATATTTGCTCTAGCAAAATCAAAAGCATGTATAAGTTCATGAGTTAATATATATTTTAGCTTATAATAATTACTAATATTATTTGAACAAAGCCAAATGGTGTTACTTATGGGATTATAGCCACCCACATAGTTTGAATTTTTTTTATTGTTACTGCTATTGTGATTGCTACTGTTGTTGCTATTGTGATTGCTATTGTGATTGCTACTGTTGTTGCTATTGTGATTGCTATTGTGATTGCTACTGTTGTTGCTATTTTGATTGCTATTATTATTGCTACTGTTATTGTTGAACGAATGCAATTCTGAGCAAGAGCAATTTTCTTTGCTATGCGGATGATGATTACTTTCATTATTAACAAAAATGTCATTAACGTTGAAAGGTGAAGTAAAAAATCCTGTAATTTTTTCAAAAAATGTTTTCTTCTGCTCTTTGTTATTTGGACAATTTATGTATATAACATTGATTGGACGATTCAGAGCAGATAAGGAATCAACTAATATTTTAATTCTATAATTATTTAACATAAAATACATAAAAATTTGCAACTTAATTCTGTTATAATGACTTATATCATCATTAAAATGTGTAATAATTTTTTTTTTTTTTTTTTTTTCCTGTGCATTATTTGATAAGGAATTTTGTGCCAAGTGCTCTTTTGTTAAATGTGTCTCTTGCGTATAAATGTTTTCCATCTTATTTGTGCTACTACGTTGTGTGCTAGACTTATTTTCTACATCTTTTGTAGAATTATCGTTTATTTTATTTTCCCTTGTGTGGGGAGAGTTTATGTCGTTATTATCATTTGTTGTGACGATTTTTGTGGAGATTGTTGTGGCATTTTTTTCATTGTTCCCGATTTGAAAGGAATACTTGTCTGGGTTCGGAGCGATGGTGCTAACTTCCCCTTCAGGAGGTGTAAAATTTTTATATTGGTGAAAAAATTTCTCATGCTTCTGAATTATTGATTTAAAATTATCATTTATATTGTAGTTGATTACAAATAAATCATTATAGTTGGGCCATTTGCAAAGATTTTTATATTTCAATGAATACTGTACTAAAAATAATAAGTCACTAAGCTTTTCTTTTTCTTTTCCATTTTTTAAAAGAATTTGTTGTACATTCTTTTTTGCATCAAATTGCTGAATTTTCTTATTAATTTGTTTAATATTTTCCCTCAGATGTTCTACCTTTTTGCGTATTTCTTCCATCTTTTGCCTTTATGGTCTACGAAAAGAACATAAAATAAATGAAAGCCGTACTTTATTTTTCTTTAACATGTTTGTCAAATTTAGCTTTATTTGATCCACTTTCTATGACCTTTTCACGTTGCATGTACTCTACGTCATTTTTTTTGTGTTTCTAAAATGGTGACAAAATGGAGCAAAAAACAAAAATGAAGAAGATAGAGAGGAAGACGATAGAAAAAGAGAAAAAGGAAAAAAATTGATTAAAATCATTAGAATATTCTTTTCATATTTAAATTTTACACAACTTTAACCAAAGTGAAATTGAAATGTTAAATCAGGAGCACTTTTTAAAGTGTAAATTCACCTGTATGTAATCGAGCGTACTGTTTTGATTCATTTCGTTTTATTTTGTTTTATTTTGTTTTATTTCGTTTTATTTTGTTTTATTTTGTTTTATTTTGTTTTATTTTGTTTTATTTCGTTTTATTTTGTTTTATTTTGTTTTATTTTGTTTTATTTTGTTTTATTTTGTTTTATTTTGTTTTATTTTATTTTATTTTGTTTTATTTTGCATTTTTTTACATTTATGTATTTTCTTTTACTCTCCTTTTTCATTCCTCCATGTGTCTCCTACGTGTTTAAAGGAATGCTACTATACCATTTCACCAAACACGAAATAATGGAATTCACGAGTGGGTGAAGCAGAATAATGGAATTTACCCAAAAAATAAACAACTGTATTTTCAGCTTAGGAGCGATATGTTAGCCTTAATGTCTGTCCGTGAAATATGCATACGGGTTAATTATGTGAATATATATATACATATATATATAACATTTTAACCATATTGTAAAAGAACAAACGTGTGCGTAAATTATTCATTTGTAAATAAATATTCATAAACACATTTTGTGTACATGCGTTAACTTCTCTTTTATGAAAATAAAGCAAATATATACAGATACACATACCTGATCAATAATAAGTAAATATAACAAAAACAAACATATAAGTTTTATTAGAATTTTTCTTTATAGAGTACACTACTCCCCACCCCCACTCCCCGCACATTTATTTAAGCAACATTTGGCAAGTTAATGTAAAAACCTTTCAATTGTTTACTACGTTTATTATATGTTAAAATATGATCACCACGTGGGGGTAAAAATTGTTATATCATTTGTTACATACGAAATATATGTACATAAATGCTCAGCACATTTTGGCAAATTCGAAGATCACATTTTTCTAAATTTGCCATCACGTGAAGTTTGAAACGTCGCAAAGTAGTGGCATTACTAGGAACCGCGGTAGGGCAAAGAGGAGGTGTAAACGAATTAAACAAATTAAAAAAGTTTTAAACGCTAATCAAGCTAAACATATTCAAAGTGTTACGTTTAACGTGTGGTCTGTAACGTGTGGTCTGTAACGTGTGGTCTGTAACGTGTGGTATGTAACGTGTGGTATGTAACGTGTGGTATGTAACGTGTGGAGTATAATAGTAACCCCATAATTAAGAACTTGCAACGCATAATCCTCATTATCATATTATGTTAAATAATTGGGTTTACAGGCACAAAAGAAGGATCCCAGTGTATATTTTACGGATAAAAAGGAACAGGGGAAAACAACCAACGAGTATAATATTTGCACGCTTAAAAAAAAAAAAAAAATTAAATTAAAAAAATTCCCAAGTGAGTAAATACATATGTACATATTATACATATCCAGAAGTTTCATTTTTTGCTACTTTTGATTTTTCATTTTAATATTTTTTTTGGAGTTTTCATAAAATTTAACTTCTGTGAATTTTTCTTTTAAACGCCCTTTTAAAAAGCAAAATGAATTAGGGAACAGAGTGGCTGCATATTTGCTTGCGCTAATTTAATAACACTCTTTCCTCATAAAGATACTCTAATATGCATATGAAAATATACATATACAAGTGTATGTATATGTTCACCCTTTTAATATGAATGCAACATAGATATACACTTTTACCATTTTTATCATTTTTACCATTTTTATTATTTTTACCATTTTTACCATTTTTATCATTTTTACCATTTTTATCATTTTTATCATTTTTACCATTTTTATCCATTTTTATCCATTTTTATCATTTTTACCATTTTTACCATTTTTACCATTTTTACCATTTTTACCATTTTTATGACTTTTCCTTTTTATTGTATTGCGGATGCCAGGCAACACTGTGACCTCGTAATTTTTTCCCATACGTGAATTTGCGTATGTATTGAGCTAAGGAAATTGCAAATATTTAAGGCATTGGTGGGATATTTAGAATAGATAAGAAAATATTGAGATATATGCATGTACATATATATGTATACACGATCATTCTTTACATACATTTTGATATGTAATGCATTTACACATCTTGATTAAAGCATACATTCAGCTGCACATTACGGCAGCGAATAGGAAGAGACACACAGAAAGAGGTACTATTTTTATTAGAACAAAGAGTTGGGATATATGTACACGCTCAAACATGTCCATTTGTTAATGTCATTTGGGTTGGATGATTGTCCTATATAAGTTGCATTGTATGTGTAGGGAATTTGCAATATGTCCATGCATATATAGGTAGATACTTAAGGAATACATGTACCCAAAGATATAAATGTTTTACAACTCTCTGCCAATCTTTTTTTTTTTTTTTTTTTTTTTTTTTTTTTTATGTTTGCACACGTGTAATATATCACGAAATTACCACATTCCCCTTTCGTTGGGCAATTTGAACAAGATTAGTAAGATAAAATGGAATCACCAAAAGGATCAATGCGTGAAACATATAAAATTTTCTGCTCAAAGCATCCTCTGAAAAAATTGTCTATGCCAAAGAGTGATTTGGTATGGTCCTATTACGACATAAACAGCAAGAATGAAAACATAGTGATATTTTTGCATGGAATATGTGGGACAGCTGGATGTTATTTTTATCAATTAGATGCATTAGGAAAATTAGGTTTTCGAGTTATATCATTTCAATATCCATGTTACAATTACTTAAAGGACTGGATTAAGAATATGTGTAATATATTAGAATATTTAAATATCAAAAAAGCCCATTTTTTTGCTTCAGATTTAGGAGGATATTTAATTCAGATATATGCAAAATTATATCCGTCAAAAGTCGAATCATTAATTTTATGCAATTCGTATAGAAGAACAGACGATTTTGCATCAGTTTCAGCGTTTAGGAATGTGTATGGGAAATTATATAGTTTTTTACCACATGTTTTATTAAAAAAAATAATACTAGAAAATTACATATATGTAAATTATGTAAACATAGATTTAAAAGAAAAAAATTCACTAGAATTTATGAGTAATGAAATTGACTTAATATCTTCAGCAGATTTAGGAGGAAGAATTGGTTTACAGTTATCAGTAGAGACTGTTGACAGAATACATATGAATGATGAATGTATTACAATTTTGCAGACTTTAAATAATACCTATTCAGATAGTTTAAATGAAGATATGAAAAAGGCATATCCTTTTGCGAAACACGCAATTATGAAATCGGGTGGTTCTTTCCCATATCTAAGTAGATATGAAGAAGTGAATATGTACATTTTGGTTCATCTTAGAAATAATTGTAACGCTGTATTTGTACAGGAGCAAATAAATAGTATGAGTTATATGAACCAACTTAAAACTGAAGAGATTGATTTTGAGCAATACACTGCTGGAAAAAAAATTGGCAAGAAGAATGAAGGCAATGTTAATAAGATAAGTGAAGGAATGTGCAATATTAACACCATGAATCAATCCCACATGAATGCATCTAGTTACGATATGTACAAAAATAATTATCATAATAAGAACAATTGCACGAAGGCGACGACCACATTTTCTTATAGGGAAAGACACAAATCAGATGAAGACAAAAAGCAAGTCGTACATAGCATGAGACAACATAAAAAACAAACGGATCGGGAAGATAGTTTCAATTTATATGAACATGAGAACAATAACAGCTATGAAAATCTCAGTAGAAAGGACACATTTACTAGTGAGGAAACTGTTAACAACAATGAGTACATTAATACATCGTCATGTGGAAATTATGGAGGACGAAGATATGGGAGTGAACATGGTGGAAAACATAGCGATACACTTGGTGAGAAGTACAATTCCTCTAAAGACACGCATGATGGTAGAAAAAATCCCAAGTATAACCATCAGCGGGGAAACTTACATTGCAATCAAAATCTGTACGAAGAACAAAATGAAAGTTACAAAAATGAAAACAATCATAAGAATAATGAGCTTCCACAGGAAACCAACTCGAATATTTTGGAAATAAATCATAATGATGGTTATTACAAAAATAGCTATCAGCAAGCGAGCAGGGACATGACACGTGAAGATGATATATATGGTACCCTTAATAGTGATTATGCATACACCAGTAATGAAGACATTCAAGTAAGTAAGGGAAATATACTTAACCCAGAGGAATGTTACAAAAAGAAACCTATAAAGTATGTTGATAAGTTAAATGAAAATAACGCACAAAATAACCGTGTAAATACTAATAAGAATGACATTTTTTGCCATTTTTAATGCACAAACATAAGTTTTTATAAATGTGACAGGAAGGTTATCTCCATCTCTTATTTTTTTTTTTTTTTTATTTTTATTATTATACGTGCCATTTATATTTCTATCACGTTTTTCCAGAATAATGATGTAATGGGAATATGAATGGTAAATTGACGCCATTTTTTTTTTTTTTTTAAATTTCGCATTTTGGTTTTTTTGTTACCCCATTTCACGTTTCCTATTTTCCCGCTTTTTTTTTTTTTTTTTTTTTTTTTTTTTTTTTTTTTTTTTTTTTTTTTTTTTTTTTTTTTTATTTTTTTTTTTTTTTTTTTTTTTTTTTTTTTTTTTTTTTTTTTTTTTTTTTTTTTTTTTTTTTTTTTTTTTACGTACTTTATACTTGTTTGCATTTTTTTGTAAATTTGATTTGTCACAGTGTCATTTGTCATGTGCCCATTTGTGGTATCGTAAATTTGCTACTTCATTCTTTTTAATATGCCACAAAGTTTGAAATAATTTTATTTTGCCATGTTTTAGGTTCGTTCAACCGAATGAATGCCATTTACTTTGAATTTGTATATTTACATTTTTACATAGGCACGTTTGAATCTTTTTAAAATAAACATGCATTGAAAAAATTATGTGCAAGTTTTTCTGATTTCCCTCCTCCCTTTTTTTTTTCATTACATCCGGACTTTTGCACATAAGTATGGCAAAAACTTGCATATTTTTTTTATATTTTCTTTATTTTTAATAAGAACACATATATATACACATATCCGCTTATACACCCGTTTTAGTGTTAAAATGAATATTATTTTAAAAGACTAACATACGATAAAAAAAAAATAAACAAAATTAAATAAAATAATGTAAAATATATACACAATAAAGCGACTGGAATATAGGAAATATAAGGAAAAAAAAAAAATTATAACCCCTTTTTATATTTGATATATGGAAAAATGTTAAAGCAAAGGTCAAAATGACGCACTAATGCAACACTACTCCCTGAGTAAAAAATAAGTTTTCTTTTTTTTTTTTTTTTTTTTAATGTTCGTGTTAAGCCATGAAAGTGAGGAGAAAAGCGGAAATAAGATGGACATCACAGAATTTGAGATACCGCTTTTTTCACCAAATATTACGGAAATTAATTTCGGGATCTTCGACCTATGGCTCCAAGGGCATAATGGTAATGAGGGGGCAGAGAGAGTGGATGAGAGAAAAAGTGAGAAGATAAAAGAGTGAAGAGATAAAACTGAATTGAGAGAAACAGGTGTTTGTATGCATCTTCGTCACACTATTTTCCCTTCAGTTCACCCTAGAGCAGTAAAAATAGAAAATAGACTGGCGTTTGTTCACTCCCGTTTCCCCACTTGGCAGAGCATGAAGTGGTGTGTATGCTACAGAACACCTTCTACGCTGATTTGATCAAAAGAAAGAATGAGTTGAATAACAGTTGTGATGGAGAAGGGGTAGAGAATATAATAACAAACAAGGAAAAGAACGATAATACAATGTATAAGGAGAAGAATGAACATGTTAAGGAAAAATACAAAGACAATGTTTTTTATGTAAAGAATAGAATAATGAATATATTTAATATTGATAATAAGGAAAGTGATTATATAGGTAATAATATATTTTTCGATAATTTTTTATGTTTATATATAAAACACCAATTTTATATATTTAATATTTTATCTCATCATTTAACAAATTTGGACTTACGATTTTCCAATTTTTATATTTCTATAAGCAAAAATAAAGCTTTAAAACTGGTAAAATATTATTACAACATAGATTTTAATTTGGAGAAAGAGATGATTAGATATAAAAGCATTAACAACATATCAAAGTACACGAACGAATTGGTTAAAATTACAAATATACATAAAACATCAGTGAAAAGACAAATAGAAAATATAAAAAATATGTGGAAATACATAATAAATATTTATGAAAGGAGAAGTATAAATATAAGTATATTACAGAAAAAAAGGAGAGTAAGTATGAAAAAAGTATTAAAATTTATTAAAAAAAATTTTCAACTTTATAAATTTTTTATGAAAAAGGAAACAGTTTTAGATATAAATAATGATAATCATTATCGAAACAAATCTTTTTTATTTAAAAAAAAAAGAAAAAGAAAAAAAGGAAAAGGAAAGAAAAAGGGACAAAATAATACTAATTCAAAGAATGAATATCATCAATATAATATAATCAAAACTTTAGAAAATCTTGTTGGTATTTATTTAGCTAAAAGGTATTTTCGTCTCTACTGGATTATAGCTTATCATATCGAAGTACCAAAAAAAATTAATATCCCATACCCTTATTTTAACAACATCATTTTATTGTTATTGGAAAAGTTACAAATAAATGATTTGATCTTGTCCAAAGAGTACATAAATGCAAGCAAAGAAATATACAAAAGGTTCAAGATTAATAAAAATATGGATATGCTGAAGAGTAAGTTGTGCAGTCTAGCTGACATCAACAACTCTCTCCGGACGAGAACCTTAATTCGTCTCAAGTGCATCATGAATCTTTTGTGTTCCTTTAGAAATGTAGGAATTGAGAGATCGTGTTAGATCATTCGTACATATGGGTTACATACCTCGAGTGTGCCATAATATATATATATATATATATCCATAACTGCCGGAGTATTTTTTCGTGCACTCATTTATGCTTCAACACAAAACATCACTTATGAGGCACGTTCAGATGGATTAACAGTAAATGATTCATCTGGCCTATCAACATCATTACAAAGGACGGGCAGAGTAAATTTCCCCATGAACTCAGACGTATTTCAAACCTTACATTTGTCCACATCGTCACTTTTCCATATTTTCCGTATTGCCACTTTTCCATATCTACATATCCCCACTTCACCATCTCAGTCCTACGAAATAACCAAGTTCCTGCTAATATTTCACGAATTGCAGAAGAACGAACCATTTACAAATGAGAAAACGTTTATAAAGCAGAACATTGGCAATAACAATTTTGTGAATAGGATGATGTGTTTTATAAAGTAATTCGATCCTTTTGCCTACGTGCACGATATATATGTATATGCATATTTATGCATACGTGTATGCAGATGAGCTTGCGAAATGTAGTGAAAGGGATAATTAAAATGTTCTTATTTTTTAAGTTTATGTGCATATCTCATTTATTACATCGTCTCTCACTCACTCCCCCATATACCCTTACTTCATTGCAGAGAGGCGGAAAACTATTCGAAGAAAAAAAAGGCTGAGTATGAGACTTCAAGAGGGAAGGAAAAAATAAACATTTCGTAATGATTATCATTAATGGGATACTGAAATAGTTGCATAGAATGAAAATTTGTATAGTTCAGGGTGCACACCGTTGCTTCCTTTTTTTTTTTTTTTTTTTTTTTTTTTTTTTTTTTTGGCGCCATATGCTACACCCTATTTTTTTGCATTATTTGATTACATGCTCATTGGATTAATTGTCCATTTTATTGTCCTATATTCTGTCCCCTATGATTCCCATTTGCTGCTAACCTTACTGCGGATTTTGCTGTCGATTTTTTTGTATATTTACATACTTCGTTCATCTTTTATTTTATGAACACACCCGGATGTATGTGGACATATTTTCCTCCCAACATGAGGTTTCATAATTTCTCAACTATTCAAGTATGCCAAGTTACACACAAATGGTGCATAAAATTTCACTCCCATATTTTATTCCTTATATGTAGGCATTTTTTATAGTGAAAATGTTAAAATCGTGGTATATGAAAATTTTTACACGTTTCTAGGTTGACCAGCAATATATACATTTGTGGACGATTTTGTTTTTTTTTGTTTTTTTGTATTCTTATTTGTGTTCTTATTTGTGTTCTTATTTGTGTTCTTATTTGTTTTCTTATTTGTATTCTTATTTGTGCTCTTATTTGTATTCATTTTTGAAATACTTGGTGTGTTAAAAAAAAAAAAAAAACTTTTTGAATGAAAACTTTAAAAAGAGTAAAATAAAATGATAAAAGTGCAACAGTGGCAGAAGTTGAATGTCTTATGGAGACACAGTTACGAAACTATACATTAGTTTATATTTATGTTTGATGTTAATGCATAGGCATGTGCTCTTTGTCATTTCATGAGAACACTCCATTTACTTTTGTACAATTTTCTTAAGTCGTATTGTACATTTAAAAAATTCGGAAGGGTATATACTGACACTCCGTGTGTGTATAGTAGTGGTGGTGATAATGTTGTTCGGAGTTCTTACATAGGTAAGAGTTTTAATTGCTGAGAATAGCTTCGTTGGTTGTTATTTATTTTGTTTTATTTTTTATTTTTTTAATTTTTTCTTATTTTTCTTTTCCCCTTCGTTTAGAGAAAATTCAGTATCAATGGCCAGATATTCCTGATCAAATAGTTCAATAAATTTTATAATAACAGTACAAGTTTTTTTTTTTTTTTTTTTTTTTTTTCCTTTTATATGTTCCCTGTTGGTCTATTTGTCATCATC
Source organism: Plasmodium gonderi (assembly GCF_002157705.1). NCBI lineage: Eukaryota > Apicomplexa > Aconoidasida > Haemosporida > Plasmodiidae > Plasmodium > Plasmodium gonderi. The sequence continues at coordinate 3,191,066 of NW_021628937.1, forward strand.
ATCTTCTTCTTCCTCTTCCTCCTCTTCTTCCTCGTCTCCCTCATCGTCGTCGTCTTCTTCATCATCTTCAGCGACATAATCCTCTTCATCATCATCATCCTCATCAGCAACATATTCTTCTTCATCTGATTCTGAGAGTTCATCGCCAAAGTCCTGTTTTTTATCATTTACATTTGCATCATCTTGAATATTGATATTTTTACTTTTTAAGAATTCGAGCAAAGGAACATACTCATTTTTGTCAATATTGGTATATTCATAACTCATTCCTCTTTTATGTTTTATAATAAGCGAGAAGAAACGATGTTGATTTATATTTCCAGTTCTTTGAAAACTTAATGTAACAATATCATCAAAAGAAATTAAAATAACAGGTTTGACAATAAAAAGGAAATATTTATTTAAGGGATATAACTGTCCACTTGCTGCTCTATAACTACAAGTAATACCATGTTCATTTTTAGCCGTTCTATAATCTCCTGGAATTATGGCATTTTTTTTAACAAGAGCTGTGAAAAGTCTTGTAACTACATCGTATGCTTTTCCTGAAAGTGTTTTTTCTAATTTATATTTTTTTATATGATCTTCACTTGCATTTATATCTAACTCCATATCATCATCATTGTTTAACTGAATTAAAATAAAAGGATATTCCGTTTGTCCTTGCTTCATTTTATTATTTAAACTGAATATTAGAACGTATTGATTTGAATTACTTTTGGGTACTAATAACATTTTATTTATATTAGTATATTGGACAGTAAAATCATAAGATTTTCCATGTAATTTAAATGATTTGGTGTACATTTCAATTTCATATCTTCCTCTTGGAACAAGGAGAGGTATATTAGCAAGGGAGGCAATACATTCACTTTTCGAATCTCCTATATTTACTTTATCTAATAAATCATTTTTAAAATTTTGAAAGTTTTGGTTTTCATCATTTTCATGGGGGTAATAAAAACGTATTTCTGATAGCATGTCTTCATTTGTTTTTTTATTTTCTTCGTTTTTTAATTCCATAGCTATGTCTGTTTTTATTTGTACATTTAATTGATTAATATTATTTGTTGGTATACTGAATGCATATTTATTGTCTATTTCAAATGTTATGTTTGAATTTTCTAATTTGAATTCTCCCCAATTCCACCCACGAGTAGTTAGTTTTCTATTAGCTAATCGTACATTAAAATATTTCTGAAAATGTTGTGTTATTTCTGATATATTTCGATCTGGGAACCCATCAAAAAAAATAATCAAATTATCTTTCTTTTCATTAAGTTTCAAATGTAATCTATTGTTATTATAGCTAGTTTTTATCCATTCCGCTTCACTTATATCACTACATTTGTATTGATATACACTATTTGTTTTTTTATTTTTCCACCCTAAAAACTCATTCGACATTCTAAATGATCCATAGTCACACCCTCCGAACCCCCGAATATTTCCAATGGAAATGACTGGGTTCCCGGTTGAGCTACTTGGGTTCTCTCCCATGAGTTCTTACAGGGAATGTTTTGTCAAGTTTCTGTGATGTCAAAAAAAAAAAAAAAAATAAATAAATAAATTGTATTGGAAAGTTATTTTTCTTCGAAAAAATAACACTTGTGTGCAGAGAACAATTGATGTCGAAAATTTCTTGGAAAAATGTCCAATGTTTTATCACTTTGTTTTTTTTAAAAATTGAGAAAAATAATGATTGCTCCAGGAATTCTGCCCAGGTTTGTCAGATATTTTGAGTGTTTCCTATGAGGAATGCAAAAATTTTATATCTCCCGAAGATTATGCTAGCGTAGGATTTATAATATAGCAAGGAATAGGCTTTATTTTCTGCATAGTAAGAAGGGTACGATGTAAAAATCAAAATATATATACATATATATACCAGGCATATACATCTGTGTATATGTTTAAGTGTTTTGTGAGTACTCCCTTTGAGTTACACAAGTTGTTCGTACGTTTCCACATGCTGATAAGCTGAAAGAGATATTCAAACAAGAGCGCAAATGTATATATATTTTTATATGACCGACCGCAATGTTTACTAAATTAGAGTTAAATACTAAAAAATATATATACCCCTATTTATATACATGATAAAAAGGGTATGGAAAAATAATTTTTAGGATCTTATGTTTGTTTATAGTATACTATATTGTAAAGTTTACATGCTTAAGAAAAAAAGCTAAATTTAAATATATATATCTCAAATTTGATATACTTAAATATTTGTATGTTCTTAGGATTTTACCTTCTTTTGCCTTCCCCTTTAGCGTCTACGAAGATTGTGAATAGGTGGGGAGGAGGTTCATCATTGACTGTGTAAAATAAAAGGAAAGACTGAAAATTGGGGCTCAGGTAGTGTGCAAAAAAAAGGGATGAAAAGGCAATGAAAATGGCTGAAAAAGGCGATGAAATGTGGGACTGGAAAAATAAAAAAGGACAATGGGGAAGCCCAAAACAGAGAGTGAAAAAACGGGTTATGTTTCGCAAAAAAGCACAGCCAAAATGAGGAAGGAGAAAACGAGCCAGGTAATGTAAAAAGAGAAGAAAAAAATGAAAATAGCTATATGTATGATAAACTAAGCATTTGGGAACTTGGCAAACTGGACCAAAAAGTAAAATAAATATAAATAATTAATTTGGTATAAAAATAATTAATTAATTAAAGAATTAGTTAAATAAAGAATTATTTAAATAATTAATTAATTAAATAAGCACATATAGCGAAATCTCATTGTAAAAAAAAAGTTTTTGAGGGCATGGGCGGCACACAAACAAATGGTATGTACGAGGCAAACGATGAAAAACACTTGTCCTTTTAAAAGTGATTCCTTCCAAGTAAATGCTAAAAATAGTAAAGAAAAATAAATTGAGAGAAGAAAATATATTAAGTTCACAATGAGAATAACACGTAAGAGGAAAAAAAAAAAATAATAAAATAAAATAAAATAATAAACATATATACCACAAAAACTGTTAACAAAAATTAGGAACATAAAAATTTAAGGGAAATGCCTTCGAGTGTCTATAAAATTGACAGTATATTCTGGAACGTATTTAATATGGAAGCATTTTCTATATGTGTAGATAAATTTTCTCCACTTCATCCCTATTTATGCTTGAAATGTGTTTCCTTTATGTATTGCGCGACATATTAAAATTTGTACAATATGTATGACTTTTTTCTTTTTTTTTTTTTTTTTTTTTTTTAATTCATGTTTCATACTTGTTGGAATTTCACATAAACGCCTATTTTTACAAACATTTTCCTTTCGTTTATGAGTGTATTATTTTGGCATTTCCCAAAAATAAATGAAAGACAGGAAAGTGCAAAAACGTTGACAGTTTTGGTGTGAAAAGTAGAGCCAATGGCAGGTGATAGGAAAAAAAAAAAAAAAAAAAAAAAAAAAAAATTAAAATAGTAAAATAGTAAAATAAAACAAAGCAAAATGAAGCAAAATGAAGCAAAATAAAACAAAACAAAATGAAACAAAATAAAACAAAATAAAACAAAACAAAATGAAGCAAAATAAAACAAAATAAAATTGTCTAAAGAGGAGGAAGGAGCCACAACGTATTCCCATTTTGGTAAGCATTTCTGCGCGTAAATATAGCACGCCAAATTTTGCATACAAAACTTCATTACAAATAATTTGGAGTATACACACGAACACTAGTGCATATAAGACACAGAACACGAGACTACAAGCGTTTAATTATCTCACGAGTTCATACGCACACAAAAAAATAAACGTATGCTTAGCAATATAGCACACGCATCGTTATGTAAAAGCGGAAATTCTTGTGGGGCGTCATTGTGAATTATTCTAAAATGTAAAATGATGGAAAACAAAAAAAGGTCGTTGATATGAGCAAACTTTCCAGGGTGGCGCAAAGGAAGAAATAAGCAGACTTGTGCGCCTGTCTTTGCGTAACGTAACAGTTCGGAGTGAAAAAAAAAAAAAAACAGAAGTTTATATATATATATACATGTATGCATTACGTATATGTACATACGTATGGCAAAGGTGCCCTGTGCAAAGTAGAAAAATCCCCCGAGCGAAAAAATGTAAACGAGAAAAAGTGGGCAGTTCAATCTCTATTATGGAGTCACACAAACGTAAGCAAAATGCTTTGTTATGGATATACCTACTATAATGGCTGTTCCTTTTCACGTGAATGTCAAACGATATATTTTTACACCCGCTCATGTGTGGCATCCTTTTTTTTTTTTTCTTTTTTATATGTAATATGTGGTAACTCTCATGATCTAGTACTTGCTTGAATTTCTACTAAAAATGCTCATCCACTTTAATTTGGGGTGTAATAAATTTAGTTCACTTTTTTCATCTATTTTGTTCCCGAACTTATTCTGAATATTCTGTTCATCCATGCTATTTTTTTTCGTATTTGAAAAATAATGAATGGATGTTTTGTTTAAATTCAGATAGCTCCTCAAGTTATATTTAACTGTTGGGGAGGATTTTTTGTTGTCATTTTTTTCAGTAGCCTTATTACTATCGATGTTTCCTTTGCAGTTGTTTAGATTAAGTCCCTCAGGGGTATTCCGTTTCTTCGATTGACAGATATTTTTGTAATTTCTATATGGATTACTCTGGGATGATGAATAGAACATAAGATTATTTAGAACATCAAAATTGTCTGGTATCGTGGCTAAATTGTAATAATAACAAATTTTATTTTTTTCATTATTCTCATTTGATTTTATGCTATCAGCAGGTACTGCAATTTCTGTGCTCATTAAAACGTTCTTGTGTGTATAATCATTTTTTACATTTTCATCATAGGACGTACGAAAGAAGTTATTCCTTTCACTCTTCATATCGTCGTTTATATTATGTATAAGGTGATCTGTGCTTTGTACATTCGAATTAACAGTATGATTTTTCTGTGCACTCCAGAAGTTCAAAGTTTTTAATTGTTTACTTTTGTTAGATTTGTTTTCCTTGAAAGTGGTTACTTTTTTATTTTTAGCTAGTTGTTCACTCATTTTGCTAAACATGGATTCATGCAGACAATCGCTCTTTTGGGGATCACTCTGAAAAATCTCATTTTTGTTTTTTTCGCTATTTTCACCCATTTCACTCTTTTCATTTTTTGTTTTATCATAATTCAGATTTTCCTCCTCCAAATTCGTGTTCAACATGTAAATGTGCTGTGTGTCTAGGTTTGAATATTTTCCGTCATCTTTTTCTAGCATGTGAATGTCTTTTAAAAGGCTACCACTGCAATGACCGTTACCTTTATTGTCCTTATCGCTTTCTTTATGTGTGCATTTAGAGTATTGTGTATCAAGGATATTCTGAGTATCATTTCCAGAATTTTTCAAAATGGAATTTTCTTCTTCTGCTAATGGAAAAATGTTTTTGGTGCGAACGTTATCATTTTGAAATGGGGCCGAGTTAGAACCCCCTATAATGACTTTTGCATTTCTGCAGTTCTCATCACACGGATTGCAAGCATTCTTAGTACTGTTTGGATGGTTTTTATTTTGTGAAATTTTTAAAAATGCATTTTTAATCGATTGTTTTTTATCACTACACTGATTTGGATTAGAGCATATAGTTGAAAGAGTTACGTTTTTGTTTACAAAAATTAGTTCATTATTTTCATTCCATTGTTTTATACAATTGTCCGAATTTTTATCTTTCTTTTTTTCATCCATTAACTTATGATCATCAACGATTGAACATGTTTCTTCCTTTTTGTTTATTTCATCTTCTGATATGTTAACTGATGTGTTTACGTTACTAATGAGAGAGTAATATTTTCCTACCTCGTCATATAAAGATATGTAATCTTTATTTTTAATTGGATCCATAAGCATGCAAGAATTATTTGTAGCATCACCTTTGTAAATATCACATAAATCTTTGCATTCGATGACTATGTCATGATTGGATTTGTTACATATCCTATTACTACTAACGATGTATCTATCGGGTATTACATCCTCAGAAAGGCTTTTTATTTCACTAAAAGGATATTTCTCCATGTGTGCGACTTGCATTTTTTTAGTCACATGGATTACGTTGAAATCGTCATTTGATGGATGGTGTAATGCGTGGTCTTTTAAATTTAATTTTTCACACATATTGTTCTTACTGCTTATGCGGCTCGCACTGCTCATACGTCTCCTACTGCTCCAGCTGCTCATACTGCTCATACTGCTCATACTGCTCATATGTCTCCTACGTCTCCTGCTGCTCATACTGCTCATACTTCTCCTACTGCTGAAAGTAATTCGATTGAGTTCACTGTTTCCATCATTAAGTGTACCCTCTTTTTCATAAAGCATATCAATGCCTATGCTTGAAAATTTTTCCCCTTGAATAGACGTTACATCTCTTTTATTCTCTTTTTCTATGTCCTTATTTCCCAACTTGTTTTCATTTGTATGATGATCCTTTTGCATGTTGTAATAATTGACAAGACTAAAAGAAGGTTTACTTTGGGAAAGATAATCTGAAGATATCTCAGTAGGGTTGTCCTTTTTTTGAATGTTATAATTTTGAAATGTAATGTTAATATTTTCGTTAGTAACAATTCGTTCATGTGAAAGAGAATATTTCATCATATTCAATTGGTATCCTTCAGTAGCAGAACCTACTCTTTTGTCATATTTGTTCATATCATTTTGATTCTCCTTTTTGTTACCTAAAAGTGTATATGCTTTTTCATTATGCTTAATAATCGATTTGTTCGATTTGTTTATATATTTCAAATTAATTCGATTGAATAAAAAAGATCTATGATTTTCAATATTATTATCCTTAGATCTGTTATTAAGACTAACCCCCACTTGTAATTTCCTTTTGTAAGAATTTCCCTTATGAGTGTCACTTATCATACAACAGTGATGGTGATCATTGTGTAAGTGTTGGCTATTCCTATTACTACATTTCGGAGTTGAATATTTGATGTAGTCAATTTTATTTGACGAGAAATAGAAAGATTCGTTATCACTTACATATTCGTTATATTCTTGAGTTTTATTATGAAATAGAATTCTTTTCTTGGAATCAAATTTGACATCCCTTGATAGTTCATTTTTGATACATGTATTCATGCGAAACCATTTATTATGACAGTTAAAATTTATTATATCATTTTTACTTTGTCTGTAGGATATGTCTGTGGTTGTACATCTTTTCACTACTCCATCTGAAACGATATCTTGTCTTTCTTCAATATGTTTTTTGCTTCCTGTCACCCTTTTTCTAAAACCTATATTAATATTTTTTAAATAGGTTACAAGTGGCAAATGACATTCATTGGTTTTTCTTTTATTATGAGAAAATATTTTTTCTAAATTGATATAACGTTTCCTGTCATAATAATTCTCACATTTTAGAGGCACTAAATGGAAGTCCTTATTGTTGGCATAATACAATTTTTTCAACATCAAAAATTTATTTTTTTCTTCCATTTGTTCTCTATGCATATGTTTGCTCTTTTTATTTTTCAATCCTTCTTTGTTAATATTTATTTCATCATTTGTATCTAATTTTTGTGTATCCTTTAGATGGTTATAAATTGTTCCCTTATTATTAATGTAGCATAGGGATGTTTGTCTCCTTTCTTTTCCTTTTTCAGAAACATCACGTTTTGAAATATTAGATATGTAATATTTTTCTGCACCGGTTTCATTTGTTGACTCATTCTTGTGTAGTTCGTTTGGTTGTGTTTTATGTGCGCTCGACTTTTTGTCTTTTATTTTTAGCCTCTTAATTTCCTTCGAACTTTTGGGTATATCTCCTACTGCTGTGTCCTCCTTGTTGTTATTTCTCTTTTCGCTGCTACTGTTGTTGTTGTTGCTGCTACTGTTATTGTTGTTGTTGCTGCTACTGTTGTTGTTGTTGCTGCTGCTACTATTGTTGTTGTTGCTGCTACTGTTATTGTTATTGTTCCTATTGCTGTTGTTGTTGTTACTACTATTGTTGTTTCTACTGTTATGGTTGCTACTATTATTGTTGCTACTATTATTGTTTCTACTGTTATGGTTGCTACTATTATTGTTGCTACTATTATTAATTAAAAAAAAAATTTCGTCCAAATTGCTTATCTGCTCTTCATCCCCACTTTGGTCGCTCTCTGATTGACTTCGCTTGAGATCATCGCTTATATTTCTGCTATTAATGACTTTTTTTTTCTTTTTTTTTTTTTTTTTCATATTCGCCTCACTTCCATCGCTGTTGTCACTAACCCTATAGCTTCTGTTGAGGTGGCTCTGGTATTTTCCTTCTATGCATTCATCCTCTAATGTTCTACCCCCTTTGAGGCCATTTGCATTTTGATTTTCTTTTTTGATGGTAGAATTATCTTCCCTTATGCAAGTCTCTCTGTGATTGGTCTGTTGATCCATTTTATAACCAGTTTTAGTAATGTTACAGATTTGTATTTCGTTGTTAACTGCCCACTTTTCTTCTTTCCATTTTGAGTTATAATTGCACATTTGGATATTATTATTTGAATGGAACTGATCTTTTCCATTTTTTTCCTTATTCTGGATTTTCAAGTTATTGCTCTTCTCATGAGTATAATCGTTAGGTGAAATGTATTTTTGTTGTGTATTGTGAGAAAAATACGATGTATTCATACTTGTGTCCTGAATTTTGTCTTTCGTTGCACAATTCTTATATTCATCCTTTTGAATCAAAAGGTTCAGGGATAGCACATCTTCTTTTTTGATACAATCCTTTAGTTGATTTATTTTCATTAGTGGAAGGTCCGCTTGGTTGCATCCAGTCTCATCAATAGTGATAATTTTTGTTGTATGTTGTGATTTGTTTGAAAAAAAATGGTTATTGACATTTTTAATTATTTTTTTTTTTTTCAAAATAATACAAGTGTCCTTCTTTTTCGAATTATCTGAACATATTTTTACTTGTGCATGGTTATTAGAAGGAACGGTTAAATTCGATCTGTTACTGAAGTCTGAGTTAACAAAAATGTTTGGAGTTTCATTTATGATGATTCCTCGATTGGTGTTTTCATCTGTCTTTTCATCTGTCTTTTCATCTGTCTTTTCATCTGTCTTTTCATCTGTCTTTTCATCTGTCTTTTCATCTGTCTTTTCATCTGTCTTTTCATCTGTCTTTTCATTCGTCTTTTCATTCGTCTTTGCATTCGTCTTTTCATTCGTCTTTGCATTTGTCTTTTCATCTTTTTTCACTTGTTGTATCACATCGGAGTATCCACTAGACAGAGTATTTCTTCCCTCTTTGTTTCCATCATTTATGTTTTTTTTCTTTACATTTACTACTTGTTTATTTAACACATCTGACTGCTTTTCAGATGCAAGGATGTGATAACCTGCTACATCTTTTTTCCATTCGTAGCTAGCTAATTTTGCATAAAATTCGTTTTCACGATTTTTAACAAGAGGGTCTTCTTTTTTACCATTTGATGAATATTCATTATTTTCCGTCTTACTGGTTTCAACATATTCTGAGATTCCCCTTCTATAAGCCAACAACTCCTTCGAATAATAATCAGAGTTTATAGGGACACAATTGTGAGAATATTTAACTTGATGTTCAGGTAAAGCAAAGGAGGAAGCATAGGTACGTCCATTGATTTGGTTGTTTAAATATCCAATATACATGCCTTTATCATCATCATAATAATAATATTTGTATTGTACATTATTGTAATTTGTGTTGTGAGAGTATAAAAAATCATTTGGTGTATTATTATTTATTTTTCCTATAATGGGTGGATTAATGTGTATGGGTGTAACGTTTGTGCAATTGGAACTAATAGTATTTGTTGATTTTCCACCATCACTCAAATTGGAGGTATACTTGAATTTCGAATTTGCATCGTATTCCTTAATTCTGTTGTCCAATTGACATTGTTCATTATTTTTTAAAAAAGTAGACCTAACATTAAGAGTTAAATTAGTGTCACTTGTTCCTTTTGACAAGTATAAATTTTCATGTGCATGATTTTTTCCCATTAAGTTTTCTTTATAAGGTAGTAATAACATATTGTTGGTTTGATTTCTATAAATGTTGTTTTTTTTAATGTAAAAATCGTATGTATTATGTATTCTTGGAGAAAATTGGATATTCTTATTCATTTTTTTCATTATCTTATGTTTATTTTCTTCATCATATTCTACTTGTGTTTGTTTATTATCATAATAGATGTTGCTATTCTGATTATAATATTTTCCATCCATGTATCTGTTGCTCAGAATATTATTATTGTAATACGTTTCATCAACGCAGAATTTACTATCATCAATGTTTTGATTGTTTGTCATGAGTTTTTTTAGACAAATTTTACTTTTATTACAATCATTATTTGTATCTTTTTTGTTTGTACTCATGAGTACTTCTTCATTTTTTTCATTGAGCGTGTGTCTATCTAATTGTCCTCGTTCCTTTTTATTTGTCTTTAGGATTCTTTGATTTTTTTTCATTGTATGAAGGATGTCTGCGTAGACATAATTTACCTTCGAATCCTGTTCTTCCTTTGGCTGTTTCAGTTTAGTATTCAGAACCCCTTTGTCATCGTGCAGGTAGATGTGGCTTTGCCGATGGTTGCTGTGCCAGGGAAAGATAGAGTTCTTTCCAGAAAAGTGGTATATTTGTCTCTTTTCGTTATTACTCTGTGGAGAGATTCCTGTGAGATCTCTAACATTTGGGTTCGTGTTCTGGTTCGTGTTCTGGTTCGTGTTCTGGTTCATGTTCTGGTTCGTGTTCTGGCTCGTGTTCTGGTTCGTGTTCTGGTTCGTGTTCTGGTTCGTGTTCTGGTTCGTGTTCTGGTTCATGTTCTGGTTCATATTCTGGTTCGTGTTTATGTTTGGGTTCACATTTTGGCTTGAACTTACGTATGGAACCCCGCTTTGAACCGCGTATTGTAGTCCCTGCGATGTTCTGTATGGATCTATGTTTGTCACAACGTTGACTAAGCCACTTATGATCCCACCAACATTTCCATTTCCAGTAATGGTACAAAAATTGGTAGTAGAAGAGAGATTTTCTACCTTTTTGATTAAGTATAATTTTTTAAAAGTTTCAAAATCTATATCGTTTTTACCACTAGTGTTGACATGACAAGCTACAGTTGACGAAATGGGGAAATTCAATTTTTTATGTGCATTTGATATTTCTAACTTTGCTTTTCCTGTATCAGCTAGCCATTCATGATTCATCACTTCTTCAAGGGACAATCGATTATCTGGAATAATATTGAGCATTCCTGAGAGCAAGTTTCTGACATTCATAGAAATTTTATTAATTCTATTCTTAGGAAAAACAATTTTATTTTTTATAATTGAATTATGTGCCTCTTTTACATTTTTCCCTTCATTATCAAAAGGTAGCAATCCGAATAACATAGCGTACAATATAATTCCTAGACTCCATACATCTGCTTTTTGGCTATTATATCCACTAGTGTTATTACATCCTAATACTTCAGGTGCAGCATAACTTAAGGTGCCAACAATATCATGATGTAATTTATTTTTCTCATTAATACAGCATGCACCAAAATCTCCTATCTTCAATTCATATTCAGAACACGATGGTAATTTCCCTATTCTTATTAACGTTTTTTCTCTTTGACTTAGCTTCTTTTTGCATAAAAATATGTTTTCTGGCTTTAAATCCCTATGAGACACATTATTCTGGTGCATGTACTGAAGCCCTTGTACTATTTTTCGAAAGAAGTATTGTGCACTGAGTTCTTCAAGATGCAGTTTCTAAAGGAGGGTATGAAAGATGTGTAGGTTCTTGTCTAATCGAATATTAAACTATGGAAATGCTTAAGAGATAGTGTTCTCTCCAGGTGCTACTTATGCACTGATAAAATTGGTATACACAAATATATACATGCACAAGTGTATACAGATAGGGGTAAATACAAACAAAGTGTATACAATTTTACAATCATGTGAAGGGATTAATCCTTACATTTTTAACGTAGGATATGAGGTCGCCCCCATCACAGTATTCCATAATTTGAATAATTTTCTCCTTTGTCTCAAGCACATTTGTTGTTTTCACAACAAAAGGATGATTCATTCTGCAGGAGATTTGGATTTCTTCCTTAAGTTTTTGAAATAGCTCTTCATCGCCTTGCACAGTGGATTTATCTATTGCCTTTGCCGCTACAAGGGTGTCTGTGAGATGCACAGGTTGGATTTGGAGCACATATACGTATATATACATTAGTTTATTTGTCTATCTATTTATTTGTGTATTTACTTGTCTATCTATTTATTTGTGTATTTACTTGTCTATCTATTTATTTGTGTATTTATTTGTCTATCTATTTATTTGTCTATTTATTTGTCTATCTATTTATTTATTAATTTTTTTTTTTTTTTTTTGACTTTTGGTTAGGTGGCATGAATTGCATGTATTTGCATTTTTTCATGCGCATAGAATGGATGTAATGGTAAGAGTACAATGGTGCAGCTAACCTGTATTTTTGTCAAAAGCCAAATGAACCTGACCAACGGATCCAGTATTTATTTTCTCAAGTATTATATAATTCTTAACACTAAAATATAATAAAGTATCAGATAATTTTTTTTTTGAACACCTAGGTTGAATTCTTTTTCCATCTGATACTAGCAAATTAAATAATTTCTGACCCTTATTCATTCCTCTAAACATAAAATCATCAATATGTTCACCCCATATTAGTGATTCCGGTTTTTTTGCTTCAAAGGTGAGATAAGAGATGAAAATGGGATACAAGTAATGATGAAATTGATATTTCTAACTTAATTTAATCCTAGAATAAATTTATTTCTATTCATATTTTTTCTCATAAGAAGTGTTGAAGCAGTGGAAAAAAAACGTGCATTCACGCTTAGCGAGAGAGAGAGATAGAGATAGAGAGAGAATGAAACTCCATTTATATTCATGCTTTGTCTAAAATATAATCTCATATTTTCGTCTTATTTTATACTTGTTATGAAATCGATGAGGCTCCTTACATGCGGCATGGAGGCATGATACAACTTTAAGAACTGTAATGAAAAATGGAACGAAATGTAAAGACGAGTAATGTAGGGAAAAAGAGCATGATGTCAAGTGATGTACCAAAAAAGCAGAAGTAGAAAGATGTATAGTCGAAGTAGTCTCAGCATTACCACATATATATGTACATATATATGCATATATATATTCATCTAGGTAGTAACAGTTTTGAATCATGGAGTAATAAAAAAAAAAAAAAAAAAAAAAAAGTCACTTATAAATGAAAATATCAGCAATATGGTAGAACATATGAATTTTTTTTTTTTTTTTCTTTTATGTTTACCTGCCAAATGAAAAATATATCTTCAGTTATTTCTAGATCATGGTCTGTTATAGATTCTACTTGGGGGAGCAGTCGAAGTTCGCTGTCCCATTCGGTTCGCCATTTGTCGGTAAGAACCATTTGGAAAAATACAAAAAATAATGAATGATGTATGATGTATGATGAATAATAAATAAAAATCAGAATCAGCGAATAGGGTTAAGAGGGTGGGAAATATTGGATGAAACAACAAATAGGTTTGGAAAATTGTATGATGTGAAAAAATAAGCACAAGGAATCATGTTGATACAAATACAACTCGGAAGATAGTTAAATACAGACCAAATTGACCACGAAAAAAAAAAGCAAAAAAAGCAAAAAAAGCAAAAAACGATGACCTCGACTTTGCAATATAATGTCTCATTTTTAATTAACATATTTTTACAAAAGAAAAAAGAATGATATTTTAAATTGTATAGGCCATATTTATCGGGGTAGATGGTAGGATGGGACAAAAAGACACAAATAAGTGGCGGAAAAATAGGACAAATGTACAGGTAATCAAATGAGTAGTTAAGCCACGTGGACAAATCAACAAATGGGAAGACGTGGTGATAGAAAGACAGATTGACATATTAGTGCTCTCTGTTTTTATATTAAATCAAGCAAAAGTTGTAACAACACTAGGCAAGATAATTTCTTGTTAAATCAAATCACGCAGATTTTTGCGAAATTTGGAAAAGTAGGAATATATACTTAATATAATATGATTTTGTAAGTTGCATAAGAAAAAAAAAAAAAAAAAAAAAGGGGGAGAAGAAAGCTATTTAATGAATATTGCCTCTTTTTTAAGAGTTCTAAAATGATCTTATTTATATGCCTTTTCTGCATTTAACATTTTTAACAATTCGTATTTGTGCATGTGTAACCACATGCAAAAAAAACAAAAAAAGAAGTGCCAAATAAGGAAATTTTTTAATTAAGCAATAATATGTTTATATATTTGTTCATTTTTTTTTTTTTTTTTTAATTTGTAAAACATGTATAAAAGATGAAAAAGAAACAATTTTTTCACAAGAGTATGTATTTTTTTTTTTCTTTTTTTTTTTTTTTTTTTTTTTTTTTTTTTTAAAAAAAAATTTTTTTAAGGTTTTTTTTTTTTTTTTTTTTTTTTTTTTTTTTTTTTTTTTTTTGTGTATGAGCAACGTATTCATAACCACGCATGCGTATGCAACTTTGGAAAATAAGAAAATTCAAAGTTGGCACATGTGTAACATTTAAAAAAAAAAAAAAAAAGAAAGAACCAGCAAAAGACATATACGAATAAAATGTAAAAATTACGATATAAAATAAATATTCTTCATAAAGTATAAATCATTTCTTAAAAAGAGAAAAAGAAACTTGTTTTTGTCAATTAGACTTACAAAAAGTGGTATATGGGTGCTTATATAATTAGAGAAAATTTTGCACATAAAAAATTATAAGTAGGAAATAAAAATTGTGTCATATATCATGATAATAGGGTGACTCGGATGGGATGTAATGTGGTTTACTTTTTACGTACTAAATGTTTTTAATTAATATATTTTTCACCATATTTTTATGCGTGTGCACAAATTTCTGGGCTGCCACTTTGGTAAAACATATTCTTATGAGAGTGCCTTTGTGGATGAAGACCTATACAACTACGTGACATGGAAAAAAGGAAAAAAAAAAAAAAAACATTTGCAGGGACTTACCAAGAAGTCTACTTTACAAAAATGGTTGTAAGGCCTAAAGAAATTAAATATGTATATATATATATATATACATACACGTCACCCTTTCATTACACTTATATTTATACTTTCATTTTATTATTTTCAGCACTCAGAATGTATGCTCTTGTTTTCTCTTAAAAAAGATAATACCTATTTTAATTTTTAGTTAACCCATTCACCACGTCATCTCAATGCACTTTTTTGCACAACATATCCAATATTTATATTAGGGAATAGGAAGATGAATGTATTATTTTCACACGAAAAATGGATCTAACTCAAATGTGTTCATCTAACAAAAAGCTCGAATCCATTTGACATTAACTGATATGTAACATTTAGATTAATGGAAAGAACAAAGGAATGTGGTCAAGATACTAAGGCAAAAAAAAAAAAAAATAAATAAATAAATAAAATAAATAAGAACATGAGAAGCTAAAAATTGGATGATTATTCTGGAAGAATTGCACATTATATTTGTGCACATGAACGAAAATTCTATGCCACTGTTTATGTTTTTTTTTCAAATCATTAGGTCATCCTCCATTATGTTGACGAGAAAACGATAAAGCAGGATGGGATGGGTACAAGTACATTCAAAAGAAAAAGAGGGGAAAAAAAAAAAAAAAAAAGTAATAACGCAAGTTAACTATTACTCCTTACTTCTCATTTCATTATATTACAACCCTTAGAAGGGTTATTAAAAAACTGAATCATTTTTGTGGAACAAGAAAGGGAGATCAATGCATTTACACAGAATTCCCATAAGAAAAATTTATAAATTGCCTTTTTTTTTTTTTTTTTTTATTTTTTTGCGAAATCATTATTTCATTTTTCTTCCTAAGTAATAATACACAAGTACATACTTAACCTTTATTTGTTATGCTCTTGCGCTTTATCGTCGTTTTCTATCCTAGGCTTCCCTTTTCTTACCTACTCCTCTCAGTGTATCTCTATTTCCTGCACCTTTTTTTTTTATTTTTTTTTCTTTTTTCGTGATCGATTTGTAAATAAATCTCCCAATATTTTGTAACGTAGAAAGATTATTTCTAGTTTTTTATTTTCTTTTTTCTTTATTCTAATTCGAAACAGAAAAAGAAAAAAAGTTTTCCAAAATATTGGTATTTGAAAAAAAAAAAAAAAAAAAAAAAAAACTCACTAGGAAAAAATAATAAAACTATGATAAGAATGTAATAAATAAGCTCAGTAAGCATGTGGAAAAAAAATATAAATATATTATATGTACATATTTGTATGCTTCTTCAAAAAATATTTTAAGAAAAATTATGACCATATCATCTATGTGTTAAACCCTTAATCACATTATATATCATTCCATTTTTTCCTGTGATATCACAGTTGTATAAGAAGCATTAATATGTCTTAATTTTATGCTCTCTCTATGTACATATAATTGCTACATGTACAAGTGTGTGCCTTAAGCAAAGAGATACACATCACCCATGGATCAGCAGTTATAAATACATAGAGATGGAGAACGTGAAATGATGTATGGCGCTGATTTAGCCGTAAATTCTCTGTGGCTTTCCCATGGTACTCTTAATATGCAAGGTTCTAATATTTTGCCAATTTTTTTTCAGAAGAGAAACTAAAAAGTTAATTGCATGAACAATGTTAGATCTTAATTCCTCTTCTTTCAAATTGGCATGACCAACAGGTACACCCATACATAAGACTTTTTTTAGTTGAAATTTAATTGATGATTTTAATTCAAGAATCTTATCATTTATTTTATCATTATGTGTAATGAGGGAAGGAAACTTTCCTGCTTTATTTAAACCTGGACCAAGTAATTTAGGAATTTGTGGTAAGATTACCTGACTGGCTAAAAATGCATCGTATTTTTTTGCTAACTTTTTAACTAATGTTTTATCTTTATTTAATTTCTTCATAGCTTCAATATCCATATAATCTAACTCTAATTTTTGTGCTTCTTCAACATGTACGGCATCTCCTAATATACATACTTTTAACTTCTTTCTTACCTCATTAGATAATTTTACCGTTCCTGAGAAACGTTTGTCTCTCTGCGTGTCATAATCCTTCAGTCCGATCTGAAGTTCGATGGTTTCTACAAATTTTCGCTTTTTCTGCCTTGTCCCTTCGAATACATCAGCTATGGCCTTTTTTAAGAGATCCTGATTTACCTTGCTAAAAAATGAAAAGAGCGAAGTGGTGGGGAGAAACAAATGAAAAAAATGAATTAAGGATGGAAGAATGATTATATTTGGGAAAAGAGGAACGCGTGCATGAAATAATAAATACATAAATTCATGAGTTAAATGATGCAAAAAATATGGAAACATAAAATGATTACGGTAACCAAAGGCACATATGGTATGTGTAAAAAAATAAAATGCGATTAAAAAAAAAAAAAAAAAAAAAAAAAAATCGTATACATCTTCGACCTGTGTGCCTTCATTGAACACACAGCGTCATTGACTTTTTTATGGTCAACATAAAACGAAGTGCTTAAGACTAAAAAAATGCAATGCTGTGTAATTTCATATTTAATTGTATATTTATTTCATGGTCACTTGGACCATTCTTGTTCTTTTATCATCTCGTTTTTTCAAAGGCGTTAGGATGTTAGTGCCTTGGCATGAAAAATTCCACATTTATAAACGAGTTAATAAACGTGCGTGGATATATATATAAATATATATATATATAAAAGGTACACACGAGAACAAGTATAATATACGTTTATACATATATACATCCATATGCATATAAATATTTGTGTTTGCATGGAAGAGCAGTTCCTTCTTGCATGTTCCCCGACATATATTATATATAGGAAGCATAAAAAGCATAATAATCCTATGCCTCATTTAATATATCATTACCTCATTGTGTATATATGTGGAGTTTATCAAAATAAGGTACAAACTAGCGTTTTTTACAGAAATTTTTCTTAAATTCGGATATATATAAAGAGTTTTCTTGTTTTAAATAAAATAGTCGTTTTTGTGGATAATTTCCTTTTCAAAGAGTTATGAAAAACTTGTCGGGAAAAAAGAAATTAAAACAGTGTAAAATTATTTTGTAGTTGATTCTGTTTCTGGTTTAATTTATTACAAAATTAAAAAAAAAAAAAAAAAAAGAAAATTGATTTATATATATATGTATAATTTGAAATGTAAAAAATTTTGGAGATTACGAAATTTGCGATTTATAACTGCAGTTAAGCGGTTAATGGGTAAAAATAAAATAAGCATCTGTAATATACAAATATATATATTAGCATGCATAATCGCTGTTTTTACATATCATTTTATATATATTGTGCTATTTTAATTTTTTTTTTTTTTTTTTTTTGCAATACTGTTGTAATGTAGCAAAAATATATTCAATAAAGGTAATGAATAAAAACATAAAACTATATATATGTTAAGCCTACCATAAATCACACATATATCTTTTGCAAGAATAACAAAAATCCAGGGTTCCAAAAAAAAAATTATATACGAAAATTTATCTTAGAAGAAAAGTTTATACTATATTTGAGGGGGGGGGGGGGGGATATAGCTTTTTTTTCATTCATTTTGACTCCTTGTCAGTGCACAAAAAAGATGTAAAATTGTACACGTTGAAAAAAAAAAAAAAATGGCAAAATTAAAAGAGTGGGGTCGCCCCTGAATGAAATAAAAGAGAATTATAAAAGGGGGTAAATTTAAACCACCAGAGAGTAAAGAGCACCGGATAGTGTTCTGATTTTCAAAGTAATTCTCTTAGGCGCTAAAAATATATCCCGTGTTATTATGTGTAGTGTGAAAATTTTTCGTAAATTTTTGGGGTGGTGTTAGCACGTATCTATTCTTCTCGTGTACTATTTTGAAACAAATTATCAGGCATTTAAATTTGCTGATATAAACATATGTATGAGAAAGTAGCATATATACTATATACATATTAACATGTAAGGTAATAACGTTCTCATTTTGTGCGTGAGCATTTTCACAAATTTTTATGTTTCATTTGGCAAATAAAATTAAACGTAGTCAGAAAAAAAAGAGTCACTTAAAAACAATAGGCGCGTGCATTAACTTACAGATTTTTATATAAATTAATATTGCAGTACAGGGAAAAAAAAATAATACCACGTAATTTATGTAATATACAATATATATTACGGCTTTTACACGAATGTTTTCATTTTTTACATTATATATATTTTGTTATACATGTTTAAGCCGAGGTAAGGCAAATGCTCTTAGCGCTATGTTTTTTTATATTCGTATGAAGGGTAATAAAACTCTTTTTGAAAAAAATGGCTAAAGGAATTCGTTTTACAAAAAATTAAAAAAAAATGAATACTTTTTTAATTAAGGAATAAAATATTTGTGGAGTAAAATATTATAACTTTTTTTTTTTTTTTTTTTTTTTTTTTTTTATTCGTTAACGCCATTATGAATTTTATTTTGTTCATATTATTTGTAATTTATGTTTAAAAAAAAAAAAAAAAAGGGAATTATTGAGATATAAATGAGGCCAAGTCACAGTTAAATGTTTTTTAACGCATAATGGAAATTAAGTTTTCAGGGAAGGTAAGACTCGCACAAATACATGTACTGACACAAGCACATATATGTACATGTCCATAATTCTTTATGCATATTTAGAGGAATAAATACCATAAAACTTATAAGACAAAATATACTTCTTTCCATCATATACCTTAATCACACCGTTATGTACATATGTCCATTGCCATAATAAATGAGAAAAAAATAAAAAAGCAAGTGAATATTTTTGTGAAACGAAAGAAAGAGGATATTTTATAAGTATATCGTATTTGATTCATTTTTTTGAACAAGATAAATGGTAAAAGAAAAATATTTATAAAAGGAGTAGGTTTTTCTCTTACTTCCTGCATCTTATGATTATACCAGAGCATTGAAGCATATACAAAAAGCAAATGAAGACAAGTATTCATAATATGTTTGTATATATACTTAAATTTTTTAAAACATCACTGTTTGAATGATTAATGCAAGTGTAGTACCATAATATAAAACGTACAAGGGACCTGCAGTGCATTTTTTCATTTTTATTTATTTTTTTTTTTTTCTTCCCATGCGAAAAAAATAGTATTCATGTAACCAAACCTTACTACATTTTAAAGAATTATATGTAATTGTTCTCTTTCCTAAAAAAGCAACATAATATTTTATTACTAAAGTGTTAAAGTGAGTAAGAAAATTTTTTACATTGTTTTGGAACCCCTCTTTAATATGCATTCGCTATTATACAGGTGTGTATGTAATTCATACATAACGTAGAATGACTAAAAATGTTATTATTTTTAAATAACAAGGTACATCATGTAATTGGTTTTTATTCACGAATAATTGCCCTTTCTAGTGCTAAATGTATATAGCATAATTTTTTCATTGTAAACACTTGCACATAATTTTCCCACCACTTACAATTGTAACATGACCAATATATAAAAATACAGATGTCTTACGAAACAGAAGATATATAATGTGTGCGAAGATTTAGAAAAAATTAAATAAAATAAATACATATGTAAATTCCGCAACATTGTGATAAACCAAGGGAACATTATATATATTAACATTTTTTTTTTTTTTTTTTTCAACTGTAAAAGCGTTAATGTAAAGAAAATCATAAGCCTTATAAACTAACGAACGCTGTTACAGTACACACACCCATGAGACCCCCATCGTGTGCAATTTTTTTGCAATAGTAAGAATAAATCTGACTGAAGAGAAATTTAAGTATTTTCACCTAATCACATACGCAATAATTTTTTTTTTAAGATATGTTCCCACAAAATAATGAAATGTAAAATAGTAATGTTATATGCGATAAAATATTCGGGACAAAAATAACAAAAAAAAAAAAAAAAAATAGTAAAATAAATTAATGACACATTAAGAACGTGTTGATAACATGTTGACAATAACATAAATCAATTAAATAAATAAACACGATTTTTAAAAAGGGTAAAAGTTTTATTCAAAGTTTACAACGACGTGAATTTTTTATAACGGTACAGATGAAAGTTAAAAGGTATGCATGAATTATAAATATGGTAGGTTTATATGCTTTTATCACGTATAATTTGTGCGGCTTATTTTGAAATTAAGAACTTTGTGTATTAGGTAAATAATCTGATTGTATTATAGCATTCCACACACACACACACACACATATAAATATTTTGCACAAGCAAGAAAGCAATAGGGTTTGCTTTAAATTCCTTTATTTTATTATTTTAATTCATTTTTAAGGAGACATTTTAACAAATATGCTGAATGGCGCGTACTTTGCAAAACAAGTGGCAGTCATTTTATCACTTTTGGAAAAAATTAAAAGCTACCGAAAAATGTTTCTTACAAATTATAAAAATGTTCATATTTTTTTATACTTAATATAACTGCATAAATAAAAAAGTGTATATAATATATGTAAGAATTTTAACAGTGTACTTATTACATACTTTATGAAGAAGCATTTTTTTTATTCCCTCTTTTTATTATTTACAAATAAAAAAAATAAAAAAAAGTGATGTGGGATGATGTTATTTAAATGAATGTACTTCTCCTAGCGTATTAAATTAGTTATATTTAGATAAGAATTTTTGTTATTCATATATTTCATCAAGTAACACTAGAACCATTTACTTCACAACATTTTTACAAAGTTTTGGTTCATATTTGAAAATGTGCAACAGAACAAGTGGATGGGGAGATTCTTACGAATTCACGATAGCTTCTTTATGCATATGTAAAAAAAAAAAAAAAAAAAAAAAAACTTAACATTTATTTGTTTATACATGTATAAAATAAGATATCTAGGAGGCTGAAAATGCATAAAATATAGAAGAACATAATAAAATTATACATTTGAAACCCCTCAAAAAATGAATGAGAAAAAAAAGGTTATTTTTTTTTAAGTTATAAACATGCAAACGATTATATATGAAAATTTAAGCATATGTATATATACTAAGCATATCTAATATTATATAATATATATATTACATATGAAATAAAATATGCACTGCTAACAAGTAATATCGACGGACAGACAACGCACTAGCTCAATAATTTAAAAAGCGAAAAAATTAAACTTTATAAAAATGCTAGATTTTTTTTTACATATACTGTAATAAATAGAAAGAACAATCACAGGCGGCAATGAACTAATTGTATGTATATATATGAATGAAGGCATTTTGTTTACATCCCTTGTGTAATTTATCTCAGAGGGATGAAATAAAAAAATGTGTTTTTTATATAAACATATGGCATGTATATATACTTAACAATGTATAAATATTATATTTTATATATAAAAAAAAAAATGAATTAATTTGGGTAAGAAAATATTGTCGAGTGTTTTTACATGAATACATTTTATATGTTTATGCATAATTATATCACTACCCGTTTTTACATATATTGAATAATATCATTAAAAACGGCTCTTTTGTTTTCTCTTTTTTTTTTTTTTTTTTTTGCCTTCTTAACAAAATATTTGTACGCACATCAAGACCATGATTCAACATGTAAATAAATACATCATTAAGTATGCTATATGCAGCAGTAACAATATTATTAATTTATTTCCCATACTTATTAAACGTATAATTTCATTTTAGGTATATTTTTCTTTGCTTGCTTAAAATTAAACAGTTTTGCCACGCCCGCAATGAATATGTTATAACAATTTTAAAAACAATTTGTGACATATGGACATGAGTAGTATATAGTAGCACATTCCAAATATATTTATTTTTTTTATTAACTCTCATTTTTTTTTCTTACTGAAAATTTTTTTTTTAAACGTAATTTTTAATTAGCCTTTTTTCTTTTTTTTTTTTTTCTTCCTTTTTTTTTTTCACGCTTTTTTTTTTTTTTTTTAACTTTCACCTGTTTTTGTACATATTTATTTTTTTTCCTTTTTATTAAATCATTCGTTTCTACGAATTTCATTTTGTTTTATTTTTTTGACATTTTGGATTGTTAAATTATTGCATATATTTTATACATCTTGCTTTTTTTCATTTTAAAAAAAATAAGGAAAGCTGTACCACACCAGTATATATTGAACAATATACGAAACAGGATATATGTATATGCGCATATGTGTATAAAACGTGTATATATAAATATGTACAAAGTGTATATGCAAGTATATATATAGAAACGCTTATATAAAGTTATGTACATGTATGTACATATAAGATATACAAGTTTTGCAAAAGGTTCTAATAAGTTCACAAACGTGCCAAAAGAAGTATCCTTAGTATACTTTGTTTCTAAAATGTAAAATGGTGGATTCACCATCCAAAAAAAGAGCATTGAATACCACTGACTATAATAAAAAAGAAAAAAAAAACATGGTTAGCAAAAAAAGTAATCCCACTGAAACTGCTGAAAATGTCGAGGAAAATATCGATAATGCAACTGTTGACAAGAAGAGTGAAGCTTTGAAAAAAGAAAAAAGAAAAAAAAAAGAAAAAAAAAATAAAGAAAATGAAATAGATAAAATCAATGACGATGAAGAACAAGATGAAGGAAATGATGAAAAAAATTTAAAAAAATTTTCAGTTGACACAAGTGAAAATGATGATAAAGATGACGATGATGATGAGGACGATGATGATGATGAAGATGAAGACGATGACGATGAGGACGATGATGATGATGAAGATGAGGACGATGATGATGATGACGATGATGATGAGGAAGATGATGACGATGATGATGACGATGATGAAGATGATGACGACGAGGAAGAGGATGAAGATGATGAGGAGGATGATGACGATGAAGAGGAGGAGGATGATGAGGAGGAAGACGATGAGGATGATGATGATGAAGATTTTGAAGATATGGATGATGAAGACGAAGATGATGATGAGGATGATGATGATGATGAGGATGATGATGAAGATGAAGACGATGAAGACGACGAAGATGATGAAGAAATGGGTGGAGATTCCAAAAAGGAGGGTGAATCACATACAAAAAAGGACAGTGACGATGAAACATTTGACTAATAATAATATGTTAACATATATATTTTTATAAATTAAAGAGAAAAAAAAAAAAAGAGGAAAAAAATAAGATGAAAGAAAAATATATTTTAACCTCTACTCCTCCCCCCACACACACACACTCTTCATCCCTCAATATATTTTACTATTTATCGTTTTTATAAACGCAGGATATAAATAATATACAAATATGTTTCTTTAAATTATATCGCACAGTTTTTAAATGCGTATTTGTGTATTTTATGTGTTTTCTTATATTATAAAATTTATATATAGATGTGTACACATATATACACATATGCATAATGTGTACATTTATATATATAAAACATATGTTACACAAATTATTGTACCTTTACACATTTTTTTCTTTTTTTTTTTTTTATAAAAACTGTTACCTAACCTTTTATTTTTTTATGTTGCAATTTGAACATTTAAAATATTTTGCATAAATACTACAAAAGCAAAAAAAAAAAAAAAAAAAAAGAAAAAAAAAGAAAAAAAAAGAAAAAAAAAGAAAAAGAAAAATGTACTAAAAAATAACTAAATTTAAAAATTAAAAATAATAGAATTTGAACACAGATAAAAAACTATTAAATTATTTTTGTTTTTATATATTGAAAAATGCATTTTTATCGGGGGAGTGAGAGGGGGGGGTATACGAATGTACATGCGTATGCATATGTTGCCCATTTATATGCTGCCTACACATGTACAATTAACTTATTTATGTCATATGCATAATACATATATATATGTATAATATGCATACTGACACTTACATAATTTAGTTTTTTTTTTTTTTGAATAGAATTACCACGTTTTGCATTTCTTTTTTTTTTACAGTTTAAAAAACTGAATGTAAGTTGTGTAGAAATATTTTTCAAATAGCATTCTATGTTATTTATGTATAACCTATGTGTAAGATGTTATAGCAATTACATCACGGATAAGAACGTGTTGTAAACATATGTCTGTGCAAATGTATTACATGTATATATATGAGTGCAACTATATTTTAATTTGGCGCATTTACTTACCAACCTTTATATTTTCTATTCAATTAAAATATTACAAAAAGAATAAAAAAAAAAAAAAAAAAGTAATTATGTCTAACTTTAAAACAATTATGCCATTTTAGTGTTCACAGGAAAATCGTATTCATCTTGGGAAAAGGCAAAAATATATAGTGCGGGATAAATACGTATAAAGAATATATGTATAAGGTGTAGGCATATATTTTGTATATATGTATAAATTTGTATTCGAAACAAAAAAATATCTCCAAATGTGTTACAAGAGAGGAATTTCCTCATAAAGCATTTTAATCAACTCTTGTTATTCCTTTTTTTATTCTAAAGCAAATATGACGTTCCTCATTTTCCGTACACAACAATCGTGTAGTAAAGGAATGTGAAAATGTGTGGTAGTACATGGGTTACATTTAAAAAAAAATATGAAAAGAAAGTAGAAAAAGAAATGATATAAACAACTTCATGCTAAATTCATCCTTAAAAAAAAAATAAGTGCGTATATTATAAAGGCTGTTTAGGGGGTTGCTTAAAAAAATACCTTGTGCTTTCACAAAGATGGGGAATGAGTAAATATGTTATCTGTTATCCTCTATCTTTTATATATTATTTTATTTTTTTACGCAAAAAATAGCCACGAGCTAAGATCCACGAAAAACATTTTAAAAAAGCTAAAATTGTTTCATCATAATTGTAATTTTACAATATGTTAATGTATGGAATGCACAATAGGATATTAAATATTTCAATTTTTGTAAAGTGTAAATTTTGCTGCGCAAAAAAAAAAAGAAAAAAAAAAAAAAAAAAAAAAAAAAAATACAACAATTATTTGTAGAAAAAATTGTTGAAATTTTGACCACTGTAGAAGAACAATTCCGTCCTTTTTTTTTTTTTTTTTTTTTTAAAGCATGAAAGTGATATAACATAGAATAGGATTTTTCTCTGTGAAGATATTAATCCCGAATATATATGATACGTGCAGGTGAGAATAATTTCGGGGAAAACGTTGGTACATTGCAAAATGAACACAAATTATCCTTTGTGTTACAAGTGCAAGAAGAACAACGCTATAGTTTGGACAAGGGAAAAATCATGCAAAGAGTGTTTTTTACAACTGGTGGAATATACATTTAAAAATACATTAAGGGAAAAGTGTTTATTTAAAAACAAAGGAAATCATAATTATCAAGTTGTGCAACAGTACGAAAAAGAAAATGAAAAACGGAAAGATATACAGGAAAAGAAGTGTTTTAAAATGCTTGTTGAAGATGAACATGTTCACAACATAACAAGAAATAATTTTAAGCATGTAAACACAGGAAAATATGTGAAGGAATCTGAAAAAAATGGAAAAATTATGATGAACACCTTGTATGTGCAACAGGAAAAGAAAAGAACAGCTATAGCATTTTCAGGGGATATATGCTCATCTTTTCTTCTCTTTTCATTTGTCAAATATTTAAAAAACGTGAAAAACAGAAAAAACGATTTTTACCTAACGAATGAATATTGCATTTTTAGTGACATAATATTTGTAGACATTTTTGAAGATGAAAATTATATTTTTAAGTTGATAAAAAGCATACAGGAAATTTTTCGTATTTTAGAGGAAAATGATGATTTGAAAGGAAGGATAAAAAAAAACGAAATGAATGAGGAAATGATAAACACTGAGAAAGAAACATTGACAATCCAAGGTAACGAAAAAATACATGATGACATAAATGATGAATCGAACCCCTCAATAGACAACAATAAGATACTGTTCATTAATGGAGTGTTTAAAAAAAAAGTAAACAAAGTACATTTTACAGTATTAAAGAGCAATTATTTTGTGAATGAGTGTTATAAAAATGAATTTCTAGTGTACTATGACTTAATAAAAAAGGAAAAAAATTATTACTTGAACTACATGAATGAGCTAATTATATACAACAACATTTTAAAATATGGTATAGATGAGAATATTAATTACGTTTTTTGGGGTAATAATGCAAATAATATCTCTAATAAGTCTTTTTTATATACCATATTTGGCAATGGAATAAATTTGCCCATATGTACAGCGTATATAGATAATAGATATAAGAACATAAATTTTATTAAACCATTGAAGGATCTGTTGAACAAAGAAATATATATCTATTGTTATTATAAAAATATTACATATTTACACAACACATTGTTTGATAATAATATTGTATATAGAACTATAAACGAAATGTTGTCTACCTTGGACTCGAAGAATAATACGACGTCTATAATTAACAATACAATTGGAAATTTGGTCAATTTGATGAATGTACCAAATGTGATAAATGAGATGAATCATTCAAATAGGAGGAAACATAGCCATGAATGTATGGAAATGAGTGAAGGTAAAAACGTGAAGAATCACAACTACAGTGATATAAATATGCACGATGCTGTAAAAACTGGCAATATAGGAATTATTCCCAAAATATCTCACAGTTACAATGGTTTTGAAAAAGATTACAAAATGAATTGCATGAAGGAATGTGTAAATAATTATAAAATATGTTCTGCCTGTTACATATGCTCAGGTAATAAGGAGACAAAGGAAGAAAAAACATTTATAAAAAAATTGAATAAAATTCAGTTGTCAAATTTAGAAAAAATGAAATATACGAATTTGATTTGTTCCACATGTTTGAGTATATTTTCATCTAGTGAGAACTGTGTAAATCTTTTCAATGTCTTTTTTTAATATTTCAATTATTAGTAACAAAGAATTCCATTTGTTAAGTTTTTCCATTATTCCCTGTTATCAGTTTTGCTTGTCACTATTCTTTCCTATTAACACCGCTTCCTCGAATTTGTCTTTATTTGTTTGGCGCATTGGTTTTTTTTTTTTTTTTTTTTTTTTTTTTAAATATAACTTATTCCCTTCGATTGATCATTCGAGTGTGTTAACAGCAGGAAAATTTTATTTTTTTCCCTTGTCATTTAAAAAAAAAAAGAATATACGAATAAGTAGAGAAATGCACAAAAAGGAGGTAATTACAACCAATCGTCGAAATTAGTATTTTCCTTTTTTGTTCTTCCGGACTTTGTCTCATAATATTGCTTATTTTCCATGGTTTCCTTTTAGAATAATTTTAAAGTAAAGTTATTGGTTCACCCCGCATGTGGTTATGTATGATATGTGCGTGCATAAAGTGTGTAGTTATGTGTGCATGAAATTGTGTACTCATGTATGTGTATATATATATATATCTTTATATATACATATATATGTGTATATATGTACATCTACTGGTGTGAGTTCATTCGCGCTGTTGGGTGCTTTTCCTTTTCGATGTCTTACATTAGGGACTTCGTTATCCTTATGGATGTGCATTCGAATTCTTCTTTTGATTTTTTCAATCTTGTTAATGTGTATTTTTTCCTGTTTTTCCACGTGCATCGGGTCTATCTGAGGCTGTGCACAATGCCACGAAGAATTAGTTACATGTGCACATGGACACTGTAAAGGAGTACATTTGTGTGTATGCAGTTCACATAAACACATGCACATATACATATGCACATGAATGCGCTTGTGTTTATGTTCATGTATGTATGTATTCATGTAGCATCAGCAAATTTTTGTTATTTATGAATTTTGTACCTTAACTTTATTAATGTAGGAATCAAAAAGGATTAACTTGTTTAGTGAATCCAATTGTTCTGTCCACAATTCGCAAATATTCTTAAGGGAGTAAGAACAAACATGAAGTTTTATATATATGTTTGAATTCGAACTACATGCATTGAATTGCACATTCATAAAAAAGTGTGTATTAGTCCATGTTTTCAAGCCATCCGATACATGTATGTTGATTGGCATATACATAAATTCACTTTCTTATCTACACTTTTCATTATTACATTGTAAATAACATAATTTTGATACGCATCATAGAGAAATTTTTGTATCTGCTTAATGTCTTCCTGCTTGTTAACATAAGGCATGAGACAATTCTCGAAGTATTTCAGTTCTCCTTCACTATACACTTGGTGGATAAAGTGTATATGAGTGTGCAAATATATAGTTATTAACTATTGTGTGCATATATACATGTGTACGTACATGTATACATATGTACACACGTATACATACATATATATATATAGGGAAATTCATTTGTGCAGATATCTTATTATAGCACAGAATGGCCCCTTTTCAATGAACCTAGCCAAGCTTGTGCTATATTTTTTTTTTTTTTTTTTTTCTCCTAACTGTTATTAATCGGAAAATAAGACAGAGGTATTTTTTGTCTTGCTATCTTGATCATTTCTTTCTTTTTGTTATCGTCCATTTTTATTTCTCTAATGATTTTTTCCAATTTTGTCAGTTCATCCTTTGCAGTAAAAAGAATAGATACGATTTGATGTGTGTGTCGAGAAATTGGAAAATATGGCACAATATAATAATAGCACCTTTATATATAAATGTAGGTGCTAAATATGACCGAAGAGAAGAATAGACATGCATCGATAGTTTTCTTCTTTTCTTTTTTTTGAAAACCTTACTGAACTGCTAGCATACATCTGAGACAAATACTGGTAATTGACAAAATTTGAATAAGAAAAATTATAGGAAAAATTTATAGCATCTTGTATGATTTTCCTCTTAAGGTTAAGTCTCTCTTCGCTAGTCATACTAGAATAGTTCTTTTCTGAATTTTTATTTACACTCTTAATTCCTATGTGCATTTTGCTGCTTTAACGTTTGACCTTACTTTTGATATTATTTTTTTATATGGAGTACAAAAGTGTGACTCGCACTTCTTAGTGATGGGGTTATGAATTTGAAAAACTGAAAAATGTGGAGCGACGAGGTGTGTAAACTGTTAAGAAACATTTGTACTAACACACAAGAGCATATGTATGCGCGCGTATACATATATATGGTTGTGTGGTTGTGTAACTGTGCAGCTACGTGGGGAAATTTTTTGCCATTTTATCTGCATATAACATATATGACAACTGCACATGTCTCTTTATTCAGCCTTTTAAATTAGTTTCCGTCTGTCATATGATAAAACAAATTTGCTCCAAACCTAGATCATAGGGGAAAAAAAAAAAAAGTAGAAAATAAAAAATGCTAGAAAAGCAATAACAGCACCAAAAGGATACAATAAATATGAAAATTTTTTTAAAATTTAACAAAAAAAAAAAAAAAAAAAAAAAAATATATATCAACAAAAAATGAAGAAAAAAAATAAAATAAAAATAAGTGGGAATATCATATACACTTACCTTTTGGCTACTTACACTGAACGAAAATGAAAGGAAATTTTCGTGTAAAATGAATGCTTATATGTGCACGCAAAAAAAAATGAAAGGCAGAATCACAATTTTTTTTTAAGAGATGATTAGGATAAAGAACTTGAGGAATATAGCAAAAATTGGAGATTTACTAGGTGGTAGTGGTGGTGGTGTGGAGGAGGTTATTTTTCATTTCGCTGTCTTTCATTTTGCTGCCCATCATTTTGCTGTCTTTCATTTTGCTGCCCTTCATTTTGCTGCCCTTCATTTTGCTGTCCTTCATTTTTTTGTCTTTCATTTCGTTGTCTCTCTTTTTGTTTTCATTTCTTTTAGTTAATTTTACTGCACTCTTTTGATTTCGCTTTTTTTCTTCACATGGGTGATACATATATTTGCCAATTTTTGGTACACAAGTTGGCATACGGGTTTCCCCTTCACAAGCGTCAAGCATTTTTAGTCTTTTTAGTCTTACTATGAATTTAAAAATTAACTTCGCGATTAAATATTTAAATGGAGAGAGGAGAGAAATTGCAACAAAGTCATCGTGGTAAAGTGAAAAGATGTGGAGATAAACAAAATGGATTAAATAAAATGAAACAAAATGTGAGAAAGAAAGTTGACGTTGGCTTCTTGTGGATGCACGCACTTCTATAATTCAGAAGTAACAAAAAAAAAAAAAAAAAAAAGGTATATGTTTTTAAAGGTTTTTTTTTTATTCATATATTTTGTGTCTATATTTTATGCATATATTTTATGCATATATTTTGGGCATATATTTTGGGCATATATTTTAAGCATAGATACGCTATGCAAACAAAAAATGTTATCAAACAAATCGGGGATAATGTTGTGCGTGTATGTGTTGGTTGGGTCAGCCCATCGCAGACCGCCTAAGCGTCAAAAAATAAAATAATAAATAAATAATGAACAAAAAATGAATAAATAATGATCAAAAAATGAATAAATAATGAACAAATAATGAACAAATAATATAGAAAAAATGAACAAATAATGAAGAAAAAATGGACAAATAATGCACAAAATGAAAAAGCTAAAGAGTGAGACATTTGCGGCAGAGTAAACAAAATATATGGTGATTTAATTAAACAAACATGAAGAATTCATCTTTTTATGATACTTAAAGGAGAGGTATACAAAAAAAATTGATAAAATGGACACACAGGAAGAAATAAAAAAAGGGAAAAGTTGATTTTCTATATAATAATAACTATATATAATTGGAGAAATGGTCAAAGATAAATATCTAAAGAAGGATACAATACTTTGAGAAAATAGTTGATCCTTTTTATCAAAAAATAAAGATATGATTGTTGGTATGATTGGCTCTATATAAGCATAGGAACATGAATGAATGAAGCAAATACTTATATATTGAAAAATTAGATTGTAATATTTTATACTATGATAGGTTAGTAAAATTCCCGTGCTTTGTATGATCAGGCCTATAATTGCCGTCCCTATAAATTGAATTAAAAAAAAAAAAAAAAAAAAAAAAAAAAAAAAATGAGATATAATAATAATAATAATACATTTTCTCTTTATTTTTGTGGGGTACGTATAGTGTGCCCTTAGATGCTAAATTGTCTTGCACATAACCCCATCTTAATCCAACCATCCTGTTCATATGAATGTGAATGTATATATACATATTTCTACATATGGATTAACAGTATGAATCCTTTCATACCGTTGTATCCAAATGTTTTGAGGATATATGAGAAAGAAAAATATTGATAAAAGATCATGATAATTCCACTCAAGGACACAAAGACGCTGATTTGTACTTGTTTGTTGTCTGTAGAACGGGGGTGGGAGAAATAATGGAAAAGAGGACGAGGTTAAGATATATGGATAATCTATTTTGTTTTTAATCGAGAATGCAGATAGAGATGCAAACACACACACTATAAGGATAAATATTCAATAATAATCACATGCACAAATCATGGAATGCTTAGTGAATAGTGTTGTTGAATGATGAACGAACCAGAGGAAACATTGTCATTATAAAAGACAAAAAATATATTGCTCATCAAATTGGATGAAAAGGCTGAAGTAAATCTGAACAGACAAATAGAAAGAAGACATTTGAACTTGTAAGAAAGAGCGGTGTTAACTAATGAGCACATTTTTTGTTTTACATAATGGGTTAATGTTGAAATGTAAAAATAATCTCGCCTCTTCAAAAATTGTTGATAGGATGACAATTCTGAAAAGTCATCATTGTAATAATTAAAATTTTTTTTATTATAATTAATATCCGAATAGTTTTTTTTTTTATTTAGTATGTAACTATTTACAGAATTTTCTTCTCTTTTGTAACTAGATGTTGCATATTTATTTTTTATATTTTCAATGAGATTAATATTAAATTCTTCCTGAGCAAAATCATTTTTTAAGTGTGATGAATTTTTCCTGCTATTTCTTGTGTTATCCCCATATTTTATTTTGTCTCTCTTAGTATCAACATTAAGTGTAACTAAATTATTATCTTGAAGAATTTGTTTTCTTGTATTATCTTGACTCTGGGATAGTAATTCGCTGGAGATTGTCAAAACGATTAGAAGAGATACAATTAATCCAATGGTATTAAAATTTAATATGATTTGAAAATTAAATATTGTTAAAAATATGGAAGATAACAGAGGTCCTAGGATTATACCAATTGCGTTAAATATATTTATATATGTATAATAAATACATACATTTGTATCAACTAAATCGTTAATAATAGCATTAACTACTACTATAAAAACTGAACTACTTCCACATATAATTCTGTTAATGATTAACAAAGTAAAATTTAATTTTATATAAAATAAATACATACCAATTAAATTGAATATAATTAAAAATACTAATAAATGTTTTTTATTAAGTGATGAAAAAAATCCTATTATCAAACACATTACACATTGAGAGAAGGAATAAAAGCTTAACAATATTCCTAATTCTTTTACTTGTATTTCGTAATAATTTAGTATGTAAAATGGTAACAGTGGCTGCAAAAATGACTCAAACAATGTTTTGATAAACACAGACAGCAGTATTTTGAATAGAGTTTTTTTCTTGATTCTTTCATATTCTTCATTATCATGAAACAGATTTCCATCATTCATTTGCAGTTTCATTCTATCTACTTACTATATTTCTCATTTATGTTGAAAAGTTCACGCGCACGTGCATACAAGCATGCATATATATATATATATACATACATATATGCATGTATGTGCATATATATATTTTCACGTGTATACTCACCCACTGTGCTCTTATGTGTTCGTTCTTCCAATTTACATACTATGTATTTGTTTAACTCCTAACGGATTTCGCTCACCGATGATATGTATATTTGTGTGGTAGTTTTTCTTCCTCAGGTGCAATGTGCCTCATAGAGTTTACGCAACTGGATTGATGTGCTGTGTCGATTGATGATATACAAATGGGTTATCTGTATATGTATATATGCAACTGGATTGATGTTCTGCGTTTCATGGACGTACAAATAGGCTCTGTATTTTTTGATATGTTTTCAATGCAGGTGTATATGCACATGAGTAGATGTATCTATATTCATATTTTTAAACAGTTATGATAGTTGGTTCAATAGCATACATGTATCCACATATGTGTACATAATTAACATACACCAGGTGTTAAACATGCAAATTTTGCGTGGATATCTTAACGGTTTCTCAAAATAAGCTTCTTAACAGAGGTTTATGAGCAGGTGGGAAAAAAAAAAAAAAAAATTTCCACAAAGAGTAAAGTTCAACGAGGGGCACAAAAAAAAAGTATATCGCTTTAGCGCTTTGTTGCCTTATTTATTGTTTATTTTATTTATTATTATTTTTATATATTATTATTATTTCTATTTTTTTTATTTTATTTATTTATTTTTTTTATTTTTTTTTTTTTGCCATATATTTCTGCTACCACGAGATCACATCACATGTGGTCACAAGTACAAGGATTTTTTTTTTTTTTTTTTTTTTTTCCATCTCTAAAATGTATACTGCATGTATAGCTGAACACACTGCAATTATAGCAAGATTGGAAAAATTTTATTTTAAAGAAAAAAAAAAAAATTTCCTTAAAACACTGCAATAAAAATAAAGAAAAACAATACATCTACTGATAAGCTCTCTTGTAATTGCAATAACGTTCAAGTTTTACGTAAATGCATGCTATGTATGTCGCACAAGCAAGGTGCATATTTGGCTCAAGTATATACATAATGCGTACACGTACTTACATATAAGTACGAGTATACTTTTGTTTGAGAGATGCACCTGCACGAGAGTACTACTCTCTCCTTTGTGAATATAAGATTTTTCGCTAGTTAAGAATATTCATCTGTATGCTATACCATAGGTGCATTTTGCATTCGTTAAATAAATGTTTACTGCACGTGCATGCAAACAAAGTGTACGTCTTTTCGTTAGACCTACGTCTTCCACGATGGTAGGATTATGTGGATATGTAAATGAACATGCGTTCATACATATACATGTGTACTAATGTATGTCATGTGTGTTTCGATCATTGAAAAGCATAATAATGTGTGTCAAGGTATCTTGTGGGCTAAAAAAACCAGATGCATTTAAAATAAAAAAAAAATATATAAAAAATTTATTGAATTAAGCAACCTTGTAACAAATTACACAAAATAGCACAAATCCGCATTAAATAATCTACAAACAGTAAAACATTAAAAAAAAATGTAAAAAAGTCACAAGTCCACACATATTACACAACCTTGCAAATCACACAATCGTGCAAACTCCACAATAGTACATTCACACAAACTTTGCAAATTACACAAAGCCCTTGTAAACCACCCTAAATTAAGGCATACCCAACCTACGTGAAAACAAAACCATCCAAGGGAAGAAAAGCACATATAACAAGGAAGAAGAATTGCTAAGTGATAATCAGTTTTCCAAAATTAAGGAAAATAAAAAGAGTTGATAAAAAGAAGAAGAAAAAAAAAAAAAAAAAACAAGTATTCTTTCGCACAGGAGCTAAGCCCAAGTCGTTTAATACAATAAAAAATCTCATAGCAATACAAGGAAGAAAAAAGAAAGAAAGGAAAAAAAAAAAAAAAAAAAAAAAAAAAAAACAGGAAAACGCGAAAAAATCGAATTGACAAATTTCTTTTAAATTTCCACGTAATTGTTAAAGAAGCGAAATCCTCATATATTCCCCAGTCTGAGAATTACCCCGAGTATTTAAAGTAACAAGAAAAAGCTTTAAAAAAGCAAACCAACAAAAAACGATTGAAGAAGAAAAATATAGAAAAGAAATTCAAATGAAAAGAAAAAAATAACAATTCCCCAACAACTGAAGAGAAATTTACATAGGCATTACTACACATATATATATATATAGTTATATTTTACTAACAAAGGCACATTAAGAAAGAGCGTAGAAAATAAAGTGCATTGGTCCTAAGCAAAAATAAAAAATAATACACGTGGAGGCTACGTAACCTGAAATAATAATACATTTTTGAAGATTTTTTTTTTCCGCTTAATTTGATTTAATTTAATATAATTTTCTTTTCTTTTTTTAGAAAGTTCCAGATAAATGAAAAAAATATATATTTTTTCATTTTTCTCTACATTGTGTCACACGTGTTTCTTTATTTTTTCATAATTTTCACGTGATTATTCCTTTTTTTCTCGTCCTCTTTTTTTTATTTTTTTATAAATCCTTCTCTTTTTACCTTATCACTCATTGTCCATTTACAATATATTCTTCATTTTTATTTTTTTTTTTTTTGACCATCTTTCTTCCCCAATTTTCATGCGATGTTTTCACAACATTTTTGCCTTTTGTTTTTTCCTTGTTTCACGAGTTATTTTTTTATCCTATTTATTTATTTTTTTTTTTATTACCGTTCTATTTTGCATAAAAATTCCGTGTTTGTTCCCATTTTAGTGTTCCATACTCACCTACCATTCCTGTGATTTTTTGGATTTCTTTTTTCATTGATAGTGTTACACAGAGATGAACTGCACGCATCGATTGAGTAATAGTGATATTCCGTTTTTTTTTTTTTTTTTTTTTTTTTTTTTTTTTATCAGTTCTGCCATCCATGGAGTGTAGTTTTTACATATATTTATTCTTAATGTATTGACAGCGAGAAGAGTACACAGACAAGACTATATCGGAGAAGTATTGTGATATCTACATTTATTTTGCATGCACACGGGCAGTTCTAAGGGCATTTGATGTATAATCATTTTCTCTTGATCAAAGAAAAAGGAAAAAATATATAACATATTTGAATGCACATATAAAGATTTAGCAAACAAGACGCACAGAGAAGAAGCAGCAAATCAGGTATACTCAACTGTTAAGGAGTAGAGTGTGCGAAGTTTTTTCCACCTCAAGTGTTAAGGAGCGCACGACAATACAGTGAATGTGCAGAAGCCCACACGGGTCACAAACTATCGTAGAAATACATGTCAAATATAGGGAATGAAAAAAAAAGGAAAATGGATGCCTTTTATATTTATTCGGATAAGGGTAATTTGTTAGTAGAACAAATTTTTGATAAGGATATAAATGGGTACTTGGTGCAGAAAGAAATGACAGATATGATATTGAACAAAAATAAAATAGAAAGATCTTATTGTATACTGATAAATGATGATTATGATGAGAGTGTAATAAGAAAAAATTATGATGATAAGTTTATATTTTTTATTAAAAGAGATGATTTGTATTTTATTATTTTAAAAAAGGATGATAAAGATCCCATGATGATTATTGAGATAATGCGAGAAATTACAAATATTTTTAAAAAATATTTTAACATAGAAAAATTAAGTGAAAGTATTTTAATGAATAATTATTCTGTTGTAAATTTTTTAATTAATGAAATATTAGTACAAGGAGGAAAACCGAACATATTTGTAGATGAAATTTTGAAAAATTTAGTGAAAAATGATTCTGGATTTCTTAATGAGACTTTGAAATATTCACCTATTCCAAATAATTTGTACAATATGATTGCACAAAGGAAAAACAACTTAATGTTAAATACGTGTAAAGACAAGAATATAAATTACAGTTATAGTAATGGGACATCAATTAATTCGATGGATTCTAGAAATGTTTATTGGAGATCAAATAATATAGTATATTCTTGTAATGAAATATATGTAGATGTAATTGAAAACGTAAATTGTGTTTTGAACAAAAATAATCGAATAATTCATTTTTCAGTTCAAGGGAATGTTATTGTTAATTGCACAATTACAGGATCACCATTAATTAAGTTATATTTTAATAAAAATATTGATTTGAAATTATGTCATCTACATTTTACTGTTAATTATAATATGCTAATTCGAAAAAGTATATTAAATCAAGAAGAAGAAAAAAATGCAATTCATTTCGTGCCCATGAACGAAGAATATATGATCATGCAATATTTTGATTATATTCCTTTAGAAGATATTAATAAGAGGGCCTTATGTAATAAGGAAAATAGTACTTTTAGTACCGTGGATGAACTAACAGATGTGCTAAATTTGAAAAATGGAAATATTGAAAATAGTAATACTGGCACTAGAATAACTAAGAACACGCAAGAAGGTAATCAAAAGGTAGATAAGAAAAAGGGCTTGACAAGTGGAAGTATAAAGCCAGAAAAGGGAAATGTTATGGAAAATGAAAAAAAAGAATATACATCTGTGAATGCTGAACATCTCAATCACACTGAAATGATGAAGAAAAAAATTCGAGATGAAATTTTTTGTGAAAACTGCAACAATTTTAAGAGACCTTTACGAAATAAAAAAAGTATCCATAAGAGTAATGCAAAGAATGGATGGAAAAATATGGTATGTGTATGTACTAATAATAAAGGGAAGAAGACTGGAGGGGATATCCAATTAAATAAAAGTATTAAGAATAATAATATTAGTAGTAATAGTTTTCTATTGGATGATGAAGAAAATAATGAAAGGTATTTACTACCTGTCAGTGTTAAGGGTAGTGTTGTTTATGTACCATCAGAATATATGTACAGCATCAAAATTCAGGTTAATTTGAATAATATCAATAAAAATAATAATAGCAATATGATACTAAATAGTTATGAAAATATATTTATGAAAATTCCAGTACACAATTTTATACGATCTGTTAATTTTCAGTGTACTATTGGGAAAATGACATACAATGATAATGTAGGTTCAGTACTATGGTATATTCAAAATGTTGTAGATACTAGCATACCCATATCAGCAAATATATTCATGTATATAAAACCGAATGAAGATGGACTATATTATAATCATGATTATTATTATGATAAATTATTAATCTGTAGCAATAACGACCTTTTTAATGGTATTTCTGATACTACTCAAAAAAATGGAATTTCAAATTATTGCTATGTAGGTATGCACAATGAAAAATGCAATAATAACGAAACAGATATTTACAAGGACGATTCGATTGAATACTATAATGGGAATGCATGTGTATATCCTGCTTTCAGTTTTCCAGTCTACATTAGTTTAAAAATTAATGGTATAGCAATTTCTGGAAAAGGCGTTGAGAAAATTGAAATTGTTGAGCCAAAGAATTTGCAAGTACGTAAGGCGTGCAGATACACCACTTTTTATAGTCATATAGAATTTAGAATATAAAAAAAAAAAAAAAAAAAAAAAAAAAAAAAAATCATGCATACTTTATGCAGTTTAATGGGTACTGTTCTATGCAATTGTCAGTTTAAGAAAAAAAAAAGAAAAACATATCTGAATACATGATGTGTTGATATATTCGCTTTTACAAATATCCCCTTTAAATGTACCAAAAAAAGGGGAAGAAGAAAAATATCAACTTAAACATGTAGATAAAGTAGGGCACGAACAGAGAGATACAAATGTGTATCATTTTGTTACAAAATTATTAGTACACTTTTTTATGTGTATTTTATTTTAATAGATTAAAATATATAATTCCTTGAATACTTTTTGCTTTTTCTTCATTTTGGCCTTCTGCAAATCACATATGTTTGCCCTTGCCTAATATTTTCGATTCTGTCAAAAGTGAAGTAAACAAATTGAAAAAAAAAAAAGAAGTATTATATGTATGTATATATATTTGTATATATACATAAACCCATAGAACGTATTGGTGAATGTTTGCATAAATGATCCCCCACAGTATAAAAATGTGTACCAAGTTTTATAGTATTCTCAAGGTCCAAGGAATCATCAACTCTGCGCGATGGGATAGGAAAGAAAGAGAAGGAAATATTGAAATGATTACAATTCAGAAAGTGAAAATTCATAATTTTGAAACATTTCTGAAGCATGTATGATGATTTTTGTGTACGTCCATATAGTTCTTTTGCAGCTAGTAGAAGTAGTAACAGTAGTAGCAGTAGTAGCAGTAGTAACAGTAGTAGCAGTAGTAGCTGTAGTAGCAGTAGTAGCTGTAGTAACAGTAGTAGTTAATTTTATGATTGCTTTTCAAATTGTGTATATTTTTTTATCCCATTTTTATCCTTTTTTTTTTTTTTTTTTTTTTTCGCATCTAGTAGTAATAGGGTAGTAGTAGTTAACTTCATGATTGATGATAAACTCTTACACATTTTTATTCCATTTTTTATATAACCAAAATATACGTATTTTTATTCGCTTTTACCTGCACATATTCTTATGGAAGTCAACGTTTTTGTACAACTTTATAATTTCTAGGAATTCCAATGACTATAAAACAAAAGAAACAGCAAAATAATGAGTAGTTGATACACCATCTATTCATAGTTTAAATGTAATTTTTTTCGTACATCGTGTGTATATATTTATTATTTGGTTACTTTATAGGATCTGCTGATATTTCCATTTTCTCGCTTTCATGAAGTGATGGTACGGTTATGCGATTGTGTGTGAGAAGGGAATTTGCAATGATGAAATTTTTTTTTTTTTTTTTTGAATTATGGTTTTCGCCATCCAGCGAGGAGGTGACTCAGTTTGGCAGTTTGAGTGTGTGACAATTTTATTGCTTTCATGTGCTTATCTAATCGGCTGTTTGTCTATCCAAACGTCGTTTTTGTTTTGTTCTGTTTTTTTTTTTTTTTACTACTTTTATTTTATTATTTTTATTTTATTATTTTTTTTTTTTTTACTACTTTTATTTTATTATTTTTATTTTATTATTTTTTTTTTTTTTTTACGTTTTTCTGAGTTATCCGCATGAGTATTTCTATTACTAGCTTTAAATTTTTTATGTACTGTAGCATATCTTCATTGGAGTGAAATTCAACTTTTTCCTAAAAGGGGTTTCCCACGTGGTGGTATGGAGGGGAATAGAGATACGTATCATTTGATATGTAACCTCTTACACCTAACAGCTTAGGTGCATCAGTTGATATGTTTTTTCCGTGAGTCCATTTGTGTATGCAAATGTGAAGCATTATATGTTAAATGGTACATTAACGTGATTAGTGTGTGTAATTAGTGTGTATGCTTTGTCCACCATTTTTGTAGCAGATTTTATTACCTCCATATTAATTGAGTTAAAGTAATTATTTTGTTTCTCTAAGAACTTTTTTATTTTGTCCATCTTGATGTTAATGTCTTCAAGTTCCTTTTCACTTCACATTGGGTTAAGGAAATGTTTAGGAAATGTTTAGGAAATGTTTAGGAAATGTTTCGGAAATGTTTAGGAAATGTTTCGGAAATTTTTCATAGATGTGACGTAAATGTTGCATAGGTGTGTGAATGTAGAAAACAGATAAGAGAGAACTGCTGTAATCATCCAACTATATCAATGTTAAGAGATTAATGAGAGGAAAATTCCGTTTATTGTTAAATAACTGTAAAAATACATACCTTGCGAAGACAAGCTTGTACAGATCATACATATCCTCTGATATCTTTTCCTTCTCCTGATATAAGGCAAAAAAAAAAAAAAAAAAAAAAAAGGGAAGAAAAAAAACGGAAGTGTTTATGAGATGGTGCCGTGTGGATACATACACACCAAATCGCATACTTATCCAAACTTATGCATTATAACATTTTGAATTTTCTTCTTTAATATATTTTTGTCCTCTGAAAATGTGTTTATAATTTCATTATTTAGGGTTATATATTCTTTAATGGCATCCTAAGATTTATTTATAAGGAAGAGAGAAAAGTGGGGAGAAAAAAAAAAAAAAAAAAAAAAAAAAAAAAAGCATGTCTAATCTGAAAAATGAAGATAAAGAATAGTGATATGTTCGTGAAAATGACAACACAATGTGTAAAAATATACTGATTTTTTTTTTTTTTTTTTTCACTTCGAGCTTCTTCTGTGATGACTCTTCCTCCTTTTGCAACAAAT
Organism: Plasmodium gonderi; assembly: GCF_002157705.1. NCBI lineage: Eukaryota > Apicomplexa > Aconoidasida > Haemosporida > Plasmodiidae > Plasmodium > Plasmodium gonderi. Next base: position 3,232,858 of record NW_021628937.1, read on the forward strand.
TTTTTTTATTTTCAATGTCTAGAAACTTTTGATTTATGTCATAAATATCCGTAACTCCCTTAAGAGGATATATTTGAGATGAAAAAAAAAAAAAAAAAAAAAAAAAAAAAAAATTACAAACTGTAGCGTTGATGGCAATTTGCCTTTACGGTATAATAACAAGGACATATTTGGTGTATTACATCCTAATGTTACATATTTGGGATTTTTTGTGGAGAACCCAATTTATTGTCCTCTTGCATATTTTTTGTAGCTCAACCCAATTGTTTATTCACAATGGCATTATGCTTTTGTTGTTTTTATATCCCTCTAGCTGTTCATCTATATATGTACCCACCCATTTTCTATCCATTTCTCACCCATTTTCCACTCGTTTTTTTATTTTTGGGCCCTTACGGTTGCTTCCCTCAGCTTGGATATTGTGGCATATATGTTGCTTGCATTTTCAAAGATGTTGGACGCGCTCAGTTTTAAGTAATTGTTGTATAACAAGTAGTAAATGAGAAGTTTCTTGAATTTTTTTTTTTCTTTCACCATGAAAGCTATATCTGCGTTGTGCAGTTTGTTGTTTTTGTATTCGTTGATCATTTCCCTATAACGTGTAAAGAAAGAAAAAATGGGCCATGTTTGTGTGCCAAATATATCACATAATATGTTCACTGTTCAAACCTTTAGATGTATGCATAAACCAGTGTTAAAAATATATGTCCCTCTGGTGCTTGTGAATTGTAAAAAAGGGCGTTAGGAGTGACTCAAAGAATGTATGCATATATATACACACAGGTGGAAGCATGCATATACACACATGTGGAAGCATGTATATATTTATATATGTTTATACCTTCGTATCCTTAGTATATTGCTATGCTCCTTATTGACATTCATATATTTGAGTATTTCTTCATTTTTATTTTTCGCTTTCACAAGTTCCTGACAGTAGAAAATTGGGATATACAGGAGAACGGCTCTTCTTTTACACTGAAATTTATTTATTTTTGTAATCCTTCTATATTTTCATTTTTAGTTTTGCTTCATAGGCATAGAATCTACAATCATGTAGACACGTGTGTGTATGTTTACACTTTTTGTCTCCTGGAGTGAAGACAAATGAGCACCTTACCGTTTTTTTCTCATCGATAGATTTTTTCAAATTTTTATTTTCTGATGTAATTTTTCTGTTAAAAAAAGCGTGTATTGGGAGGGGTGAATGAAGGGACGCAGCATTAGTGTAAAGATGCAAAATTTTGAATATGTTTTTTAATAGTGTGATCCTAATGGTATCCAAAGAATGTATGCTTATTTATTTATTTATTTATTTTTTTTTTTTTTTTTTGTGTGTGCGTATCCTTATTTGGTATTACTGAATGGTGTTATGAAGTTGTCGTTCACTATTTTTAAGACTCGTAACTGTTCTTTCTAAGGAGTTCAAGTAGAAGTATAACATCTTTTTTTCTTTCTGTTTCGTGGTAGAAAGTACAAGACATGAGAGAATGAAAGTATGCATTGTGAAATGGGGGTGGGGTGAATTCTTTTCCCAGGTGAAATGTTCATTTGTTTTATCATTTTTTTCCCACTTTAGTTAATTACCTTAACCCTTTGTAACATTATTTGGTATGTATACTTAGAATGCTTGAGATTTTCGAATTTGTTTAATATGTCTTCATTTTTCGATTTTAGTTCCTCGTGTTCCTTTTGTGTGAATGTACGTAGAGGTGTGGAATATTTTTGTATGTGCACTGCACGTGCAAGAAATTATGCAAATGCTCAATCAAAAAAGGGAGTTTTCATATCCTTTTCTCCCTTTTTCTACTTTTTGTACATTTGACTCATTATAAAATAATTTCCAAATAAACAGAAATCATGGTGTGTGTGAAGCTTTGTCTTTCCTTTTATTACAATTTTTTGTTGCACTAGGGAAATTTTGTTCAGTTTTAATTCCCGATTAAGGAGGTCTAAATTTTTCTGTAAAAATAGGGAATGTATGATGGGTATGAAGATGGAGAATATGTGTCTTTATATATACCGTTCGTCCATACGTTTGTTTTCTGTTTCTTCATGTTTCGATTTGGTGGAACTTCCACTCTCCATCCCCATGGTCTTATTTCTAATCTCACCTTAGTGTTTTCATACTTATTAAATGTGGTTTCCCCTTTTTCCTTGATAAAGTTAAATTTCTTTTTTACTGAATACACAATACCTTCTGTATTTTCGTTCAGTTTTTCATTGTCTTTCTGAGAAATGCGTAAAATTTGTTAGACGTTGCAGGTGGATGTTCATGTTGATGTTCATGCTGGTGTTCATGCTGGTGTTCATGCTGGTGTTCATGCTGGTGTTCATGATGGTGTCCATGTTGATGTTCATGCTGGTGTTCATGCTGGTGTCCATGTTGATGTTCATGTTCGTGTTTTATTTTATTTTTATTTATTTTTATTTTATTTTTTTTTTTTTTTACGTTAATGTTGCTTAAAATGGTTCGTAGATATCGGTTGCTTATGTGGTTACTTCATGTTCGTGTAACAGTATTTCTGGAGAAAAAAAAGCATCTCTCAGAGGCAGGGTAGGGCCTTTTTATTTCTATGTACCTTATAGAAGGGCACCAAATCCTTCAGATTACTTATCTTGTCATTATTTTGATTTTTCATTTTTCATTGTTCATTCTTCGACTATTCCTATTTCTTAATTGTCCCTATTTTTGAACTGGTTCCTATTTTATTTATTGATTTATTTATCGAATTATTTATTTATTTTTATGCTGTTAATTATCCAGGGAGAGAGATAAAAGTGGAGAAAAACACAAATTCCTGCAATCACGTTTCGTGATTGGGCCCTATATTTACGGGTAGCTTTCATATGCATACATATATGTATATATCATTTCTAGCATGTGAAAAGAATTCCCATTTTTTTTTTTTAATCTTTTATTTACCTCTTTACCAATTTATAAGCATTGGTATTCTTGAATCCTGTGTTATATTATTGTTTTTTCAGAAATTTTTTCATTAAAATGGGCCAAGCAAAAATAAAATAGGACAAAAAAAAAAAAAAAAAAAAAAAAAAAGCACAGCACAGTACAGAACAGTAAAAGCGGAGCGAAAAAGACACATAAGATAAAAAAATATGTAAATAAATAATTAGGCAATATCTTGCAATGTCACACAAAAAAGATGCTTTATTTTATTTTTTTTTTTTTTACATACATATTTTTGCAACTCTTCTTACGTCACTCTTAAGTATAAATGCGTTAACAATTATAATGTTTCGCGTTAAAAACTGCACCCTTTTTTTATATTTAATTAAAGAGAACGAATGTGGTCATTTCAAGGTACTAACAAGACAAGTAGTTAATTTGATGGATATATGTATATATGTGTGTGAATATTTGTACATAGAACATAGTCATATTTTTAATGAACCTCTATGAAGACAGGTACGAATATTGCATATAGACATACATGTGTACATGTTTCAGAACTCATGACTAATATTAATCTGTAACAAAAAATCAATGGATTAAGTAAATTTAGAAATCGGAGTGAAAATGATTATACATCATATTTTATATATATTTTGTTCAGTTTGTTTAAAAAAATCACTAAAATTTTTTTTTTTTTTCAGAGGCATAAAAAATTATTAGGTTAACCAATGAATGTAAACACATACACACACATGCGCGCAAAAACTCAAGAGCGCCCATATAGTTTCATCAAAACGTGCGGAAAATTTAAAAAAAAAAAAAAAAAAAAAAAAAAAAAGGGATAAAAAAAAGAGATAAAAATAAGACAGAAGTTGGATAGGAAAATGTGAAAACAAATGTATTTTTTTTTTTTTTTTTCCCTCTTTTTTTCTTTAAATTATGCAAAATATTCTTATATCATCAGTCGAACCCATGAATTATGTACGTGTGGAACTTTTACTAAATAGTTTTAATATCTACACGTTATAGACATATATTGTAATACCTTTCTCTTTTTAATAATTATAATAGTCTCTCACTGTTCATAACATAGGACTCAAATTTATTTTAGGTACATAGCCTGTTCAGCACATTTACACAAAAGGATACACATATATATACACACATTTGCGTATTTTTCAATTTCCCTTTTGTCTGGCTTATGAATTGGAGACCTTGTTTGTTAGGAAGGGGTAGACAAAACCGTGCCGATAACATTCACTTGGGATATTCCTCCATCTGGATGTAGAGAAATTTTAAAATGTGTTGCTGTTCTTTCCATAATAGTAAAATTATATTCGAGCAAATTAAAATTGTAAAATGTTTTTTTTTGGTCATTTGCTAGTTTACATGGTGGTAGCTGAAGCCAGTCAATTTTTTTTTTTTCTAATTTTTCATCTTCTTCAAATATCCTTTTTTGTTCTAACAAATCTAAAGTGAGAATATCAATACAATCTAGTAAGTAAATCTGGATGTACTCTGGATGATCATGTTTATAATTTCCTATATCGAAAGTAAAATTTTCAATAATACCCCTAACACCAAATTTAAAAATGGAAACATTTTTAATAGAGTTATAGGTAAGCGTTCGTAAAATTATTGGTGGTCTATTAAATAATCTTTTTGTTGCAAACCCATCCGTTTTGTACGAATCGATAATATTTTTTGGGTGTCCTTTGTATGTATCATCACATTGATGATATATTAAAGTACAGCCATTTTCAGGTTTGTTTAAAAAAACTTTTTGTTTTGACAAAGTGGTATGTTTTTTAAATAAGGAAACAAATTCTCCATAAAATTTTATTTTATTTATACCTCCATCTGGATATAAATTTACTCTTATATGTGTCCATGGTTTAATTAATGATTGATCATTAACTTTAAAATAATATATTTTTTTTTTATTATAACATTTGAGAAAATCTACACAATCTGCTTGAAGTAATTCAACCCATGGTGTATTTTGATTTTCTAAAATATCTGATATGCATTTGTCTATTTTATAGGATTCTAGAAAATTATAACTTTTTCTCTTTATAGTTTTTTGTTCTTTTTGCTCTTTTTGCTCTTTTTGTTCTTTATCTTCTGCTTCATTTATTATGTATTCTTCTTCTTTGACTATATCATCTATACAAGCATTATCAACAACTTCTATTGATAAATGCGGACATATATCTTCTTCTATGTTTTCAAAATTTAATTCTATTCCATATATAATACTTGGATATTTTAGTTTCAGGATTAACCATTCATGTCCTACATCCCTTCTTCTTCTGGTTACCCATCCCATTTTATCTTCGATCATTAAATTTTCAGATTTACTAATCGATTCGTCAGTTACGAACAGAACCTTTGAGCCGAAATGTTTCGACAAGACATTATTGAAATTAAAAAAATTAACTTCATCCTTGCATTCGATTTCTTTCGATGGAATTTTCACATTTTTACTCACAATCCAGCTGAATATATTATTAAAAATGTTTAAAATTTTTCTTTTCTTTTTTTCCTTCTTCAGTTTATAGCTTTTTTCATTATTTTCTCCTATTGTTTCGACATCCACTTGGGTTTCTATTCCATCTTTTTCTCCCACTGCTGCTTCGTCCTCTTCTTCACCATCCCCTATTTCGTGCAATTTTCTTTTTTTAGCGATTTTCGACTCGTTAGAGTTCCTCAATGTTTTGCTTTCTTCCTCGGTGGTTTCTTCTTCCGTGTTCATTTTGTGTGTGTCAATTTGTGCGTGTGAATTTGTATGTATACATTTGCTTATTTGTTTGCTTCTCGTTTGTGTATGTTTTCATATATGCGCCTTAATCATTCGTGGGCTCTATTTTGTTTTATTATTTTTTTCTTTATTTCCTTTTTCACCTCCCTTACCAGCCTGCGTAGAGCGATGATAAAACCACTTGTTTCTTGCTCTTTAAAGGGTAACTGCATTTCGGTATGTATGCATATACACATGTGTATATATATATATATATATATATATATATATATATATATATATATATATATATGTTTGTGGCAAAAAAAAAAAAAAAAAAAAAAAAGAATTTACACATAAATGTACTATACAGCAGGATGGTGTACTTGCACAAGGATGAGTCACAATGAGTTCCCTATTTCTTTATTACGTGGAAAAAATGAAGACGTTTTTTTTTTTTTTTCTTTTTTTTTTCTTAATTTTTGTATCCTACAGTTAAGTATCCAGTTGTGATGAGACATTTAGATTTCACTTTTTTTTGGTTGTAAAAATTTTGAGAAAGAGTAAAAATATTCACAGAATTTCAAAGATGCCACGATGTGTTGCATAAATGTGCGATATCACTGTAAGTATGGGTATTTTTATGGTGTACATAGGTATGTGCAGGAGAAAGTGAATGCACATGTGAAAATGAATATGAATGTGCTTTTGCAAAAAAAAGGAAAAAAAAAAAAAAAAGAAAAAGAATGAAATAAAAATAAAAAAATAATCGACAACTTTTCAACTAAAAAAATCAAAGTTGTTATCTGAAATAGTGTTGTTGATGGTAGTGTGTACGCTACTGTTATGATAAATATCCAAACAAAGATGGTCCAAAATGGGGGAATAAACAATTTGTGCTTTTTATATTCAAATTTTTAACTACGAAAATTGTTTACCAAATGAAGATATCAATGTTGTTACAATTCCATGGTAAGGTACAAAGTCATCGAGTTGACGACATTTGGGAAGGGTAGCGGTAAGTATGAGAGAGTGGTAATTAGGTTCTCATTGATTTCACTCGTACTATTGCTAACACATGTGAGAAGCAAAAATTTGTAGAAAGGTGATTTGCATAAATGTTGCAAAACATTTATACCTTGAGAAACATCGACTTTACAAAAGGGTCAAATAAAATGCACAGCGGACGGTGTTACACTTTTCGGGAAAAGGATATTATTCCACCCTCAATACCCCCTCGTGAATATCAACTGAACGAAGTGGCTGCAAGTACAAATATTTACACAGTATTGTGTTTATATATATATATATAGAGAGAGAGAGATAGAGATAGATCAATATAGGTAATCATATACTCAGATGTGTTAACAAATCACTGTTTATCTTTCCAAGTCTTATTTACATGCACTGAGGGATGCGTAAAAATATCTTGGGAGTATATATATGGTGAGGAAAAGTTTTCACTCCTATAGGAATGATATAATATAATATTATAATAAGAGTGTGTGTTCACCCAAATATTTCCCAAGATTTTCCACAATTCATTCGTTGAAATGGTGAAAGGGAAAATATGAGGGGGGAAAATGAATGTCGCGATATGTTGAGGGCCTTGCTTATGCAATGTTTTCATCTTTATTTTGCTAAGCATGTGAGGAAAAAAGGAAGTTAAGCGAGGGGGAAAAAAAAAAAAAAAAAATAGAATTCATAACAGATTTTTTTTTTTTTTTTATATATATTTTTGCTTCTTAAGAATAATGATGTTTATTGTCCTCCCTTCAATATTCTATACGTACTTGTAGGTATATTTTGAAAACACGGTGCAATGCAGCGGTGTGCTTATTAAAGGCATGTTCCTTCACGCTTTTCTGTTTTCTTTTTTTTTTTTTTTTTTTTTTATCCATATTCTTCGAAAATGTTATATTAAATTCGTTTGCAGGATATGCATATGTTTTTATTTTTTATTTTTTTTTTTTCCCTCGTATCTTTGTGTGCGCACAACATTACAATGATTTTGATAATTGAAAAATGGAAGCAATGAAATAATTATTTGTGTGAGAAAGTATCCTCATGGTGACACATGTAAATGATAAAATGGGGATTTTATATTCAAGATTTATTTATTAGAAAGGGGTAAAAGAAGAAAAAAAAAAAAAAAAAACAAAAAAAAAAAAAACAAAGAGAAATAAAAGATCAATATTGAAGCAAAAATTAAATTGACTTAAAAAGGAAATATTCCGATTAAGAATGTCTAAATTTTAACAATTCTTTAAGATGACTTTAAAAAATGATAAACCCACAGAAAAAAATATATTCCTTCACAACATGTCATAAGAATATTCAAAAAAAAAAAAAAAAAAAAAAAAAATTTAATGCAGTGGACAGAGTTATATTGTGTTCGTGTGTCATTCTTGAAATTATAAAAGACAGCAGTCTCTTACTGCTTAATAAGAAAATCAAATTATGATGAACAGAAAAATAGCATTTATAAAAAAATAAAATATAATGAATTTTAAATTCATACTTTTAAAATTAATTCTATAAGTTCCTATGTAAGTTTTTTTTTTTTTTTTTCAATTTTCCTTTTTTCATTTTTGATATAACATCTGTTCTATCACCATTTATCATTTGTCCCACAAGGGAAAATAAAAAAAATAATATAATCTCATTTGGCGGTAGCAGGGGATTGATCGTTAAAAGGAAGTAACTGTGGTAAGGCCGTGAACAGAACTTTTAATTTTGTTATATTGGAGAATAACAATGGTGTATTATATTTGGAAGCAGTTGCTTTTGATTTAAGGAATGGTTATATCGTAATCAATGCAAATGTGAAGAAAAAGCAATTCATACACCAACTTGAAAACAACACTATATGCAACTTTTTTCCGAAAGTTGCATCCCCCCCCTCCTCCAATTCCTCAATAGTGATGATAAAAAAAAAAAAAAAAAAAAAAAAAAAATTAAAACGCTATTTCTCAATAGTTCAGGAAATACAAAATGTTTTTCATTTAATGAAAAGGATCATTTGTTTAGATTAATAAAAAAATAAAAATGTGGTAAACAAATTTTTTCTATCTTTTCCTTCATCTTTTTCTCTATCTTTCTCTCCATCTTTTTCTTCCCCTTTTTTTTTTTTTTAACACACACATTAAAAGATACGAAAAATTGAAATAAATTGTTTTGACAAAAGAGGCATAGTACATGTGAATGTGTGCATAATTATAGTTACAAATCCCTTAAATAAAAGTTAAAAAAAAAAAAAAAAAAAAAAAAAAAAGAGATAGACTTGAGTATGCATTAGCGTGTGTTTTTTTTTTTTTTTTTTTTTTTTTTTTCCCTTTGGCATTTTTCACTGAGTGAAAATTAAAAAACTTCAGGCAAACTGAAAAAATAGATTAACTGTGGTCTTCAAAAAATGAAAATAGAAAGATCACATTTTTGGTACACGTATTTGCATTCATATATGGCTCTTGTATGTGAAGGTGAGAATCCAAAAAACCAAGGAGAAAAAAAAAAAAAAAAAAAAAAAAAAAAAAAAAAAAAAAATTGAACAAATTTTAGAAACGCTTGTTTACACTTTTTATCTTTTAACAATTCTAAAAGTGGAAAGGTGAATTTTTTAATCGCCCTAAGCTGTAACCTAGCTCTTGTGTTTTATCTTTAAATTTTTCTTATGCACTATTTGTCTAAGGGAAACACTACAAGGAGTGAAATAAAATAAGATTGCTACACAGGCAGTTAACACATTTGACTTGAAGCTTAATCAACGGTTCTGTTTGCTGTGTTTCTTCTTGCAAATTTTTTTGATTAATTTTAGAATACGTTTTGTTTTTGCATCATATATTTATTTTATTTTATTTTTTTTTTTTTTTGTTTATTTTCTTCAGCAACCTTTCCCCCCCACACGCTCATATCAGTCCGTCTGCGCACCCAACAAAAGCAGGCTTGACTCGTTACACTTTTGTGAAATTGGTTAAAAAAGCTATAAAAATAAAAAAAAATATATATATGTATATGGATATATGTATATACAAAAGAAACAAACATGTAGTGCCAAAATTGAAGCTTCCCAGCACAACACCAGAAGGAAAAAAAAAAAAAAAAAAAAAGGAAAAAACCGAAAGCCTGAATAAGGGGAAAGACATAATTTTTTCGTTAAGCCATCGCAACGCTATTCTCAAGTAGAATAGCTGCAGTTATATCCCATGGATATAATGAGAAAGGAAAAAGTGCAAAGGAATAGGATTGAGGAGAAGGATGACAATGATGATAGTGATAACTTCCAAAGTGTATACAAAAGAGTAGTAGTAAAGAACAGGATTTTAAACGAAAAGACAAACAGCAAAAATGCATTTTTAGAGATGTTAGAAATAAGCAGAGTTAATGATTATAATATAATGATGAAATATGAGTACATACTAAAGCTGTGTTTTTTTAGTAGCAATGTAAATGTTTTAAATGTATACAGATTGGTAAAGTCTGAATATGAAAAAGAATTTGATGAAGTAGCAGCTTATTTGAGAAGCAATATTTTAATTAGTATAATGGATACGAATCAAATAAATGATAAGAGTGAACATGTAGGTGAATATTTTATAAAAAATTATGAACAGCTGAAAAATTTCGAATACATAATAGGGAATACAGATTATCCATTAGGATTTGAAAAAAATACTAATGGGATATTTCGAGTGTACCTATTTAAAATAATACCTAGTAGAACTCTCTTATTAAATGAAACTAATTTGGATTATATAAAAAATGGCGAAATTCCAAATAATTATGATTCCATTGCAGTAGATAGAGAATTATATTATGAACAAATGGGTTCATTGAATCTAAAGCCAGGTGGAAAGGAAAATGAAACAATAAGAAGCGGTTACACCAAGGGTGGTAATAAGAGCAATAATACAAAAACTGGCACAAATTATAGCTATATATATAAAGTAAAATCTGCAGAACAAGTTCTACCTTTATTACTAATTGAATTTGAATTCAAATGCTTACGAGTCGATATTAGTGTTCCTATATGTGAATACTGCTACACTACTAAAGCTATTTATTATTGTCATAATGATAAAGTACATTTATGTGATGTATGTGATATAAAACATCACGAAAAAAATAGAATTTTGAAAAATCATAAAAGAATACATATATCAGAATCACCATATCAGTTTGGGAAATGTGCGTATCATCCAAACGAATTAGTGGAAAGTATTTGTATGAAATGTTATTGTAGCCTTTGTTCTAATTGTCTCTTAATAGGGAGCCATTCAAGGAGTAATTGTCGTAATCATCCCATTGTTAATATAAAAGATGCGTTTATTTTATCAAATAAGAAAAAGTCATTAAGTGATATAAATTTAGAAAATAGGAAGATAAGAATATTGAATTTGCTAAAAAAAAAACACAAATTGTTAGCAGAGATTTACTCTAATTATACTTCATTACAAAAAAGAATAGATACATTGTATAAATATATAATTGATGAATTAAAAGTTTTAAAAAAAAAAAAAATGCAATTTTTAATGGCATTGAAAAGAGCGGTATTGTCTCAATTGTTAATAATCGAGTGGACAGAAGCTTTTTTTTTTCACACAAAATTATCATTGAATTTATCCGATTTCATTTTATATCAAAAAAAACATGAATTGGTTATTCAATTTTTAATGGCAAATAATTGGAAAGACCTGAATTTGATTAAACATGCACCGTATTGGTTATTCCAAAAAATTTTTGTCAAATCGAATTTATGCATATATGAAGATAATTTTTTTAAACTCAATTTTATCAGCCCAAAAGATCTCGAAAGTGGAATTCCCAAAAATAATTTAGTTAAAAAGGGATGTATTCTGAAAGCAAATGAAAATCGATTAGAAGACATGTACAATTTTAACAATGTTCTTAATGATAAGAAGGGATACTTAGGGTTATACGACGAAACAAATTTTGAAGAAGAATCACAGGAGGGGGGAGAGGAAGAGAATGAAGAAGAAGAGAAAAAAAAAAACAAGAATCAGACTAGTGTTAAATACTCAGGGATAGGTTCTAACGATGTGGATGAATTATCGAAAGAAATACGAACGAATCAGTGGAAAAACATTTCGTTCAATTTAAGACATACGAAAGAAATAGAAGATACAGGTGAATTAAGCACACATGAGATTCAAAACATTTTAACATTGAATAAGGATTATTCATCATTGTACGATTTGACAGAGGATAAACCAACCAACAGTAATTTGTTATGCGGACTATTTCGAGATGAACATGAGTTGAAAAATTTACAAGATAGGAAAACCCCACTGAAACAATCACATATGTACAAAGAATTGTGGAAACATTTGGTTAATTACAAATATATAAATGTTATACATATACTTAAAGCAAAGTGCAGTTTGAATACCTTGCTGTTAACTTATTCCTTTTTTAACGTTTCTAATTATTATGATTGTATGGAAGACATAGTGAAGCACATAATTAAACATGAAATATACACACTACTTAATAAAAACATTGACTATCATACTAAGATGAAAGTAACTCAAGTTTTGGATAATGTGGCCACTTTGTTATGTCTTCGAAGATTTAAATTGGCACCACTAATTGATAAATATATAGAATTATGCTTTTCAAAAATTGAAAAGGAAGAAAAGGAAATTCTTTCCTATACGCGACAGAAACAGAAAAAAGATGAACATGTGTATGAAAACAGTTATAAACAAATAGAGAAGAATTTAACATCGGTAGAATTATCATTTGGGAAAGTGGAAAGTAGTAATAATATGCATAATGAAAATGTTCCTCTTATGATGTTAAAAAAGGAGCAAAATGGTTACTGCAAAATTGAAAAGGATAAGGAAAAAAGCACCAGTATTGAATCAAATGAAAAGAAAGGGGCCATATCAAGAGGAGTAAATAACATTTTAGAAGTAGATCAAACCGTGCTTGAAGAAGACAATACAATTATTGAAGACATAAATACCAAATTGGATGAAAAAGAATTCGTGAATATGAACAATCTTAATGATGCAGATGATGATGTATTGTGCTTAAATATAGATGAAAAAAAAGAATTCTCTATTTTAAAAAAAATAAATGAATATATATATATATATTTGGAAATGTTAATAAACGACTTGGTAAATATACCCCATAAGGATTTAAATGATGGAATACGATTAATATTTTATTTGATACATGACGAAATAGATGGAATGAATAAGAATTTAATGATGAATGAAAAGAAATACAGTATACATACCTTATCCTTATGTTTAGACTTATTCCTAAACTCTGTGTTATATCCATATATTTTTTATGTACACGAGGAAAATGTGAATGCACAGATACGGACAAATTACATGCTTTATCAAAAGGTGGTGATTATGTTTGGTCAAATCTTACGAGAAATTTCTATATACATTTTTCAAATTTACAATTTGGGCATGTACGACAATAATTTGAAGGCTTTTATAAATAATATTAAGGATAATAAAATACTCCTAGATAAAGCAACCAATGAGAAGATGTTTTTCCTCGACGTTTCTCAGAAGGTTCGCGTTCCTCTGCCCTTATTGGGAGCAAATTTTTGATAGCCCCCTTAATCTGACCATTAATACATCTATTCCTATTCCTATTCCTATTCCTATTTGTTTTTTTTTTTTTTTTTTTTTTTTTTTTTTTTTTTTTTTTTTTTTTTTTTTTTTTTTTTTTTTTTTTTTTTTTTTAATTTTTTGGGGTTTTTTTTTTTTTTTTTTTTTTTTTTTTTTTATAACGTTCTTTTTTTTTTTTTTTTTTTTTTTTTTTTTTTTTTTTTTTTTTTTTTTTTTTTTTTTTTTTTTTTTTTTTTTTTTTTTTTTTTTTTTTTTTTTTTTTTTTTTTTTTTCATATCTGTTTTTGCTTCTTTGTTTTTATGATGTCAATTGTTAGGGGCTTTTTCTATAGACTAATTCTTCTTTCAAAAGAAAGGAATTATTACCTGACCTTTTGCTTGACACCATCGCATAAAGACATTCCATTTTTAATTATTCCTCACTGTATTTTTAGCTTTTCAAATGGATCATCAAAAATTTGGAGTCGCCTAGGTTCTATTCCCCTATGAAGTGGAATTCTAGTGAGACGGTGGAAAAAAGTTACGAGCGCATAATCAATGAAATAGTTAGTATTGACAAATCGTCAGCAAATAATTGCATAAATGAAAATGTGGATTATAACGTCTTATTCAGCACATCGAATTTTAAGGAGATATTGTCTCTTTGCTACTCTATACAAAACAGTTGCACATGAGTAACGGTGCAAAATAGCGGAAAAATAAAACACAAATCCTATGAAATTCAATGTAAAACGGTAACTATAATACACACCAGTAGGTGTGCAAACAAATGAGGAGATATCAGAACATGCATCATTAATGTGCATGCACTTGGATTCAGATGGTTGTGACAGTTGGTATGAAATTTTCCAATTGATGAACGACTGAAAAGGAGAGTGGCTAGAAAAGAATTTGGAAGAATAATTGACAGAAATATCATGTATGCATATTTAAGCAGAGGCGTATGGATAACTGAGCACTGATAAAATATTCATGTGCTCTGGAATATACTTGTTACGAAAACATTTGAAAAATATTCTGAAGAGATGAAAAAATGAGAAAGAGATGAATACATAAAGAATTTTATAACGGTTTGGATGGCAAGGACGGCATGGATGGCATGTATGGAATGAATGGCATGAACGTCGAGGTTCGTGTTTGTCTATTCCTTTCCTGATAATTGAACTCATCGCGAAGGGTTTAAAAGGAGTATTTCTTACAAATGGTTTATGTTTTTGTAAACATGTGTCCACATATCTTGGGGTGATGTAATTCCACATGAAATGTGATAAGTTTGCGTTTGATTAAAGATGACATATAAGACCAGAAGGACATCTAATTTTTCGATTTTGTTCAATATGAGATTATCTTTTAATAAAAATTTATTCTTATGTTTTAGGGGAAAATGTGTTAACTGCATACCTGAAATTTTATCAATAAAGAATTTCAAATCCTTTGTTTTTTTATTTAAATAAGATAATTTGGCATTTTCTATTAGGTAGTCAGAATAATTGTAATAATTTTTTGTAAAATTATGAAAACTAGAAAGAACTTCATTTTTTATAAGATTTAAATCTTTTGGATTTGTCTGAACAAATAAGGTAAAAAAGCCTGCAAAATATTTCTCATAATTTAAAAATTCAAAAGAAGAATCATATGTTAATTCTTTTTTTTCTCTCAAGTAATGAAATAATTTGCTATTTAATATGTACTGAATGACGTAAGATATTGCGTTGAAAAATAAAGGATTAGTATATAATTTTTTTTTTTTTTTAAGCAGTTCTGTGAAATTTTCTTTTTTGTATTGTTCCAAGTTTATATGACTCCTAATTTGGTAAAGCAATTCTATCAAACTGTCTTTTTCGATTTCTTCTTCTTTACTTTCCAGGTATATAACCTTTCTTAAAAAATGTAATAAGTATAGCGATATGTGTATCCCATTACTTAAGAACCCAAAATGATTTGCACTTTTTCCCATGAGAAGAAAAACAGCGTGATCTTCTTTTTCTTTTAAGTACACATAAGTAATTTCTTTGCTTTTCTTTTCGAAATTCTTGAGTGGGCATAGGAGATTATACTCATCGAATAAAATGTCCATTTTGTTATGTATACCATTTTCCGACATGGCATATTTATCGACATGCTGATTCACACCCACGTCTTCTTCCTCTTGTCCCCTTTCTGACAAATTCGTGCCTATGTCTGATGAGCTTATGGATATGTCTCCATTCCCTTGGTCATGAGCCATTAGAGGGGGATTTTCTTCTCTTCCAACGCGTAATGTTCCAAGGTAGTGTAGTACATAATAATGAATAAAATTGGATAAATTCCCCACAACGGTTAGTTCAAATAAGGAGGAATCGCTAAAAAGGTGCTTTAACACATTTTTAACCGTTTCAAGGTTTATCTTTTCGGCTTCTCTGATGTCAAAATTCTGGTATCCGATTGCACCGTCCGACAGGTACGAAATAGTTTGGCCAAGCAGGAAGGACTAAAAATAAATATAAAAAATGTAAAGCGGTAAAAGTGAAAAGCGGTGAAAGTGTAAAGCGGTGAAAGTGAAAAGCGGTGAAAGTGAAAAGCGGTGAAAGTGTAAAGCGGTGAAAGTGAAAAGCGGTGAAAGTGAAAAGCGGTGAAAGTGAAAAGCGGTGAAAGTGAAAAGCGGTGAAAGTGAAAAGCGGTGAAAGTGAAAAGCGGTGAAAGTGTAAAGCGGTAAAAGTGTAATGCGGTAAAAGTGTAATGCGGTAAAAGTGTAATGCGGTAAAAGCGTAGAGATAAAAACACAAAGTAAAAATAGAGTTATGGAACGGAAAATAATTAAAACATTTAGCACACATATGCACATAGCAACAGACGTGCATTCCATTTGGTGTGGGGTGTAACGAATTAGTGGTTTATATACCTGTAGACTATTCTTATACTCATAGAAATCTTTCCTAAGTTTGTCCACGACCCTTTGGAGAGAGGATTCCTCTATTCGGGTTTGTAATAAAATATTGTTAAGTATGGAAAAGGCAGAGTTAATATTATCATACTTGTTATACGTAAAAATATCAATAAAAAAATATTCGTCATTTACATCGATACATATATTTATGCTCTTGTTACTGCAGTGAATTTCTACATTTTCCCTACTGATGTTTTCTATTTCTCCCCCCTCAAAGAGGCAAATAATTGAAAATAATAATGTAAATACATTTTCTTTTTTTTTTTTTAATATATCATTATGTGGTATGATTAATCTCAAGTAGATATGCTTTTTGTCTATCTGTGTGTTATACAAGTTTACTTTTATTCCGTTTTTCAGTTCATAATGTTCAATTTCTTCTTGCCCTTTCTTTGACAGTACATAATTTTTCAGATTCCTTGGATTCATTTTATCTCCTTCTTTTTGGTGCTGCATCTTCTGTGTAACTCTTTGTCGATTCCAGATGTCATTAAATATGTTATCCGTTTTATTATCCGTTTTGTTATTCGAGTTCACTAACATGTTTCTATCGCGCGAGTTATCAAACGTAGTTTCTACCACTGTTAGTTTTTCTTTTTGCATATCATCTATACCGTAACAGGATTGGAAGAAGGGAAAATTGGGGGCTGTGTCAAGAATAGCTGCTTCTTTAAACTTTGCAGAACTGTTCACATTGGAGGCATGCTCTAGAATTTGCAAAGGACAGAAAGGATTTTGATCGTCCAATTTGATTGGGTTAATTTTGTTCAGAATGAAAGTAAATATATCTTTGGAGGATATTTCTAGCTTTGGTTGCACATACTTAGCCATGTGCAAGTTTTTTGTTATGTTTTCATAGATATATTTGTTTGAAAGTAGTGTATTTTGGATGTTTATAGAATAGTCCGGTACATGAGCTAACGAATTGATGTTGTTTATAAACAATTTTTTTACATCTGCTTTGTTGAATAAATTGAAGTCATTGTGTGGGACATGAATAATAACACAGTTTGGTTTAAAATTAGTACGTTCATTGAATATGTTAAATAAATATTCAAAATAAATTTTAGCAAAAGCGTTAATTTCTTCTATTTTTAAATTATCAAAAGTTTCTTGCTTCAATTTTTTTTCTCTCACTTCGTTCAGATAAATATGTTTACATGAATTATAGTCGATAATTTTTTGGATTTCATCTGAATACATTTCATTCATTCGTGTTTCCGAAATTTCTCCTTTGTCTTCACTTGCTTCATTTGCTTCATTTGCTTCATTTGCTGCATTTTTTTCATTTTCTTCATTTTCTGGGTGTGTCAGCTTCATATGCTTTGCTCCTCCTGAACTGCTGGCAGGGTTTTCATCACCTGCGCTATCCTCGTCATACTGAATCTCATTGACCCTGTAGTTTTGCAATTCATCATTACTAAAGCCATAATCTCTCAAACTTTTAATGAAGTTATAAAAAGCTGTTACAGTTTGAGGGAATGATTTTGTTGTCGTTTTTATTTCTACAGTTCTGATTGTAGCTCCTTCGTTAATATTCGTATACTCATTAATATCTATACTATTAAATAGGTCACGTTTGTATATATTGAATCGAAAAGACAGACAATAAAACATGACATCTTTCATTACATATACTTTGTAATCTTCCATAGTCCGAATACTCTTTATTTCCTCTTTCAGTAGTATATTTATATTGACATTATTTAATGAATATTTTATAATTTCAAAATCTGTTATAATATTTGTATTTTTACATGGCTTGTTCAAAGTTTTTTCTTCTTCCAAACTTGGTTTATATTTTTTATTTAGATAAGCTCTGAATTTTAATTCACTCATGGCTTCGTTCTTAAATTCCTTTCGATATTCTTTCAGCTTCTTTGCATCTATGATGTTATCATCCAGGCATGTATCACCATGTTCGTCTCTGTTATCAGTGAATTCGCTTTTTTTACCCTCCTTGCTTTTTCTGTCTGTGCTTGTTTTTACTTCTCCTTCTCTTGCTTCCCTATCATTTATGTTTGCACTTCCTATGCTATATTCCTCACTTTGATCGGTATGCATCCCATTTGATGAAATTTTTTGCGTGTGTTCATTTTCTGTGGTATACTGACCAAACATGTGCACAATTGCTGGTAGGTTTTTATTTCTAGATCTCAATGTGTTGTCATTTAGTATGTTAAGATATTTTATTTGATCAGATGTTAGATCATCCTTCTTCACATGCTGGAACTTTTCGCTTATTAACTTTCGACATATGTCCACGTTTATGTCTCCATAAACATATAAGTTTACATTTTCTGTTCTGAAAAATAAATCAAAGTATTGTTTGATGTCTTTCTGTTGATATCTCTTCAGCAGTTCGAGTTTTCCGATGGGCAGTCTATGGCTTAGTCTAAGGAGTGGAGGAAGGGGGAAAGTGATTCGTAAAAATTTGGTGTAATTTTGTCAGTTCAAATTTGGTGCAATATGGTAAATCAAGAGATTGAAGAGAAATTATTTGAACGAATGTTGAGTAGAGGGAACTCGAAGTTTCATGGCCCATTTTTTTTTCATTCTAGTATTCTCACCTGTTTTCCTTATGCAAAGTTTTTATAATGTCTGAGTTCATTTTATATTCCAGGGTATTAATAATGCTGTACTCTGAAAAAATTGCCTTTTTCTCCTTAATAATTCGTTCTTTATTAAATTGTGTATCTCCTTTTAGAACTTCCACCATGGTGTCAATACATTTGGACAAGATGGTATGTTTATAGTTAAATTCTTCAAGTGTATAAATATCATAATTTTCAATTTCATCTTCTCTAACATTTTTGATTACATTATCATACTTAAAATGACTAAAGGAATTTTCTTTGTACAAGTTATTGTTAAGACTTACACTTATGTAAAAGACAATATGATGAAAATCTGTGTAAGCATTCGTTCGTATGTTTTTGTCTATAATATTTTTCCTATTTCTGTAGAGGGTAATGGGGTAAGGAGGAGGATGATTTACACGTGTACGAAAAATCAAATATGTTTCAAGAAAATCAAATGTATGAATTCACTTCTTTGAATAAACAAAAAAATATATATGAACATGCAGGGGAAAAGAATTCACAGTGATCCTTCTTTTTTTCTTACTTAGATCCCATATAGGAAACGTGTTCACATAGGTGACTTATCCCTTGCTCATTTTTCTTTTCATTTACACTACCAGTGTTTATTTCCATGTATACATGCATCTCCTCGTAATTATAGTCAATAGGGTTCATGTACTTTTTATATTCATTAGAAATTTTATGAGACGGTAGTATTACATGATTTTCATTATTTAAAATGTACATTTTTTTATTTTTGTTTTTTCTTTTTTTGTAAATGATACTGCTCAATCTGTTCGGCAATTCGTACTTTATTAAGTCTTCATCTTCTTGTAATTCTTCTATCTGCAGTTAGATTTAAAGAGGGATGGGTGAGTATTATTTTGAGATGATACAATATGCATGTGCACAATTGCAGAAAAATAGTGCTATAAGCACATGATTAATGAAATGTTTTTCACACTCTTTGAGTCCCGTTTGTAATAAAATGAAATTTAAAACAAAAATATAGAAACAAGTGTCAATTTTATGTACAACATTGATTTTTTTTTTTTTTTTTTTTAAATTCGTGTCACATTGTCCGCATGAAGGGGTGTGGAAAATTGGGGAAAATAAGTAAAATGAAAAAGAAATGAAAAAAAAATATACATATGTGTATATATAACTGTGTATACACACATAGAGTAAAAATCTAAAATTGAAGTGTTACAAGTATGAAAAAAAAAAAAAAAAAAAAAGTTAAAAATAAGAACAAAAGGAATATTGTATTTTGTTCAGATGTGTAGCACATTTAATTCCCATAAAAAAGCACAGATTTTCTTGAACTTAAAAATGGCTGTTTTGTTTAATAAAAAAAGGAGGCGTAAAAAAAATTGCTGAAGAATATGTTATTTTTGTGGCCATGACAAGGTAGGCAAATGGGCTCAATTGTTTTTTTATTGTATCACATTACATTGTATCACATTACATTGTATCATATTACATTGTATCATATTACATTGTATTATACTACTCTGTATTATATTATATCTTTTTGTTTTATTTTTTTTAATTTAATATTTCTTCCTATTTTATCCATTACAACGTGAGTTCTATATTAAAATTACTGTTCAAATCATCGTCTATGTCTATATTGCTGTTATATAAATTTTTCATGTATAATGCGTACTGCTTAGCAAAATATGTAATAATTATATTTGCCCCTGATCTTATATAACTTTTAAAGAGTTCTGTCAAAATTTCATTTTCAAAATTTATATTTTCATTCATACATTTGACATAATTTTTAATCATCATATATTCACCAGAAACGTTATAAACAGCTAGGGGCACATTTACATTTTCTGTTATTCTGTTTCTAATCTTGCTTATTATATCTAAGTAAAATAAGGAAGGTTTGACCATTAGGATGTCAGCTCCTTCTCTGATATCTGCAATGAGCAGTAGAGGGAAGGGTTTAAAAAAAAAAAAAAAAAAAAAATAAAATTAAAAAGACATACAAAAATTTGGTTTGTGTACAAAACCATATGTTCTACGGTATACAAATACATATGTACACTTTTAGATAAGAATAAGACAAATGCAAACATGAATACTACGAACATATATTTATATTTAAGAATTTTTATTTTATTTTATTTTTTTTTTTTTTCATTACGCTTTTCCACATGGTTAAGATCGATGTATGTGTTGAAGTCGTGTTGATATGATTGCTTATTTTTGACGATATTTTTGGAAATGTTTGAGTTTAGAATTGATCTAAATGGTTTATACAAAGATGAGGAATATTTGCATGTATATGATAATATTAAGACATTTCTAAAATTATAAAAATCAAGATTTTTCCTAATCTGCTCAATTCTGTTATCCATGGAATCACTCGGGCAAACAACATCGGCCCCACTTTTAGCTAGGCATAAGGACTGTGGAAAAAAAAAAAAAATGGAACTAATGATTTTGTTTGTTGCTTACTTTGATTTTATTATTAGGACTGGAGTTGTTATTGCATGCATTGTTATTAATTTTATTTCTATTTCTCATCGCCCTTAATCATTTCCATCCCCATTAATCATTTCTATCTCAATTGTCGCTGCCACTTGTTTCCTTTCACTTTGCACACACATGTGAAATGTCGAAGGGGGAGGGAACGCTTTCAATAAGATAATGTTCTTAAATGATGTGAACCTTTTTCAAGTTCTATTACCTGCATAACAAGGGTGTGGACACTGATGTCGTTGAGTATTTCTCCCTTTTTCTCGTCATATATTCCATCGTGACCGTATATGTTGTATGGATCCAGGGCCACGTCCACATATATTACAACCTCATTTTTAAATTTTTCTTTTATTTTCTTTATTGTGTTACAGAAGTAGCTATTTTCGTTGTAACATTCGAAGCAGTATATCGTTTTGTTTTCTTCTCTTACTACTGGAAAAAACATAAAATGGTGAATATTCAGTTGTAAGCATTCTTCTATTTCTTTCACTATTCCTTCAAAGTTGTATGTATATATTCCATCCAATTGTGTTTCTCTTTTTGGAGTATCCTATGGGGGTGGTGGTGGTGGAAGGTGGAGCAGGGGAAAAAAAATGTATACATAAGCACGAATGATGTATGCATGTATGCATATTTGCTTTTGCATGTGATTGCCTATAGTACCTCTTCATGAATAAACATCGGGTAAATAAAGTTGGATATTCGTATACTAGTGTTGTTGTACAATGAACGCAAATGTTTATTCCTCTTTATTCGCCTTTCCCTCCTATTTGTTTCAATATATATATTGTTATTTATGTCTTTCGCAAAATTTTTCAAGTTGCATTGGTTTGCTACATTTTCATTGTACATGTCTTCAGTCGATTTCTCGTTTTTACTTAAATTGCACAAATTCTAATTATGATTTTTAGAATTTGAAATAAACAATGCGTTTTGAATTAAAAGAAATTCTATATGTATGCTTAATATATTGGGTCATTGAAATGTGCATAATTTTTGTAGAGTTTTCATCAAAGAAGTGATTACAGAGAAGTACGGAGAAAGTACAATTCAGATAAAATGGGGTAAAACAAAAGAATGGGTAACGAGAACATTGGTGACAAGTGAAGAAAAAAAAAAAAAAAAAAAAAAAAAGCATTACGTCAAGCGGTATTAACATTTTTATCCCCACAGTTTAACACGAATAAGAGCAACATATGAGATTTTATGACATAAATTTGCACTTCATGCACATGAAGAAGCACATTTACATTTCACTAAGTACGTATGTAAAATGATATTTGGGACGGACGACTTTTTTTTTTTTTTTTTTTTTTTTCTTAGTTTCAACGTTTTATAAACTTGGTTTAATCAGCGATTTCTTTATATTTTTATTCCTACGTTATTATTCTGAGGGTTATTCCATCTTCTTATTGGTGATTTGTATCTCTGAATTGGCGTTAGAAGGGAGAGAAGGATAATAAACATTTGTAATGTCTTTTATTTGCTTATATACGATGTTTTGTGTGTACACATATATATATGCACATCATCTAAAGTGGATAATTGTTACCTTTGTTGATTGTGGTGAATACAGAATATAGGCGTTTTTACTGAAGTTGCTATTAAGACAACATACCAAATTGAGCAGAGAAAAATAAAATAAAATGATTCTGTTTATTTTTATCATTTTCGGTATATTTTCCAAATAAAACTGTTAAAATGATAAAATAAGCACATTAAAGTCGAATGCTTACATGGAACTTTTTATTTTTTCATATATAGTTCAAAACTGAAGAAGCTCATTGGTGTTGGGAACAAAGGGCGAGTTGGATAGGCAAATACTAATATGTAGCTTTAACATTTTTCTTTATTTTTTTTTTTATTTTTATTTTTTCTTTTTCCCTTTTTTATTTATATTTATGTTCCTTTATTTTGTGGTTGTATAAAACTGCATAATTTATAAGCACTACAAGCACTACTTTATTAAATGACACTTATATTGTGTTTATTTCGTTTTTGCAGTTTTGAGGACTATATGCTTAATGTTAACTGGAAAAAAAAACTTCTACCAACATAACAATTTTCGGCTGGTTTGGCGCTTGAAAAAATTATTGATTAAACCCACGTTCATTTTTGTTCATTAAGGAAATGTAGGAATATTTCCCATAAAATAATTTAAAAAAAAATTCATTCTACCGTTTTGCTTACATGTATATATTTATATATATGTGTAGTTATGCTCATATATATATACTCTTTTCAAGAAACACAGAATATCATTTTGTTAAGAAGCAAAGAGGTTTGAAATTTTAGCTATTTTAAAAGTTCGTAGAAAAAAGAAACGAGGGGTGTAGATGAGTTCAGGAAATAATTATGTTAAAAATTTGGTTTTCTTGATTACATGAATACACTGGAATGCGCCGTTGTCACGACACAAGTTTATGGTAATGTATGCAGTCAAAAGGTGCTAGCATATGTATTATTTGTATATATATATTTTTTATGCATACTTGTACATATGCATATTATTGCGCAATAGTGCTTGCAGTTGAAAAAGGGTGTAAGATATATAGGAATATCCGTGAAAATTAAAAATAAAGCAAAAAAAAAAAAAAAAAAAAAAAAAAAAACAAACACACAAGCAAACAAAGAAATAATTTAAGTTTGCAAAGTGCGACAAACATAATTACGATTTAAATAAAGCAATATCATATATAAAAATAGCTAGGTGTAAACTATCACCCTTTGTGAGGGAAATTTACTTCCCTGTAGTTGAATTGCTATATCCTTTTAAATGGTTACTTGTTAAAAATCAAAACTGCTTTGTTAAATGAAAAATGATTTCTGTTGTGCTGAAAATTTCCGGAATGAACAAATACAAAAAAGCAAAAAAAAAAAAAAAAAAAAAAAAGACCCTGAAAAGGTGTAACATTTTGTACAGCATAAAAAAACATTATTTTATGACATACACTGTCTGAATATATTTGGAGATAAAAAGAACAATAATTTGGAACAATTATATAATTATTGGTTCAGTCATTTTTTTATATATTTTTGTTTTGGAAAATCTCCATAATCATAGATTATATAAACGTCGTTGCTTAGTCCTTTGCCTATACAAAGTTTAAGAATCGCAGTGCAGTCATTTTGTCATAAACGGTGTTATATTATTGGAGATAAAAACAATTGTAAAATACGCAAAACCATATTTCTTGTGTTTAACTTAAAACGTAATGTAAGAAAAAATGCTTGATCAATTTTGAGATGAAAGTGTTTGTGTAAACAGTTTTATGAGCTAACCATTTTAGCTTAGCTTTTTTAAAAAAAAAAAAAAAAAAAAAAAATCTTAATCGTAAATGTAAATGTAAAAAAAAAAAAAAAAAAAAAAAAAAAAAAATTATGAACAGTGCAGAACTTTTTAAAATTTTCCATTTTTTTTACGATTTTTTTTATTTTTATTTTTTTGAAGCTCTGGGATATGATATATTGCATTTTACTTCACTTTTCACGTTCGCATTTTGTTATTCTTTTTAAAATATCTTATTAAAACACAAACGTTATTCGTTTTATCCAAAGTTCGGGATGTCTCAAACGAATAACGTAAAGTAAACAAAATAAATAAAAAGGCGAAATACTCTTATGTCCTGAAACGTGAAATAATACATGGGACATTTCATACATGTATTACTACGCCCCTCTATTTTTAACAAATATAAACAGTACTCACCTTTATGACGATATCGTAAAAAATAGACATTTTTTGAGTTGGGCGCATTTTTTTTTTTTTTTTTTGGATGTGTCTAGAGCATTATATAGAATACTTGTATTTTGTACTCCATCAAGCGTAACAGAGTGAATATTTGCATACGTGCACGTTTACCCCATATAAGTAAAGGCATTCCCCTGTATATTGCACACTTTTATTTAAGAGCTACTTAACAGCATGCACATGTTCATTTAATTCATTGAAACAGTGATTTGAAGTCACTCCATTATAAAGCATTTATGCATTATGATTCATTTTTTTTTTTCCTTTTTAAATCATCTGACGTGAGAAGTATATATATATATATATATTTTTAATTGAAAAATTGTCAATTGATAGCATATTTTTAATAGTAAAAAAATTAATTGTAAAGAGTGTCATATACCTGCGCCCATGTCTGAGTCGACTTTTTTTTTTTTTAATCTGTAACTTTTGGCAATACGACTTAACAACTAAGTGATACAATTGCGTGCATTACTTTTAGCACGAGCTTCAAAAATGCGCATTACGAAGAATGTCAAAATTAGAATAAAAATTGCTTTTTGACAGATTGTTCTAGAAGTTTTTTTTTTTATTTTTTTTTCATTTTATAACATTGCTTTTCTCTGCTTGTAGCTTCTGGCCACTTTTACACCATTGACATTAATGCGTGTCACTAAATTTTGAAAATAATTTTTTTAAGGAACCTTAGTATTTTTTTTTTAAAATATTAACATACACATTATGTACATATATACTCGTGCACATTGCACCTTGCACCATTTCGTTTCATGTGACATTTGACTGCGCTTCACCTCATGTTAAATTGCTTTCTTTATGTATACACGTAAATGTTACTAATTTTATTTTATTTTTTTTTATTTTTTTTTTCTCCACGATTCATGTTTTATTAAGAAATTTTTTGAAGTTTTTAAATAAATGTGGAAATAGCGGTTGATTAGTTGGTTATGTGAGATTTATCATCTGAGATAAGAAAAAAGGGACGATATACACACATTCATGTATGTATTATACATGCTCACATACATATATATATTTATACATGTTATATGTAACCACTTGCAACCAGGGAAACCACCTTAAATTAACTACTTTTACCGTCCCCAAAAAAAGAAATGGATGTTTTAAGAAGGAATAACGTGCTAAATCCGAGAATTAAAAGGAGCAGGAGTATAATTGAAAGGGAAGAAGGAAACCAGGAACATAGCAGCAACAATAATCATCAACTTGTCATTTATACGAATTCTTTTAAGAACAATTCGTTGTGTTATGCATGGAATGCATATTTTGATAAGAATAAAATAAAAAAAAATATTATGGTTTGTTGCGATTTAAATAAAATTTGTGATGATATATTAAAAGGAGTGGAGAACAATAGTTTGACAATTAAAACATTTTCCTTTTTACTTATTGGAGTATGTAACATATACAAAAAGAAGGTATATTTTATTGGTCAAGACTATGATTTTTTAAAAAGGAAAATTCTGTCTCTATACAAAAATAAGGATAGTGATTTGAACGATCCCACACTAACTAGTAAGGATTCCAAGAGAAGAAAAATAGGAAAAGACAATGAAGACGATAGTAATAAAAACGGAAGTAAAAAAAGATTAAACAGAAATTCACTTAATATAAAAAGGGGATCTCTCAGTATGAACGAATTCATTCCATCTGTAATGGACGATTTTACAGCAAGAAGATCTCGATTTTCCTTAAATGCTGATGAAATAAGTATTGCAGGAACGCAGAATAATGGATATAATGACATGTTTAATGATAATGAAATGAATAATCAAATGCTTATGGATATCTCTGGAATAAATTATCTTAACTTTGACACAGGAGGATATGATGATAATGATAATATTAATAGTAATGATAGAATAAATAATAACCATATTAATGTTAATAATGGAAGTATAAGTAATCGTAGTAGCATGGGAAATTATCATGTTATGGAAAAGGCCTTAGATGGTTCATACATTTCTAGAAATAGCATTCCTATGAACAATTTTGATGGACTAAATTCGCATAAATCATTGTCCGAGGCATTTAATGACCCCATGGATAATTTTAACATCGAAAATTCTATATTGAACAATATGATTCCAAAGAATATGTTTCCCAATTTGGAAGATTCGATGAATGAAAGGAGCAATATGATGGGAGAATTCAATAATTTAGAACTGAATTCAATGCACAGGAGCGATGGGTTCAATTGTATGAATCGTTTCAATGATGGATCGGCTAAATTGGACAATGCAGAGAGAGGGAATTTCCTGAACGATTATACCAATGTGGGAAATGAACAAGCGTTCCACGGGTATAACAATGGTATGGATTCATTTCATCAACCTTTTGGAAACATAAATGCACAAGAAAATGAAAACGGAATTATGCTGAACAGCAACAATCGAAATAATTTAATGAACAATTTTAGTGGTATTATTAGCCCATCTAGGAATTTGTCTAATGTACCTTACAACCTTTCTCCAGGAAATAAGAATTTCATGGGAATGTATAATAACATGAATACGTCAATGAATAACAGAAATGATCTATGGAATTTGAACCCGTTTATGAGTATGCATTCATTGAATAACAATAATGTAGATCCAAGAAATAATTATCCTCATTTTTCTCAAAGGATTCCAAATCATAATAAATTTGGAGATTTAGATATGATGAGTAATGTTATGGTAGGAAGCATGTTCAGTCCGCAAAAAAAAAAAAACATGTCAAAGAAGAATGACTATTTGGGAGCCCTAAATTTTGAATCTTACCATAATTTTGATTATTTTGATCAGAAGGATGATGATGCATTTATTAAGAAATTGAATACATTGCTTGGATTGGATGACGATGAAGAAGAGAAGGAAGCAGAAAAAGGAAAAGTGAATAAACCAGGTGAAGATAAAGGAGTTGATGATGGAAATAATATAAATGACGAAGAGGGAAAACAGAAGAATTCCAAAATAACAAATGCTGAGGAACATACAAATAACCAACTTCTTGTTATTGAGGGTCAAGGTAAAGATAAAGACAAAGAGGAAGCTTCTGTTCTGAATGAATCATCATCAAATCAGCTTGTAGGGAAAAAAAGAAAACTAGAAAAACATACTATTGATAAAAATTATATGATTAAAGATTCAGTAATGAAAACGATGATAAAAAATGAAAGTGTAGACTATAAGCATTTTTTAATAGATACGATAAACAACGAAATAAATGAAATGATGCAGAAGGAATATCCATCATTTAATTATTTCTTTTTGCAAACAAGCAATGATAAAATAAGAGCAGTGCACAAATTAGAAATAAATTTTGGTTATGAATCAATGGATTGCGAGAAGAAGAAAAAAATATTTGAAAGTTATTTAGCGTGTTCAGCTAATAATAAATCCTTTTTATATGAAAATAAAAGTGTGTTTGATCATTTTAGTATAAAAAAATGTTTGGACAATATTGATGATAGTATAATGTCTAATGATAATGATACACTTTCTAATCACTTCCTATCATTTGATGGGATTCACGAAGAAGGGACCATGAAAAGTGATAATAATATGATGATGAATTTTGAGGAAGTGCGAGAACAATTTGATGGAATGCAATTTGACATGCAGAATGTGAACTATACAAATGAGTATAAAAATAGATTCAGTATAGATCCATCTTTGTCGCAAAATGATCAGATAGATTTAAATTTGAACGATTTAAATTTGAATGATTTAAATTTGAACAATTTAAATTTGAACGATTTAAATGTGAACGATTTAAATGTGAACGATTTAAATGCGAAAGGTTTAAATGAAAAGGATGACATGGGATATAGTTTACACTTAGAAAGTCAAATGTCAAAAAGTTTAGTAATACAAGGAGAAAATGGTATCACAGAAAAAAATGACGAAATGAGTGAAAATGGAAACTTTTTAAATGATAGGCTGAATTCCGAATTTGATCCCTCGACAACGTCCCCTTTAAATTTGTCTATTACATCAAATTATGACTTCTCAAATGTTTTTACTAAAGACAATGAAAGTTCAGTACTGGATGATAAAAATGTTCAAATTGACATAAATTTAAATCAAGACTTTGATTTAATTGTAAAGGAGTTACTGGAAGTGTATAAAAATTTATCTACGAAAATTAATTACATTTTTTTTGATCTAATAACAAAAAATAGAAAATCGAAGGATGAAATATCTGTTCTGTTTTACATCACTTTACACTTGGCAAATTTGGGGTACATACACATTGTGCAGAAGCCTATACTGCCCGACCAGTTGGCTTCTTATAGTGAGAACTTCTCGAGGCCTATATTAATTCAGTACGTAGGTCAGAGAGATGAATGAGGTATCATCTGCCATTTTTGCGTTAAGCGATTGGATTCGTTTGTGAATTAACGAATGTATGGGAATTTGCGTTTCCAGTGACTGTATTTTTTTTGTCGGATGATGTTCTCATTGTTGTGTATACATGCATGTGGTTTAGGTTGAAGGATGGTGTGTGCTATGTGTACATACTTATACATATATACGCATATATATACTTACATATATATGTATATTTATATATATATTTACCTATTTCATTGCTGCCTTCTTCGGGCCAAGAAACCAAATATCTCTAGCTGCACATGTGGGAATAGAAATAAATACTTGAGTTCGAGCAAAAAGCAGATTGTTTCTTCCATTTTTCTGACCTTTTTGGCCTTTTGACTTTTTTGCCTTTTGACTTTTTTGACCTTTTGACTTTTATGACCTTTTTGAATTTTTTGACCACTTTAGATGTTTTGGCCATTTTTACATTTTTATGCGGTGGGCGCGTACCTTACTGCATATATCGCAGGTGCCCACTTTGACAACTTTTTAAAATTGTAAATTAGCTATTTAATATTCTGAATGTCAAATGATTTCTGAAAAGGCAGAGAGATAGTTGTTCTGGAGGCTAGTTAACAAACATATATGCATAAAAATAATAAGATCGTGAAGTACACTAAAGCAACATTACGCACAACTTCCCCTCCAAGAGGCCATAGTTTAAAACTTAAAAGTTTCTTTAAATAGAAAGGAGGATATGCAGGGTTAAAAAAATAGTTGGTCCCTGTCACATTCAAGGAATAATAATTTCCCAAGGGATTTATTTTAATATGTTTATGTGTATGTATATATGTACTTGTATATGTGTATATGTATATGAATTTTTTTTTTTTTTTTTTTTTTTTTTGGTGGCACCTTTTCTACTTGTAAAGGGTTGTATGTATTTACACATTTTTTGTGTACGTGTATATGCAGATATGGGGTAAGATTGCTTTTCATTTGTAAGTCACGCAACGAATTGAACAGGAGACCTCGATGATAATTTACAATTTTTATTTCTAACAAATGGGAGTTAGATTAACGTGATGAAAAATATATGTATATTTCTGAATAATGGTTATTTTTTTCTCTTTCATTTTTTTTTTTTCAATAAATGCAGCGTGATACAATATATAAGTTTAGTTGTACCCAACTGAGATATTCCTTTCATGATGAAATATGTACACACGTTTGCAAGAAAATGTGTAGGTATATATTCTTGAGAAAGTTGAATGTCTATTTTTGTAAAAAGTATTTTTTTTGGTAATAATTATGAAGTGATACGTACATTGTCCTGGGATGTTTTTTAAGGTTCCTTTTTTTTTTTTTTTTTTTTTTTTTTTTTCACGGATAAGAGTAGCTTTTAAAAGTTTTCATATTTTCCCATTTGGAAATTTCTCCGTTTTCACATTTTTGATTTTTGGTTTTTGGTTTTTGATTTTTGGTTTTTCTTTTTTCTTTTTTCCTTTTTCTTTTTTCCTTTTTTCCTTTTTTCCTTTTTTCCTTTTTTCCTTTTTCACTTTTTTTTTTTTTTTTTTTTTTTTTTTTTTTTGACACGCTTGGCTTTTTAAATACATGAAAAAATTGTAACCTTTGCGCAATAATTCTTTCTTTTTTTTTTTTTTTTACCTATTCTTCGGTATACTTCATTTCCACTTTTTTTCAAATTTAAATAAATACATTTGTGATTATCCTGAGTAATGAGCATATATATAATTTAAAATTATGCGATTGTATGTAAGAAAAGCATACATGCATTATATATATATGCAAGTATGCAATTATGTAAATATGCAAATATGCATATATATATGCGCTTATGTGTGTACTGCTAAATTAAGTACCCATCCATACCCATTTTAAAAAGTCAAAAACATTGCTTTCCATATTTACTAAAATGTATTTGTAAGCATTCTCTTTTACATTTTCTGAAAATTTGTAAGATTGTTCTTGTCCATTTTTTTTTTTGACATAAACGATAAAGTGGACCAAAAACGGATCAACACAGGAGGGGAGAGAAAAACAAAAAACAACAAAAAGAAAAGATTACTCTTCAAAAGGGGCAGTAATCTTATGAAAATATTCGTAGCACAAATGTACATTATATTACAGTAACCGAAAGTAAATTTTTTTTTTTTTTTTTTTTTTTTTTTTTTTGCAAAGGAAAATAATTATAACTTGTCTAGTGTTTACTTTTCAGGACATGTTCCCTTTTCACATGCACACTTGTTTTAGTTGTAGGCTACGAGGAAGTGCCAGATGTAAGGAAGGGGAACCAAGAGTTACTTAGTTACTTAGTTACTTAATTAGTGAGTTATTTTACTAGTTACTTATTTACTGGGTTAGTTATTTAACCAGTTAAGTGACATCATTAGCACGGTTATATTTCTCCAGTGTAGCTACGTTTCAAGTAGTTGATCCAACTATGTTAATCAGACGTAATGAAACAACTGCACACCAGCCTTAGAAAAGAAAGAAAATAAGTGATAATAATAGGAATAATAAAAAAAAAAAAAAATAAAATAAAATAATAACAGTAACAATAACAATAACTAAATAATAATAATTTCAATAATAATAATAAATTAAGGGGAATAGCAGAAGGGATAAAAATATTACATTTTGAAGTGAATTCTTACATTATATTGAACTGAGGAACGCGTGGTGAATTTTTTATTTTTCGATATAGTTGAAGATATCTTCATATATATATTAAGTAATAGTGTGGATGTTTAATGGATGAATATTTTTGACAACTGTGTCTATTTTCCATTTTAAACAAGTAGAAATGAAAAAAATGAATTTGTATCATTAATCTAGAAACATGAACAATGAGTGATGATGACTTTTTTCAAGATAAAGGAAGCAGCTCATTACAGTATATCAAGTGCAAGACCAGCACAAAAATAGATGATATATTGAAAAGAC
The DNA here is from genome assembly GCF_002157705.1 of Plasmodium gonderi. Classification (NCBI taxonomy): domain Eukaryota; phylum Apicomplexa; class Aconoidasida; order Haemosporida; family Plasmodiidae; genus Plasmodium; species Plasmodium gonderi. Next base: position 3,265,168 of record NW_021628937.1, read on the forward strand.
GAAGAAATAAATTAGTAAAAGAGGAAGATACACATGAGGAAAAGGAAAAATGGAATCATCCTTCAGAGGAAAACACAGTGGAGGAAGGTGGCCAGAAAGAAAAAAGAGAAGAGAAAGCATTTATGCCAAATGAGTGTAACAATAAAAGTAGCGAAAGAGTAAAAGATAGGAATATTTGGACACGAGATAAAGGAATGAATTACCAAAATGAAATGTTATCGTTTGAATACAATAAAAATGCTGATAAGAAAAAGGAATTGTGGGAAAAATTCAGAGAAAGTGGAAATAGTGAATCAATTTATGAAAGGAACACATTAAAGGAAGAGAAAAATAATGAGAATGATAGGACGAGTAACAACCAACTTGAGGAAGTGAACAAATATTTAAAAAAAAAACAGAGTTACGCAAACATAATGAATAATGAAGAAGAAGTAAATTTAGGAAAATATTCTTCACGAGGTAGATATAATATAATGAAAAAAAGTTTCATAAAAGATTCAGTGAAAGACATTTCTTTCTATGATGAGAAATTGAAAAAAGGAAGTATTAAAAGCTGCATTAATTTGTCTACATTTGATAATAATACAGAAAAGAATAAATTAGTTGCATCAAAATCTTTTAAAAATTTAAGCTCTTTCGAAAAGGAAAAAAGTAATAGTCAATTCTATCAGAATAATGGTGTGGAAAATATAAATTATGTAAATGATACTTTGGGATGCAATATGAACAACATACATAAAACTCCAAGCACAGAAATTCTTTTAAGAGAGATAAGAAGCCAAGGCAATAGTAACAGTGGTTATATTGGTTATGCTACTGGTCTTGGTAATGGTGATCATAATGAACATGTGTTTCATAATTGTCACGAATTAAATGGAGAAGAAAATTTTTCAAATTTGAATCAGATGTATCTAAACGATGTAGATTTAAATAAAACTCCAAGTAAGAGTTTTTCAAAAAGCTACTTCGAATATATAAAATTCGAAACAGCTGGGAAGATGAATATGAGTGAATTGGAAACCCCTGCGAATTTGAACGATGAAAAGGATGAAGAAACTACAAATACTCCCTTTATCACATATTATTTGGCTGGAAAAATTAGTAAAAATGCAAATGATGAAGAGGAAAAGCTACATTATGCACATGAAGATGAACAAATTCCAGAGAACAGCCCAGGCATAGAGGTTGAAAAGAGTTGTAGGAATTATTATCCACCAAAGAAAGATTTTCTTACACTTGATGGAGCGATTTCCAAAGTAGAACAAGAGAAACAAAAGAGTAATAATTTAATTATGAAGGATACGGGTTCTAAATCTCATTTGGTTGAAGCTAAAAGTATTGCTACTTGTAAGACAAGTGAGATGATCATTCATGAGAATCTAAATGTCAAGAGCTCTGATGAAAGATGTGAAGCACGTAAACATGAGGAGGAGGATCTTTCAATTAGAAACAGTAACAAGGTGGAATATGATGGGGTACACACATTGAAGCGTACGGGTTCATATAAGTACAATTTTGTAAAGACAAAAGAAGAATACAATAACATGTTAAGAGAAAAGAATAATACAAATGAAATATACACAAATAGTAGTAATACTACTAGAAAAATAGTATCAAATAATAATGTAAGTTTTACTGATAAAATATTTTCATGTAACGAATTTCATATAATGAATACAAAATCGTTTAGAGATAATTATTTTGATAATGTAGGTTATAATAACAAGGATAGCAGCATGCCAATGAAGATGATGAAGTTTAAAAGTGATATAATTAGTTCTGATTGTGAACTTAAAAGGAGTTTAACAGTTAGAGATGTAGCACAGGTAAATTCAATTCCAGAGAAACAAATTTTCCATCTTTATTCTTCTAAATCGGATTCCTTTGGTACAGATAATCACAATTACTCTATCCCATGGAATCATAAAAAAAAATCTATTGGAGATGAGGGATCTTTTGATATAGTAGAAAACGGGCAAGCTATTATTTCAATGATGAGTAAGAAACAACATATGGAAATCGAGCATTCTGGTGATATTGCAACTTATCGAAGTTCCAGTTTTGGGAGTAAGCATAGAAGTAATGATTTTTCAGAAAGGTTGGATAAAAATATGGGAGTAGCTGCCTATATTGTCAATGATAAGGGAAAATGTTTTGATAACATAATGTTTAATTCTTTAAAAAAGAGCACTTTAAAAGGGGCTAGTCAAACTGAAGACAGGTGTGATAAGTGGTATCAACCTGAACATAGGAGAAATATGAATGATTCTGCAGATTTAAGGAATAGCTGTATTAACGATAAAGGAAAAAGATGGAGTTATAATAACGAATTAAATGGTGAGGAAGGAAAGGGAAGTAAAAGAAGTGACTTGATGAACTCAAGAAACGGAATATTTTTTACAGAATCGAGAAATTTTCCAAGATATAATGATGATCATAACACTTCTCACAAGTATATTATGGAAGGAAAAGAAAAAAAATTTTACTCTAATAATTTTGAAAAGTTGTATTCAAAGAGGAATAGCCAATATAACCATGTTGGAGAAAGAACAACAATAGGTGAAAATGAAATAGGAAAGAAAAAATATATTACTACAGATATTTGTGGGGTGAATAAAGAAATATGTGATAGAATTATCCATTTGGAAAATGAGAACACAAATGAAATGCAAAAATTGTTAGAAACATCATCAGGCATTGGATATAGGTATAATGGAAAGGAACATGGTATTTTGTGCAGAAAGATAAGTAATGATAATCCCAGTTCTAATTTGTGCTATGAAGAAAAGTTAAATCAAAATGATTTTGACACCTCATGTTATCATAGGAACACCGAGTCTATAAGAGAAATTACGAATAACTGTAATGGTAGCATAAATTTTGAAAAGAAAAATTGGAAGCCATCACATACCCAAAGCGAATTTATACCCTATGATGAAAGGATGAAAACAGAGAAAAAGGAAAACTCAAACATTGTGACAAATGAACATACAGATGAGAACAAAATTGTAAATTTTTATAATGAACCAATTATGAGAAGAGAAATATTTCCCTTGGACAACAAAAGTAGTGTAAATAAATTAGGGGAGACAGCAGATTTTGGATGTAAAGAAAGTAGTGACACATATGAATCCAGAAATAATGAAAGCACTGTTAAGATCATATGTAACGATGGTTACATTTGTGACAAGAAGGAATTAGTTAATGGAAATGATTTGAAGAAATACTGGTTTGATTACATAAATAGCAGTTTTGGCAGTGTCAATGTGAATGACATACGGGGGTTGATTTCTAGGAGTGCCCAGAGACATACGCAGGGTTCGTCAACAAAGACCCCAGTGAGTGGTCCAGTGAGTGGTCCAGTGAGTGGTTCAGCGAATGGTTCAGCGAATGGTTCAGCGAATGGCCAAATAAATACCCCAGTGAGTGGCCCCATGAGTGGTCTAGGGAGTGACCCGATGAATGTCCCTGTGAGTAATGTGGATGGCTCTTCACCCAATCAAGCACATAAAATCATATGCACATCACGAGATAATTTGGAGGGAAATAATATCAATGAGGCTACACTGGCAAAACTAATTCGAGATAAGATAAGAGACAGCATATCAGATGTAGTGGAAAAGTTATTGAATGAAAAGAACCCAAATATAATGAGAACGGTTGTTATGAATGAATTTTCAAAAGAAGCGAATTCAAGTCGAACATCAGATTTTTTTTCCATTATAGAAAAAGAAAATGAGGCACATTATAGTAGCTCAACTGAGAATTTGACATGTCAAAGGAATAATAAATATAGTCAACAGTTAGTATATGAAGATGTAGCATCAACGGATGTGATAAAAAGGGATACAGGGGAAAGCAGCTATTTGTTACATAAGAATAGAATGATTGACAACATGAATGAGGTAGGTAAAGGTAGGGAAGATAAGGTCGATAATAGTACTAAGACAACATGTTGCACAGAAGAAGGGCTTGAGAAAAACTGTGAGAGAAACGTAGGACTAGCTAAAGAAAGGAATGAAGAAACTGTATTATTAGATGAAAAAGATATGCAAGAAATAGAAAAACTGAATAGTCATCTGAAATTAAACAAGATAAACAAATCAATCGATGTAAATAAAGAAGATGTAGAAAATAAAAAGAAAACGAATTGGAAAAATCTTCTGTACAATTGTATTGACATAATTTATTTACTGATAAATGAAAATAACATAAAGAATAATAAAATAAATTCAGTGTTAGATGAGATAAATAAATTTAGCGAATATGAGAAGAAGATAAGGCATTTAAATGATGAAAATGAAAAATTGAAAATTGAAATTTTACAAAAAAATGAAATCTTAAAAAAAAAAGATATCAAAGAGAGAACAAATTTAAATCAAAAAATTACAGAACAAGCGAAGAAAATATCCAATTATGAAAAAGATATTTATATGTATAAGAACAAAACCAACAAATTGAATAACAATATAAGTAATAAGGACAATGAAATAGATAAGTTAAAAAAAAGATACCAAATAATGCTTGATGAAATAGAAAAATGTAAACAAGATGCAAACAATGTTTTGAGAAAAGTACTGAATAAAAAACATATGAACTTAGTAGATAAGCAATGTCTAGATCTATCTAAATATTATGAGGTTGAGATGAATATGCTAAATAAACAAATTAAAAATTTGAAGGAAATTATTAAAAATGAAAGGAAGGAAAAAATTATGTTGAGTAAAAAATTAAATAAATTTTCCCTTAGTAGAGAAAAGTCTGTAGTAACACCCGGGACCAAAGGAGCACAATGGCACAACGTGCGGAGTGATGATTCTACTGATGTCCACGAAGATGGAGAAGGAGAGGAAGAAAATTTCAAAAAGGGTAATTCTATCGAGCAGGAAACATTGGAATCGTCTAATGAGGAATGCAATAGTAGAAGAAATAGACACGAAAATGACGCACCAAAAAAAACGCTTGAAAATACGCTTGAAAACGCAGCAGAAATGCAGATAGACATTAATGAAAGAACGAAGGAAGGCACATATAAAAAAATGTGTCAGAATTTATTTAACGAAATGAGTGAAATTAAAAAAGATTTTGATAATCAGAAAATATTATATGACAAAAAAATTGAACAACTAGAACAAAAGCAAGAACTGCAAAATATTAAAAATAAATTAGATGCATCTGAAAAAATTGTACAAGTATATCAAAATATTTTTAGGGAAAATGTAAATTATATAAAGAGTGACAATTTGCAAAAACGAGATTTTATTCAACATAAGGGAGAAATTCATAATATGCCCAAGGATGAAAACAAAAATTATGGTTATCAGCAAAGTGCTGACAAAGATAATTTCTTAAAAAATGAAGATGCTACCACCCACTTGCTTCGAAATTCAAATAAAGGTAGTTACGACGATTTAAGTAGATCTTCTCTTGCATTTTTGAAGAATGATAATAACCAAACCAATACTGCAATGTCTTGTAATTTCACAACCCCTTCTGCAGAATTTTTTATGAGTAAACCAAATGTGAGATATGATTCAGGAATTTCTCACATGATTCCATTCGGGGTTAATAATTCTTATTGGGGAACTGTCCCGTTTATTAATACCCATGGATCTGTTGATACTCAGGATTCTAAAGGAACCGAGGCCTTCAATGGAGAAAGGGGTTCAAGCAGTATTGCTCAAAATAATTATCTGAACGAATTTGTAAAAATGTATATACAAAATAATCCAATTAGTGAATCTATCGTCAATGGATTAAAAGGTTGTGAGATTTCGAAGTGGAAACAAATAAATTCAGAAAATATGTCCAACAATGACTACAACAATAGTAATTTACATCAGAATTTAATGAAATTTGAAAAAACGGAATTGATTAATATATTTATAAGTATATGTAATGAATTAAAAAGTGATAATATATTTTTTCTAATTGAATTTGTAAAATTTTTGTCATTCATAGTTTATGAACAGTTCCCCTTATTCACTTCTTTCTTTTACAATGTGGCATCGATCGTTTCTATAAATTCTGCGAAGTTTGATGAATGCATAAATATATTGAAAAAATGGAAAAATCATTATATACATGGGCAGAGGTATTACACTTTCAGGAGAAATATCTTATTAATTTTTCAAGCCGATTTAAAGGATGCCAAAAGGAGTGACATCGACAGAACTTGTTTGAATCTTGTGAAAAATTTATACCAGAAAAACATGGAGATGTCCAAGTATTCCAACGTAAGGCCCGTTAAGCATGCGTACATGCATGCGTAGATACATACTTACATATATGGGCACTTGCATGCATACATATATGGCACTTACATGCATACATATATGCATTGTTTGGATATGACTACACTGATTGTTTGGAGAGATGACGTTGTCGTATGCTCCTCTTGAAGTGTTTTCATACATGCTGACGTTTAACAAACGAATTAAGAGTACCCGGTTAGTCTCATCACACTAATGAGACGTACTGATATTAGAACCATCATAACACGAAAGAGATACATAAGCATAATAACAACCCATTTTCATATCTTCACAGGACTCCATCGAAAAGGCGGAGTATATAATTAATAAACATTCGAAGGAAATTATAAGCAAAGTTATTAAGACGTACATGAACCTGTACAAGATTGACAAGATTAACAACATCATACCGCACATGAATTCTATGAACTCAAAGGTATTGATGAAAAAAACTCATGAATCTATATGTTTATTTTTGATTTGTACATATCTATTCCCTTCACAGAGACGTATAAAAACATGTGCATACTTAAATAATACACTGTTCTTTTTTTTTTTTTTTCATCTTTTTCGGCGCATGTACACATATTTTGTAATTTCATGTTTTTTCTTGTTCAGCTCAAAACGCAATCTTATTTTGTGAGATCCATATCGTCTTGTTTGAATTTGAGCAAAACGGATACGTTTCAGGAGGTTTGATAGAAGAGCAAATGATGAGGTTGAGTGAAAATGGGGCCATGTCTCCACATAATCGTGTCTCCACATAACCATGTCTCCACATAACCACGTCTCCACATAACCACGTCTCCACATAACCATTTTCAAACAGATTGAGCGTAAAATAAAAGGGATATCCTCAACAAATGTTATTAACGAAAAGATAAAAAACAGGTATAATAATTCGAAACTTGAAAAAAGAGATATGTTGTAAACGTACGTATTAAATGCATGGATAGTGTTTACATGGATTTGTGTGTTGAAAAAAATTACATAATATAAAAGGAGAAAATTATCTTCACTTATTTTTTTTCCCTTCCTCTCCCCCACATGCTCAAACCCAATTTCTATTCAAACATTTTTGCAGAATAAATATAGAAGAAATAGACGAATATTTGGCAGCATACACAATTGTGGGTACACTGAAGAAATATCTGAACATTACCCTAACTCAAGACCTGTTGCCTTCGATCTCGAAGATCATTCAGAAAAACAAGTCCTCTATGTGAGGGAAAGTTCGGTTGAACCGTTACACTTTTTTACCTTTTCTCCCCATTTGAAATTTGAAAATTTGAGCGTTTTTTCATTTGAACATTTGATCTTTTTTTCATTTGAAAATTTGAGCTTTTTTTCATTTGAACATTTTTTTTTGTTGAAATTTTTGGCTTTTCTATCTTTTGAAATACATTTTTTGCCTCACTCTTCATATATACATATATATATATGTTTGTACATTTTTACGAATTGGTCTTAATTCCATTCATGCATTTTTCATTCAATACCCACAGTTTGGCATCTTTCATTTTTTTTTTTTTTTTTGTTTTGTTTTTTTATTTAACTTATGAAATATATATTTTTTTTATTAAAAAAAATAACTATATATATATATATATATATATAAAGGTGTAATGAGTAAATCGATCTAACCACGCCTTCAAGGATCATGAACGGAACGAGCACACGAAAAAGAAAAAAATATATATATATATATATATATATATATATATATATGTACATATCTATGTGAGTATACATACATGTGTATATAGGATACATGATTCAAATAATGTGGGATCTCATAAATGAGGGTAATGAAACGTACTTAAAATGATGTACTGCTGTGCGTCTACAATACAGAATGGGTACTTTTGTGTTCTCATGAAGATGCAAATAATCATAGTCATGAAATCTTCATCCATCTACTCCTCCATTATTATCTCTATTTTTTATGTTTACATGGCACTCTTGATAATTTCAACAAAAGATGGTTTGAGAGAAGCATTACCTACTAAGAACCCATCAATGTCTTCTTGTTTAATTAGGGATGAGCAATTATCGGTATTAACACTACCACCATATAAAATTCGTATTTGGTTAGCTTGTTTTTCTCCACACTTTTCTTTCACTATATTCCTAATTTCTTTATGAACAGCCTGTGCTTGTTCTGGTGATGCTGTTTTCCCAGTTCCAATTGCCCAAATTGGCTCATAAGCCAAAACAACATTATCAAAATTATCAATTAAATCCACAAAACTTTTCACTTGCTTTGTGATAACGTCGATGGTTAAATTATTTTCTCTCTGTTCTAATGATTCACCAAAACAAACAATTACTTTCAAATTATTTTTTAAACATTGTTGTAATTTCTCCCTAACATCTTCATCCGTTTCTTTGAAATATTTTCTTCTTTCAAAATGTCCAATAATAACATATTCGATATTTAAATCTTTTGCGATTTCAGCACTTACTTCTCCTGTGTACGATCCACTTCCATATTTCGAAATATTCTGTATTCCTGTGTGAAACTTTTCGTTCAGTAAGCTTTTAGTATATTCGTAATGAACGTTCACAGGAAAAATAACAACATCTGGGTGAGGTGTGTGTGAGGGGGAAGAGATGAGCATGTAGACATGATGAAATTGGTGTGATGACACTGAAATCACTCAGTTGGTATGGTGAAGTTGGTGCGAAGACACTGAAATAACTCAATTGGCATAAGAGAGTGACAATCTCTATCAAGGGGATGAACTATCTCATGTTTGATACTCACCCAATTTGGAAGGGTCAAAATTCAACTCATTAAATGTAGTTGTCAGGGTCTTTATATTTTCCTTGGTTCCATTGCATTTCCAGTTGGCTGATATGAAATATTTCCTCGTCATTTTGAAAAAATGGTTTTAACGTTAATAATACATCAAGGGTAAAATTTTTTTTTCTTTTTTTTCTACAAAGATCTTTGAAGAATGTAAAGTGGAAATGTAATGTATATTTTCGTCTGTATATGCATATGTATATATATATATATATATAAATGCAATACAGCTAATAAATTCATATGCATATTAAGGTGGGAGTGATATATAAGGATAAATATCTTAAGGACAAATGTGTGCGAAAAAGCGTGAACATGAGGCATGTAAGAGTAAATGAACAAATGTATGTAATGCACATTACATGTACTTTTGTTAGATATATTTCTTTAGCTATATTATTTCTACAAAAACTTACGTTGCAATAAACATACGTTCCTAACTTTTAAATTTGGTTTTTAAAACGTGTAAAAAATAAAGAGAGACATTTACAACTTTTTTAAAAGAATAAAATAAAGAAAAGAGAAATTTAGAAAATTATAAATGTGAGCTAAAAAAAAAAAAAAAGAAGGTTCTTTTTAACAATGTTAAATGGAATTTAATTGTGGAATGATGATGTAGTTGTTTTAAATAAGGGAAGTCGTGTTAAAAAAAAAAAATTTTATTTTTAAAAAGGTGTTATTATATTTTGCTTATTTTTAAGGATAGAAAAAATGTATATGAAAATGGAGACATGGTAAAATAAATTTGCTTGAAACCAAATTAATGGTGTTTTTTTTATTTTCATTTTTAATTTCATATGTAGCTTTTTTTTTTTTTTTTTTTTTTTTTTTTTTTTTTTTGGGTTTTATTTTTTGGTAAGGGGTTTTTTTTTTTTTTTTTTTTTTTTTTTTATTTTTTTTTTTTTTTTTTTTTTTTTTTTTTTTTTTTTTTTTTTGTGGGTTCTACATTACGGTAAGGGGCTTTTGTTTTTTTTTCTTTATTTTTTTATAATTGTCGTCGCTATGCGCACATTTTTTCCTGCCCTTAAGTGTTATTGTGTACTTTTCTGCGCGCTGCACAAGAGAACACATTCCGTTTGTGTAGTACATTTGTGGCTCGCTTAAAATGCATGTATAATAGATTGGCATTTCAAAAATGCATAACCGTGTGAGAGAATTGGTTATACGTTGATGGGTTAGAAGCCTGGTGTAAAAGGGGGAGAAATGGTGGATCCAATAAAATATATATCCGTTTTTGCTTGACTAAGAAAAAAGAAATATTTTAAAATATTAATGTATTTGTGTATGTAGAGTGAGATCGAGGAAAAAATCTATTTGTGCGATTAATCACATTTATGTTTTTCGTTCAGTTTCGAGTTAATATATATGTTCATATACGCATGCACGCACATGGCAGATGTGTGATGTTGGTGACACGTGCTATTATTGATGTCCATTTTTCCAAAGGTGTAGATTTTACATGAAGGTAGAATATTTATACATACAGGCTTTTTTATTTTACCTACACATTACAAAGTATAAATAAGCATAAAAGAGGAACTGAACTAAATGTGATATAACCAAAAAAAAAAAAGGGGAAATTGAAAAAAAAAAAAAAAAATTCTCTGAATATTCACACACGTATATTCCCCTTTTTACAACAAGTGTTATTCAAACGTACATAAAATATGAACCAAAATGTGTAGGAAATAAAAAGTACACGTCTGTTCATTTGTCATAGGTTTTTTTTTTTTTTTTTTCCCCTTTTTTAGCAAAGGAGATTATTTCTTTTTTTTCGCAAAATGAATTCATCCTTTATCCAAGTGAACATTCCCTTTGGTATGAATTTATTTTTTTTTAATTATTTTAAGGCTACAGTCTAACTAGTCATGTATAACTTCAAAAAAACAAAAAAACTTTATTTATATTTTGTATGTTATCAAATTTATGTAAGGAAGGTTCATAAAAAATGTAGATCATCTACATTTAAAAATTTCCCATATTTCACACACATATAAGCACAAGTATGTGTATGTAAGAAGCGATGGGGGAGGGGGGTACATATATATATATATATATATATAATATATATATATTTCTTTGGGGGATAAATAGAAAGGGGGGGGGGGGGGAAACTTGTTATCATTATTTTATATATTTTTATAATAAATAAAATAATAATACATTAATATGGAATGAAATGAAATATGAAAGAAAAAAAAAAAAAAAATGTTGGATGGTAAGGGAAGAGGAAAATTCATAATATATGAAAGTAATAAAAGAAGGGGATTAAAATGCAAAAAAAAAGAAAGAGGTGCAGTGTTGGAGGAGGAAGAGGGAAATTTATAATATATGAGATGCAATAAGAGGGGAGGATTATATTGTGAAGAAAAAAAAAAAGGGGGATGGGGGACGGGGGGTTAAATAAAATATATACAGATAACTTAATGGGGGCTTTTATATGCTTGAAAAGAAGAATGTAAGAAGATGTAAACATGAAAAAAAAAAGAGACGTTTGGGAACAGGAAAATGTAAATGAATATATACTACTGCTCACATATGTACACACATATATATATATATATATATATATATATATATATATATATATATATATATATATGTATATATATACATGTATATATAATTGTGACTTATATGAATTCCACCCCCACTCCTCAAAAAAAAAAAAAAAAAATGCTTTCCTCCTTTTTTATTATTTTTTTTTTATTAAAAAACATTTCTTATTTCTTCACACTAATATGTTTTATGAAATTTTAACTTATCTTAAAAATTAATGGCATAATATTGTTTTTTTTCTTTTTCTAGCTTTTTTTTTTTTTTTTTTTTTTTTTTTCTTTTAATTAACAAAAAAAAAAAAAAAAGATATTACCACAAAATGTTTAACTCGGCGAGTAAGGAAGAAGGATGGATATTACAAATGATTTTTCTGTTGATTTTTTTGATGATATCTCCTTATTTATAAAATTTTAGATGAAATCATTAAGACACTACTTCTCGCTATCAAGAAATGTAAATACTAATACCAATGATACGAATATTTACACGTGTGATCTATGATTATATATTGATAAAAGCAAATTCGTGAAAAGATAACTACTAAATAACACATCGTTTTTTCTGAACTGTTTCATTATTTTTATGTTGTTTGTTGCTCAAATGAATGTAACTCTATATTCTTCGTGCATTGTCTGTGTGTAAATTTTTATTTATTTATTATTATTATTATTATTGCTTTTTTTTTCGAATGTTATAATTGAATGTTAATTGAGAATGTTGCTGATTAGTTACTTTCCAAAACTAGTATATGCTAAAAGCTGTCCACAAAAATATCACGTACAACAATCTCATCTTGCTTACATATAGATCTTCTCTCTCTACCAATATCCCATGTATTTTGTGACTATAGCTAGCATAACAATAAGTATTGGTATGAGTTTACTGTCAACAAAAAGCTTGTTGCAATTGTTGCTATATGCCTTAAGCTGATTTTTTAAATTCTCGTTTTCTTTCTCCAGTGCTGCTTTTTGCTTATCCACAAAAACACAGTAATTTAGTAACTCGTGATATTTTCTCTGCATGCCAGGCAGGCCTCCTTTTATGCCTTGGTTGGGGAAAATGAAGGGTGTGCAAATGAGTGGGTATGTGTGTCAGAGTATAGGTGTATATATTAATATATGCACATGTGGAGGTGACCATGTGTGCGTGGACATGTATATATATATATATATATATATATATATATATATATATGTGCATGTGTAGGTTTTTTTTTTTTTTTTTTCTCCTTGGATTCATACCTTCCGCCATATTGGCATCATCAGCATTTAAGCTATTTTCCGTGTAATTTAAATTGTGATTTTTGTTATTCATCTCAGAGAGGGGGTTATTATTCGAAGGCATATATGAGTGAGATGCTTTTGTGGAACTTTCATCGTTCAATACAACCACTAGCTTATGGTCTTGTATTTCATTTTTATTAACAGTGATCCAGAACTGCTTGTCGACTGTTGTGTCATCATCTACATTTAGACATTGTACTTGGAATTTATCATTTGAAATATTGTCTTTATCAGACAACGGTTGTAATATGATTTGAATTTCAATTGTTTCTCTAACGTTAATTAGTCCGAATGATGGCCGAACCAAATAATTATTGGGTGCTGTAGTTTTTATTTTAAATGCCACTTTCCTATCACTTATATTTTCTAGTTTAACTACTTGTGTCACTGCTTGGAAATGCACCAAGGGAAATTCTATATTTTTTTCAGGGCTCACTTTTAGTAGTTTCATTTTTTACGATTATCAGGGGATCCGTGTTGATAGAGGTAGTTACAAATGTCTATTTATTATTACTTTTTTTTTTTTTTTTTTTTTTTTTTTTTGTAATATCTTCAACTATGTTGTTTGACCTTATGTTGGTTTTGTTTTGAGTAATTATAAAAATGGTCCTTTCTTTCTCTTTAATCTTTTTAACGTTGATCTCTTTTTTCTGTCCTTTTTTGGCTCCTCCGTTATTTTTTTGATTCGTCACCCCTTTACCCCTGTATTACTTCTTCTTCTTTTTCTTCTTCTTTTTTTTTTCCCCCCCCCTTTTCTCTGATTTTTTATTCCCTCCAATAGTGACGTCACAATTTTCTTTTCCACTAGGGGATGTATGTCACGTTGCACTTCTGATGTGTTTTACAATTCTTTAGGATGTATACATGTATCATAAAAACATATGTACATATACGTGTATATATGTATAACATAAGGTTGTAACACGAAAATTTGCAATGCTCCTTGGTAAGGTTCTTATTGTTTAAGCATTGGCATGATGCGAATACGTAATAGGGTGTACGTAAGTTTATGTAAATGTACATGTATAGGTATGTATATATATATATATACATATGCATAAATTTGAACGTTTTATTTTTTTCTTTACAAGAAAAGAGGACTTGTTTTTGAATGCAAAAAAAAAAAAAAAAAAAAAAAAAAAAAAGTGTTGATAAATGGAGAAATGGGGAGCAATTGTGAGAAATTGCAAAATGAAAAGTAGTCACCAATAAATAAAAAATGTCAAGGAGCAAATATGAATTCGAAAAAAAAAAAAAAAAAAAAAAAAAAAGTTAAAAAGTTTTTATATATATGGATACACAAAGTAAAAATCATCAAAATAGCTGCTCTCTTCACTTGCATATATTTTCTTATTTTTAAAAGGAGGGCTTATGCAATGTGCTCATGTGGACTTATATATATGCGTGTGCGCAAATAAATGTATATACGTTTAGCATTTTTATATATATACGTATATATACGTACTTAGGTCTCATGTATCGATTAAAAGGGCTACAAAAGTTTATACTTCTATGTTCTTATATATGTATGTATAATGTATTATAAAAAAAAAATTTTCAAAACACGCCGAATAATGAAGTGAATTGCTTGGATATCTCAAGAACAGAAAATTTGGAGGCATAGGGATTATACATAAAATGTTAAAAAAAAAAAAAGAAAAAAGAAATGCAAAATGAGTGAACAATATGTAAATAAATGCTTAAATATATGGGTATGTAAAGGAGTTAATATATGGGTGAATGAATGCACAAATACATGGGTAAAGAAATGTTTAAATTAATTGCTTAAATATATGACTGAACAAATGAATAAACATCTGCATGAACATAAATACATAAATTTATGCGTGAATAACAAATACATGAACACAATATTCAAGCAAATAATAAAATGAATAAATAAAAAGTAGAGAAAAATGGATAAGGCAGGAAACAAGGCATGAAAAAAAAAAAATAAAAATAAAAAAAATTGGAGGAAATGAAAAATTTAATTAAAATAAAAAAAAAAAAAAAAAAATTCGTAAAAATTTCATTTAATAAGATGTCTTTCCCCCCCTTTTTTTTTTTTTTTATTTTTTTTTTTTTTCTTCTTCTTCTTCTTCTTCTTCTTCTTCTTCTTCTTCTATTTCCCCACACATTTAAGGGGAAAAGAAGGGAATATATGTAAAAAAAATTGTAACTTTTTAAAGGTATACGTATGAGTATATGTATGTTACATATACATGTGTGAGGCACAGTTTCTTAAGTGGCTCCTATTTTATAACTGCACCTTATAATGATATTTTACATTTCTCTCATCTGTTTGGATTCGTTATTTTCCATATAAAGGCAAAAGACGGTTGAGAGAATCCTGTGCTAATGAATCACATTGCCATCAACCCCTTTGGAAGGGTTGAATAATTGTGGCGAGGCAAAGAATAAAAGAGAGAAAAAAGGGAAAAGAAAGGCACAGTGTTACACGAGATATATAAAGGAGGGACACGATATTCATCTAGTCTATCGACACAAAGGTGATATGTTTACGCTTCTTCAAAAATACACAAAAAGATGAAATGAAAAAAATAAAATAAAAATATAGAAGGAAAGAAAATGTCAATGTGCTTAGTGTTTCATCCCCCAAGTCACACCCAGTCCCCATTCAATTATGTTTTACCCTAGTTCTGTTATATTCCCTGAGAATTAGTAAAATGTGTATTTATGGAAAATAAATACCAAATAGTGTGTGTAAACATAGGAATAATGGATAAGCATAGTGTGATAATATATAGGTTTCAAAATTGGTGAATATAATAAATTGAAAAAAAAAAAAAAAAAAAAAAAAAAAAAAAAAAAAAAAGACAAAACGAGGAATGTCTATGTATGACATTGGTGAATCATAAAAATGGATAAAGGCTTTTGGTGAACAAATTTTATAGCCAAAGCCAAGTGACAAAAAAAAAAAAAAAAAAAAAAAATTAGCAGAAGTATGTTATTCAGCACTTATAAATGGAAATAAAAATAAGTAAATATACGGAGTCATCTTCTCTCATTCCTTGTATATATTACAAAAATGTATTTTTTTATTACAAAAATCCACTTGCTTTCTAAAAGATTAAAGCAATCGTAGAAATGTTAGGTGTCTTTTTTTCTTTTATTTGATGAGTAAGTTTAATACCAACCGTTCTATTTATATGTAATTTTCTCTTCACCCACTGTTTCTTTTGTTAATATGTATGATTCAGCAAGGTTAATTTTTCCACACAGAACTCAATCGAATGGTAAAATAATTGGAATGACAATTGGTGGGGAAATACCAAGTAGTCCATGACAAATAATATACGACTAAAAAGGGGTATTACATTAGTAGGGTATCCGCATTTTTTGTTCTAGTTAAGAAAAAAAAAATTTACACGTCACAAATGTAGCTCTACCCAGAATATGACATTTATGTATTATCTTCAGCTACATGGGGGAAATAAAAAATAAAAAGAAATATAAAATAAAATAAAAAATAATAATGATAATAAAATTACAAAGTTTTTGCCCTAGATAAAATACTACATATGTACATGTAGTAGCTTCTACTCCTTGCGATCATTTTGTAATTATGGTACAACGTTTTTTTCCTTTCCTACTGTTCTACACATGCGCAAGAACAATTTGTATACATTGGAGTGTGCGATGTGCACTCTTCTGAACAGCACAAAGAAACCATATGATTAAAAAAAAAAAAAAAAAGTAAAAATAAAATATATTAATAAAAAGTAGCAAAAAAAAAAAAAAATGCCAAAAGAATTACAAAATAAATGTGCACAAAGAATGGTGAGGAGTATGATAGATCTCTCTTTTAAAGCATCAGAAACACATGTATCTATTTTTCATGAGTATTAAATGATCTATATTACAAGCTTATAAACTTTTGGTGAAAAGTGTGGACTCAACATGTTAACCGCAGAAAAAGGGGGAAAAAATGAAATATTAAAAAGCAGATGTATATTTTTAAACCTCTCCTCTATGACACATTATTGGTCTCCCTTGGAGGATGTTATTAAAAGAGGAAAAAAAAAAAAAAAAAAAAAAAAAAACATACGAAAAAAAAACGAGAACTTACTCCAAAATTGTGTACATTTGTCTGTATACCATGCTAGAGATATAGGAATTTTTTATTTTTTATTTTCCATATTTTAGGAGATGTTCATGAAAATTATGAATTTTTCACAGAAAATTAAATCATAAGTTCCTTCTTTTAGTCTTATCATATAATTATGTTAACAAGGAGAAAAAAAAAATAATATAAAATAATAAAACAAAAATAAAAAGGGGATTAAATATTTGAAAGAACGATGAGTTCACTAAAATTCCCCAATGTCAATGTTCAGGGTACAACCCACGAGGCGGCCAGCAGTAAACTGTTATAGTGAAAGGAAAATAATGAGAAATAAGAATCCAAAAAAATGAAAGAAAAAAAAACATAATGTGTTATTTCATACGGACCGATATAATTATATGAGATCCCCTACTTGTTCATTTATTGTTTTTATCAGCTTCTACCAACATCACAACCAGCCTTTGTATTGTACGAAGATTGTAGACATATGATATGTACATTCTTCATTCTTATTCCTTCCTACAGTTCAGCCGTTAATCTAGGATACTACTCAGATCCATTTTTGAAATATTTTGTCAAAAGGATTGAGAAAAGAAGTCCTCTCATAAATAGAGGTTTGTGAACAAAAGCTTTTACATTCTGAGGCATGTGATTGTATGAATTAAGGGCTCGTTAATGCACATTTTAACTGACAGATGGTTATCATGGAAGTTGGATATCGGACCAATTGGTCTTTTGTCGAACATATCTGAACACAGTGTTTTCTACGCCTTTTACGTCTGCTACCAGGTGCTTCCATTTTGTTGATCTGCTATGTTGTTGATCTATTAAGTAGTTGATGCACCTTTTTTTTTTTCCTTTTTTTTTTTTTTTTTGAAAGGTTATTATGCCAGGGTTGCTGCATTGAGAAAGTACATTGAGCTCTTTTTCAGATCTCTGGAGAGGGTAAAATATAGAAAATTGAAAGGACGTTCAGCATAGTGTTGAATGGTTCTACGTGTGTGTATACATAAGTATGTGTCCCGGTGTATACATAAGTATGTGTCCCGGTGTATACATAAGTATGTGTCCCGGTGTATACATAAGTATGTGTCCCGGTGTATATATGACTATGTGTCCCGGTGTATACATAAGTATGTGTCCTTGTGTACACATATTTTGATTGAAATAATTCGATGAAACTCTGCCACAATCGTGACATGTCTTGCAGGAGGAATCTGTTCAGGTAGTGAACATAGGGGCCGGTTTGGATACCACCTTCTTTTGGATAAGCGTAAGTGTGGGAGGGGAGAAAAAAATGGAAGAACATTTTTTCCTTTTGAGAACATGTTAAAAACACAAGTTCTTCGTTATTCTTACATAAAAATAGGAACAGCACAAAAATGTAGTTTACTATGAAATGGATTTCAAAGAACTACTTAGAGAAAAAGCTAACATAATAAACCGTGTTGATACGTTAAAAAGTTTTTTAAAAAGTTTTGAAAAAGGTTATGAGTGGGACGAAAATGAAGGTGAAGATCTTATTTACTGTGCAAACTACAAAATGCTTTCATTCGATTTGAACAATTCAAGTTTATTACAGAAAATTTTACTGACTCATGGTTTTGATATTTCGTTGCCAACATTGTTCATTTGCGAATGTGTTTTAATTTATTTGGAGATAGATAGCAGCGACAATTTAATAAGAACATTGGCTGAGCTTATGAAAAGTACTTCTTGTATATTAGTGTATGAACAGGTATATCTCATGCTTGTGTTTGTCGTATGTTGTGTTTATTTTTACATTTGTTAATTAGTTGCTTGTGAAACGGAAGACATGTTTATTTGACATATTACAAATGCGCACAATCTCCTTTTGCAAAACCTTTATTTTTTCTCAAGGTCAACCCAAGTACAGCCTTTGGAAAAGTAATGATAAACAATTTTAATCAAAGAGGCATAGAATTAAAAAGTATTTTCAAGTATGACAATATAAGTAAACAACTTAATAGATTTAAGTCTTTGGGATGGGATCATGTGTATATAAGTGATATGAATGAGATATACGATTATCATTTAAATCTGGATGAAAAAAAAAAAATTGAGAAAATTGAAATGTTCGATGAGTTTGAAGAATGGAGACTGTTACAAAACCATTACTTCATACTCGTTGCGTTCAATTCTTCTGGTGACTTAAGCATGAATGCCTTATATGAGTTTTTAAAAAACAAAAAAAAATAAAAAAGCACAACTTGCAAATGCATATGAGAACACTTCCCAAACTTCAAAACGTAATGTGTCTATGCTTTGCTTTGTGTCATATGATGTCCTAAGTAACTATTACTAATGTGTATCTCACTCCTTGAAGTGTTTTTTCACCTGCATCTCTAATTTTTTTTTTTTTTTTTTTTTAGTGCCTCCTCCAACTTATCCCAAGGAAGAGGAGTAGGAGGAGGGGTCAATTCTGATCGCACTACTAAAATAGATAACCCTGTACATATTTGTAAGCATAATAATGGAATGTGCATATGTACGTATATATTTGTGTTATAATGTGGTATATTGCATTAAAAAAACAATGACTATCAAATGGATGTATAATTTTAATGGGCCAACTTTTGTACGTTTGTAACACGGTTGAACCGAATTAAAGAATAAATTAATTGTGCTTAACACTACAAGGTCAAGAAGCGCACAGAAGATTCGACGGCATGAATGAAGCAGTAATGAGGTTATTGCCATATATTTTGGTCTATTTTGGTCTATTATGGTCTATTATGCTTTATTATGCTTTATTATGCTTTATTAGGCTTTATTAAGCTTTATTGTGCATGACTGTGCTTAACTGTTTTTTTTTCTCTTTTTTTCTTCCTTTTTTTTTTTTCAATGTAAATGGAAAATGAGAGATGAATCTTACACCATGTCGCCCATACCCCCGTAGAAGAAATAGGAACATCTTGGTGGGTCGTACAAGAAGGCAAAAAAAAAAAAAAAAAAAAAAAATTATAAATATATATAACCCATGCGCGTATTTATTACAAATTACGCATCACTACATGCGAAGTGCATACCTAATAATCAATCACAAAAACGCACGAATTATAAGTGAAGGATGGAAAAAAAAAAAAAATGATAAAAATTCCAGGTTCGACAAATTTACCAGGGTAAAAAGTGTAACGTGAACACTAAGTTTTAAAAAACAAACCTTTCCCTTGAGAATGAAAAAAAGGAAAAAAGTGTTCAAATTTTAAAACATACAAATAAAAGAAAAAAAAGTGTGTGAAAAAAAAAAAAAAAAAAAAAAAAAAGAAAAAAAAAAGAATAAAACTAATTAGAGAAAAGCAAACCTATAATTTTTGATTATTCATTTGTGTATTTTTTGTTTTTTCATTTATTTATCCATTCATTCGTCCATTCGTTCGCAAATGAGTACGGGATTTTCATCTCCCGCGCTATTTTTATTTACTCATTTTAAAACAGAAAGTGCAAGGACAGGGTATACAGGATATATATACATAGTAACACATCGCCCATTGGTACTTGAGAGTATTATACCATTTTAATTTTCCTCGTTTGACGTGTCAATATTCAGGCCTTACCCCCAATTTTGCCCAACTTGTGCCTACGATGTTTATATTCGAAAACGCGCAACACTATTTTAACTTTTTTCGAAATTTTAATGGGTGCTACACGGATAACAAGCTGTTGAAATATTTTTTCAAAAAAAGTTACAATAACTGGTTTAATGACCCAAGTCAATATAATTACTATTTTATATCCTACTATGCAGTAGCAATTTCGTTTTCTGTATTGATGAGACATTTGTTGTTTAATCCAGATGTTCATTTCAGGAGACAAGACAAGAGAAGAAATATTGTTGATAGATATCAACATCATGCATATTCAGTTCCTTATTACAACCACTGGTTAAGAAACTTTAGTCAGTCTTTTAAAAGCACACTAATAGATAATGAGCCAGATTATCAAGATGAAGACCCTTTGAATATTAGACCTAAAAGGGTCCAGTTTTATGGAAGATTCCCTTTTTTCTTTGAGGTTCCAAAGTACGGTGTTGATGATCCATATTATGAAAAAAACTCCCATAAGTATATGCAAAACTATTACGAGAGTATTGGATATGTAAAGCCAAGGGAGACACAGCATATTTAAGCTGTAAGCAGAAGAATGAAGTAGAAGAATGAAGTAGAAGAATGAAGTAGAAGAATGAAGTAGAAGAATGAAGCAGAAGAATGAAGCAGAAGAATGAAACAGAAAGAACAAAATTTGTCCAAGTGGACGGAGGAGGGTAAGTAAACAACTTTGAAAACGCATTGGCATTCCCTAAATATAGGGTTATATATGATATAAAAGGGGAAAAAAAAAAAAAAAAAAATGTCTCTTTGGGTGCTTTCTTTTTCTTTTTTTTTTTTTCTTCCCCCCCCCCATTTCATACACACTAAATTAAGCACATTCATATGTGACGAAGTTGTAACTTCTCTTTTTGTAGCTTATAAATAGTACCCCAATGTCACTTCCTCCCCTTTTTTTTTTTTTAAACTCCTATATAAAAATTATGATTTTAAAAGATTTTTACGTATTCAAAATGAAACTTTTTAGAAATTCACGAAAATGTATGAGGCTTAAACACCTCGTTGGCACAATTAATATGTTCATAAATATGGATATGTACTAAAAAAAAATAAAAAAAAAAAAAAAATAACCCTTCAGCCTTCATTGTTGTATTATTACCTTATTGTTGCTATGACCCATTTGATATTTCATCATTTTTATCCAAACTACTTACAAGTATTGAGCCGGTAAATGATCAAGTGGGTAAGCTGCCCAATATCAATGGCACTATTCGTTATATATAAACGTTGAAATAAAAATAGGCTACTACTTTTATCAGAAATCCACCCCACCCTTTTGCCAAAAAAATAAAATAAATAAAAAGATAAACTTGTGTGGTAAAAAGAGATATTTTGTGGGTATTAATATTAAATTCAATTAAAAGGTAGACCCCTTTTTTTTTTTTTTTTTTTATATTCGCCATGTTTTTTTTAAAAAAAAGAATAAAAAAAAAAAAAAAACAGTACTGAATACATAAAATTTTGCAAATGTTATTTCCCTCGAAAAGGTAATCTTTGCATATACATAAATACATATGTACATGTGTGTGTGCATATACATTCGCGCATATGACGCCACTGTAACAAATAATCTCGTCCCTATATGAGGATTTAACAAATTTAAAAATGTTAAAAGTTATCCGTTAATTTTTCATTAATGGTATAAAATGAAACAAAATAAAACGGGTGTGTGGCGATGACAGTGAATTATTTTCCATGTGTGTGTTTGTGTGAACAGGATATATATATATATATATATATATATACATATGTTTCGATTGAATATAGATATGAATATGCATAAAAACATATGTGCACATGATATGTAACACGTTCGTCTACCTAATGATTTATCGCAGTAATCACGATTATTAGTGTTCTCTCTTATCCTTGACTCATCCATCTTTATCCACTTTTTTTTTCTTTTTTTTTTTTTTTTTTTTTTTTTTTTTTTTGTTTATAGATTTTTTTTTTCCCACTAAAAAGGAATATTTTTTTTTTTTTTTTTTTTTTTTTTTTTTTTTTTTTTTTTTTTTTTTTTTTTTTTTTTTTTTTTTTTTTTTTTTTTTTTTTTTTTTTTTTTTTTTTTTTTTTTTTTTTCCTTTACCTTATTTTTATGCCTTTTTTCTATGATATTATTTTGTGTTATAATTACATACATAATTATTTTCTTGCACCGAGTATTGGTGATTAGGTTGGTAATAAATATTCTGTGTGTTAGTGTTCATAAACATTTTTGAATGAACATTTAGTTTTACGTTTTGTTGATCATTGGAATTTATATTTGATACGATATTATTTAAATGGTTATGTATAAGAGTGTTATCTACATTTTGATTAATAATATTTATAGATGAATTCTTCGTTCCAGTACCTTCTGAATTATTTATCATGTCATTTATACAGTTTTCATTCATTCGGGAGTTTATTTGTTTATTCATCATTGCAATTGTATGGTTTTTTGATTGTACGTTTATCTGATTACTGAATTGATCGCTCATGTGATTCTTTCGTGAATGTCTAGGATGATTATTAATAGGATTGTTAACTAAATGGCTGGAAATCAATCGATTATTCGGTAGGCTGTTATTCGAAAGTTGATTTTTCGTGCGATAATTTTTTATGTGGCTATTTTTGACCAAGTGCTTTTTCATTAATTGGTTCCCATTCAACTGATTTCCAATTAGATGGCTGTTATTCAATATGTTATTTTTTAATCGATCGTTGTTCATAAGACTATCGTTGATTAGTTCTTCGTTCAAAAAGCCGTCATTCAGTTGACTCTCATTCAGTTGACTCTCATTCAGTTGACTCTCATTCAGCTGACTCTCATTCAGCTGACTCTCATTCAGCTGACTCTCATTCAGCTGATTCTCATTAAGCTGATTCTCATTAAGCTGACTCTCATTTAGATGATCCTCATTTAGAAGATCCTCATTTAGAAGATCCTCATTTAGTAGATCCTCATTTAGTAGATCCTCATTTAGTAGATCCTCATTAAGCTGACCATTATGTAAGAAACTGTCAGTAATTCGGTTATCACCTCTATGTGGAGTATTTACCTTGTGAATGATGTGTTTCCCAAGGGTTTTTCGATTTTGAATACCTGCAATACTTGTAGCTGCAGTTGTTGAAGCAGTTGATGTAGTAGTACTTGTGGCAGTTACACCATTGTTATTCATTTTGAAATAATTATTTAGTAAGTCCTTATTTATTTCCACATTGGATTTTGTGGGTATGTGGTTTAGATTCATCATATCATTTTTTAGATTAGTTGGAATGTTATTATAATCACTTAAATGGATACTATTACTCTGTTTGATAAAATTATTTTTTGAATTATTATTTTTATAAAAATTTTTGATTTCATTATTGTTTAGCATTTTTCCGGCTATCATTTTTGGTATGTCACTGTTCTGTGTGTTTTTATGACCAAAGGAAGAAGAACAATGGGAAGTATTTTTTGTAACGGAAGAATCATTTAAATTTATATTTGTCATATTATTCATAATGTTACTTCTTGTAATATTGTTAATAATATTCCCATTTGGTATATTTTGAGTGTTTAAATTTCCACTAATTTTGTTACACCCAGTTTGATTATAATTATAAATATAATCTTGCTTTGGATTCATGACATCATTTGCTTTATCATCTGTTTTAATGCTTTGATATGATTGAAAATTTGAGTTTATATCATGAATCTGCATGTCTTGTATAGATGGAAGTTTTATACGAAAATTTTCTTTTTTCATTTCTTCATTATTCATATTGTTGTAGTGGCAATATCTATCAAGTGAAGATGTTGTCACTGCATTATGCAAAGATGCTGATGAAGTTAGATGTGTATTGGGGTTCATATGGATGTTGCTATTACAATCAATGCTACCATTTCCATTACGTCCATTATCATTTGAAACGTTGGGCATGTTAGACAAATTAGACATGTCTAACGCATTTGCTGTATGAATGATGTATCCAAATTTATTTTTCAGTTCCTGTAATTTTTGATTTGTTGGATTATTCGCACTGCTAATGTCCTTGTTTTGTATAGTGTTTGGAATGTTTACAGTTCTACTGGTAGATATATTTTGATGCATTTTATTGCATATATTAGCGGGTTCAATCAGTATGTTCTTTACATTCTGTTGTTTGTAATTTCTTGTTATATCATTGTTTAGAGAAGAATAACCTTTATAATTAGAATCATTTGTGTTCATGTTGCTGTTCCCTAAATTATCATTTGTTGAGTTATCGTTCTTATTCATACAATTTCCCCTATTGTTGTAATTAGCTATGCCAGATGCAAGAGCACATTGGATTCTATTGCTACTGTGGGGATTCGGATGAATATTATTACACCCTTCCAAGTTCTTATGAACACATTTTTCGTTTATGCTATTTGAGCTGGAATTCTCTTCCGAAAAATTACTGTCTTGATTAAAGTTGAGGAATATATTATTTGCGATATTAGAAGGAAGGTTGACTGAGCGTATCGATGGCTTATCTGGGTCATTATTCTTGTAATTGGAATTTAAATTTCCCATGAAGTTATGAGTAGTGTCGGAGTGGTGAACCGTATTGTTTGTGTTCTTCATGTTGGCTATTTCTAATGCATTTGCCGTATTTAATTCGCTCTCAGATATTTCTGCAATTTCTGAAATTTCAGCATTAAACGTCTGCATGTTTAATCCACTTTTATCATTGCTTACCGTAGAATAAAGATTATAGTATTGCTTCGTTGTGTCGAAATCAGCCTTATGATTGTTCATATAATTTGTACTATGATTTCCATTGTTTCCAATTCTGTAATTGCCCCTGTTGCTGTGGTTGTTGCTGTTGTTGTTGTTATTGTTGCTGTTGCTGCTATTGTTGCTGTTGTTGCTACTGCTGCTGTTGTTGCTACTGCTGCTGTTGTTGCTACTGCTGTCGTTATTGTTGTTGCTGTTTCTTTTTGTACTTCCCTTGGTATTCAGATTGATGAATTTTATTCTATCTTCTATGGGTATTAGATCTATCAAGAAATCGAACACATCCCTTTTACAAGCAGCGGAAATTACATCCTGTTTTTGCAGTGTTCTTCGTTTGCTTTCTTCTGTAAACTTCCAAGCGTAGTTAGTTAGTTCCATAATGAATAACTCACATGCTTTTGCCAGTAAAACAGGGGTATCTGCTGATACCATCTGATTAATTTTTATTTCATCATCTTCCTTCATAATTTTTTTAATTCTTGAAATGGGTAAATTGTGGGTTCTTAAATCATCTACAGTCATATTTAATATTTCGTTTAACTGATTTTTCCAAAAGGTGTCAACCTCGTCATCCTTGGTATTTTTAATATTCATATCTATATATACTGATAATCAGACAAGTAAAAAAAAAAAAAAAAAAAAAAAAAAAAAAAAAAAAAAAAAAAAGAAAAAAAAAAAAAAAAAAAAAAAAAAAAAAAAAAAAAAAGGGATAAACATGTGGACACAAGAGCACAAGGGGAGGTGGTCAGGTAAATAAAACTTCTTCGAATAATGTACCTTAACAATGACTAATTAATCATATCATTGACAAAACAACAATGTGAAATAAGTACTATCCAATTGTTTTTTCAAATGCACGATCATGCATGAAACGTTTTATGAATTATACACCACCCTTTTATGCACTTCGGATATGCAAATAATATTTGGGTGCGTAAAACAAGACGCTTTAAAAAATGAACCTACACCTTGGTAGCAAAAGAAGTACAAAAAAGAAAAAAATAATGAAAAAAAATGAGAAGAAAAAATAAGAAAAAAAAATAAGAAAAAATAAGGAAAAAAATAAGAAAAAAAAAAGAATAATATTTTCCTCGTGAAGAGTTTTATCAGTTCAGTATGTGCTGGACACTTAATGCACACAAATAAATGCATATTTTGTGTTACTTGCAATTGTATCTTTGAGATTGTATATGTATATATATACACGAACATAATATTTTAAGCAATTAACCAGTAAGTTGGTAAAATATAAAAAAAAAAAAAAATAAATAAAAAGGAACCTTCTATTTCTACTTCATTGTTATTCTGGTATTAAAAACTCTTTCTTCAGCACAAAATGTGTATAAATAGATTTCCACAATTTATGCTGTTGCTTTATATATATCATAATAGTTACTTAAGAGGACGTCAAGATCCTAATACAGTACTGCTAACTTGGTTATATAACACTATTAACCCTGTTCTGGTCTAATAATGTAGCAAATGGTAAATGTGTAATGTCTCTTCTTTTCTATGCTCCTCAGTGTCTATCTTTTTTTTTTTTTTAATCTGAAATCGCTATGAGGGGCTAAATAAAATTACTACAAATGAAAAATTTCACTGCACATATATATAAATGTAAAAAAAAAAAAAAAAAAAGTACGCATGCATTTAAGCGTCTAAATATTGCGAAATAAAGCGACACAAGAATAGATAAAATTTATTTTCCATTTATTTATCCACTATTTTTCTCTTCTTTTATCACTTTGTCGTTATGCCATTTTTTTGATTTGTCCCTTTGTTGCCTTATCGTTTTGCCACTTTGTTATTTTGTTATATAATTTTCTTTTTCTTCCCTCCACTTAAATCCTTCTGAATGGAGAGGCAAGAAAATAGAAATGGAGAATGCAAAAAAAAGAGAAACAAAAAAATATACATACATCAGAATATATGAACAAGCGAAACGGTTGTAAAAAAAAAAAAAAAAAAATTATTTACGTTTTCATTAAATTTTTGTGACCAAATAGGTTTTTAAAAAATAAGAAAGATAGCTCATGCATAGAAATATACGGTCCGCACGCATAGGGTAAACTCACGGATGCTCTTATGATGTGTGCGCACATGTACATGTGAAAGAAATAAATGAAAATGCTTCATTGCCAAATAAGTTGTGTAATTTGTCATTAACGGAAAACGAAAAGGAAAAGGAAAAGGAAAAAAAAAAAAAAAAAAAAAAAAAAGCATGAATAAATTCACAAAACTTGTAATTATCCTCGCACCCCCCCCCATTGCATTAATCAAGCACACATTTATATACGTATTCATAATGTGCATAATATGTAACAATTTTATAACTACACATGTGCATTAGTAGTCACTAAACATTAAAATAGAAAACATTACACATTTTAATAAAACCGATGAAACAAAAATATTTGATGTGGTGCAATTTCCATGAACAACTAATGAAAGGGAGAGGAAAAAAAAAAAACAAAAAAAAAAAAAAACAAATTAAAATAATACGCGAATATCCTTACACGTAATGGTCGCAGTTAGATAAACGAACGTATGTGCCTATATGTGAAAATAAATGTGGTAAAAATTAGAGCTACGAATGGAGAAAAAAAAAATACAAAATAATAAATTTAATAAATAATGCTTAAAATGATGAACCACGGGGGTGTAGAGTACTTGGCGAAACATGTGTATATATATTCGCAGATGCATACGTAAATGGATGTTTATAAACGTTCAATGGTGCACATTTTCATAGATATACTTGTGCACGTGCTTGTGTCTTACAATCCAGAAGAATTCCCTTGCAAGACGGAAAGGGGATATGTTGTTCTAAGAATATAATTACTTATAAATAAGAGTGACATAAAAAAAAAAAGAGTAGGGGTACGAAATTAAGAACATATAGATATGGAAAAAGCATCTGTGCTTTAATCATATACACGTGCGTATTTGTGTAAAACTTCGTTTGTACATGTCACAAAAGATGATGGATGAACATTCAGCGTTCTTTTTCAAAATTATTGAAGAGATTATGCACTTGTTTACACAATAGATCAAAGAAAAAAAAGGAAAAAGAAAAATAAGTCTCTTTTTTCTGTGGATTTATTATGAATTTTCAGCTTGGGTAGTAGTAGTGTCATGTGTATGTAGTAATCCTTTTTTTCTTCTCCTTACACCTGCATTTTTGTTATGTTATCTGGAAACGTTGAAGTTGTCGAGATGATAATGCAGAAAATTTGAATCAAATTTCCTTTTTGTGCTTTGCCATGATTTTTTTTTTTTTTATCATAAATTGTTCTATGTTACTATGAGGGATTCCATATGATGTCAGTTAGTGACAATTGAATTCTCTGTACTTGCCACTTTTTTGGATTAGTACATAAATAAAAATCAAACGAATTGAAACAAAAAATACAGCAAGGGCAGAAAAAAAAAAAAAAAAAAAAAAAAAAAAAAAAAAAAAAACACAAAGAGCTGCTCTGAAAAAAATGTGCACATGTACATGAAGTTACACGTATCTGTATATTTTACAAATCGACATGTGAATACATAATTAAAAAATGTAAAATTGAAAAAGAATTGGCCTATATGTGAAACTGGTTTTCCTTTTTCTTTTCGTTTTTGCTTTCAATTAAAATTTACAGTTTTCACGTGTTGTTCATATTTACGTATACAATTTTTCTTATGTGTCCATTTTCACACGTGAAAAAAATAGAAAAAGAAAAATAATAAAATAAAACAAAATAAAACAAAAAAAAAAAAAAAAAAAAAAAACAAGTTTGTAAAAATAGATAAAAATAGCAAAGTGTAATGAAAAATACGAAAAATGACAAAAAAACAAGCAAAAAAAAAAAAAAAAAATGTTTATGTATATGCAAGCATTGTACAAACTTATTATGGAGAAATTGTCAGCATTCAGACAAAAAAAAAAAAAAACTTATGGATATTATTTATTTATATGAGGAAACATTTTCCCCCCTTAATGTTTCTTTTTCGGTTTTGTCAGGAATAAAGGAAATCGTTTTTATTTTTTTGTCATTTTGAAAAAAGAAAAAAATAAATATAAATAAAAATGAAATGGAATATAAAATAAAAAAAAATTGGAAAGGAAAATTCTTGTTCCCATGTGCACGCATAAAAACATGTTACGAAAAATTATATTATTGTTTATTTAACAAGTAGGAAGGTTTCTTTTCATACAATGTACACTTCTTTAAGAAACAAAAGTGTTTTTTTTATTCCGTGCGTCTAGTCCATTAGTTTACTGGTTCGTTCATTTGCATGTACTTTGTTTTATTTTTTTTATTTCATTTTTCATTTTTATTTTTTTGCTTTTACTACTTGATGATCTTCATGGTGCCATTGCGAAAGCATAAAAAGAATCACACGTAAAATTTTTCTCTTTATTTTTTATGCCCTCCATATACAAGACGGCAAACAACAAAAAAAAAAAAAAAAAAAACTTAGTGGCATTGATGTTCGAAGCAGTATTTTAAAAATGAGGAAAATTAAAAATTTAAAAGACGGACAGGAAATATTTTTTACCTATATAAAATTGTGAATTGGCAATAATGGAAATCCTTAAAATATATAAAATACATGATTTTATAACAGCGGATAAATGTGCCTACATATGACACGTGTACTAACGGTTAACCTTTTATTTGAACTGAATTGTGCGAATACATAGAATGCTTCAAAAAAAAAAATAAAATAAAAAAAAAAAAAAGAGGATTGAAATATCTTCCTATGTACACGTATATGTAAGAAATTTGTATATTTTATAAATTGAGAGTGATTGATCATTAAGAACAGCTGCATGTATTTTTCTTTTCTTTTCTTTTCTTTTCTTTTTTTTTTTTTTTTTTTTTTTTTCAGTATCCAAAATTGTAGAGCCAATTGGATATTGTAAAGTGTTAATTGTTAAACGTGGTATTGGTGATTTCTCATCAGACAGTTGTGTATAAGACGGGATATTCCCTTTTTTTTGTTCATTCATTCTTTAATCATTAAATACGAAAAGAGAGCTTGGTAAAAAAAATAATATATATACCTATTCCCCAAACATACATATAATCTTCCTTTCTATCACATGTTCCTTTGTGATACTGTAGTATGATCATTTGTGATAATGTATGCATATGTGAGCCTACTAACATGGAAAATTTGCATACTTTTTCATCTGGCATTAATAACACATGAATCAGAATGCGAATTGTGCAATCTGTTTTATATTCGTCCTTATTAACAATGTTAAAATGTGTTATGTAACGGGATGTACTTATATTACACACATGTGTGTGCAGATAACGGTAGCAAACTGTATGCGGGCATGGGTTTGGCAAGTTGTTGTAAATTTTTTTTTTTCATTTTTGTTACAATATATTTTTACATTTCTTGTAAATTCTTTGAAAATTCTCAAAATTTAGATCATCCCCTTTGGGAACTGTTGTTTCGACTTATTGCTTTTCCCCAATTTTGCACACGTGAATATTTTGGGGTTACTTTTTATTACTTTCGTGCTAATCGATTACTGTGTGGTTAATTCATACTATTAAAAAAAGCAAGAACGGGATAAGGTACAAGAAACATAATTGCCGTGGAGAAGCAATGATACACACAAAAGTGCACGGAAATTTTCTCGTAAAAATTTGCGTACAAGTTCGTGTACAGTTCGCTTAAAAGTTCGTATATAAGTTTGTATAAAAGTTCACACATGAGTAGTGACATTCATAATTGCAATTTCTCTCCCTATGACATGCACGATCATAGCAATACGGGTAAATTGGTTTTCTTTTTTTTTTTTTCTTTTTTTTTTTTTTTTATAAGCATAGTTAGAGAAGCAGAATGGTCGATCTTTTTAAAGAAAAAAATATTTCCCTAAATTTTTTCTTAATTTCATTCAATTTAGCGATATCATTACCGCTATGCCTTTTATAATTTTAACACATGTGTTTCATTCGTATATGAATGTTCTTATGAAGTCGCGTATGTTTTTTTTTTTTTTTTTTATTTTTTCGTTTTTGCACCCATTTTTATGTGAATAACATTCAATCATAAATAGAAAGGAATAAAATACATCCATATATGGTAAAAGCAAATTAAAAGAAATAGAACGCTAACTAAGGTGTATGAAATAAATATTTTTCTTTATGCAATTTTGGCGCACGCAGGAGGTTCCCTAAACCAAGGGTTTACTAGGTATATAAAATTAATTTATAAAAAAAAGAAAAAATTGGTCAAATGTGTTAAAAAAAAAAAACATATAAAAAGGCCAAAATGAAAAATTAATAAATTTGTTAATTCTCATTTTAAGAGAGCTTAATGAATTATTCACGGCCAAAAAAATCGAAGACATTTATGTATTACCATAAGCATAAACTTTTTGGAAAATTTCGTTCAGTGGTATATGTAATGCACATGTATATGTATACATATATGAATACGTACATGCATACAGTCCTTTTTTTTAGTTATTCACACATGCACACGGTCCTAGTTTCACATTTGTTGTGCAAGAGGCATAAAACAAAGGTAGTTCCCTAGTACCCGAACTTTGAGTGACAGAACATTTTTCATTTCTAGTGAACTCTCTAATGCTGCAGGGGAAAAACAACTTTTAAATTATAAGTTGTAGATACATACAAAAACTAGAGGATATACTTTCGTTTTTCAATAGTAAGGTCATTCTGCGTTATTACTGGAACAAGGCAAAGACAACTAAAACAGCGAACCACACACGAACTATTTAACATAATACATATATAATTTTAAGAGGAATATGAGCAAGCCAAATTGAAGAAAGAAGAAAACACATTTAAAGGACACAAAAGAGAAGAAAACAAAGCAAAGAAAAATAGGGAAGAATTGGAAAAAATAAACAGATAAATAAAGGAAAGAAAAGTAGAAACAAGAAAAGAAAAAAAAAAAAAATAAATAAAATAGAAAAAAATGAGAAGAATCAGAAATATCGAGTTTTTTATAAAGGGGAATATATTTTTAAAGAAAAATGAATTCAACAAAATATGTAAAAGAACATTTGGAGGAACGTTTAATCATAACATAAAAGAAAATGATCGAGTCCCACCAGCTTCGGAAAATCCAAGTTACAAAAATTTATTTGACCATGCAGAAGATATAAAATTATGGGAAATAGAAGAGAAGGAAAACATTAGTCACAAGAAGGTAGAAGATTTATCTGAGTTGGTTGAACCATCCAATCATCCACATCAGTATGAAGGTATATTTGTAAGAACAAGGTATGCGCATTATAATCAAACAGCTGAACCTGTGTTTCCAAGAAAACCAGATTTAGAAAAAGGTGAACTAGCTAGTGGTGCAAATGTAACAAGAACAGATGTATGGAATAACCCAAATGAACCCGCCGTTGTCTCAGTTGGTAAATTTGAACCGCATAATTTTAGACCAGCTGGTTATGCAGAAAATACACCGAATCCAGATAGCATAAACTCAGATTATCACCCAGACTTTAGAGAATATAGATTGAGAAGTGGAAATGCTGATAGGAGAACTTTTATGTATTTTATAAGTGCATCATATTTTTTTATTATGTCATCAATTATGAGATCTACTATATGTAAATCAGTACATTTCTTTTGGATTTCAAAAGATTTAGTCGCAGAAGGGACGACAGAATTAGATATGAGAACTGTAAGTCCAGGGGAACATGTTGTAATTAAATGGAGAGGTAAGCCAATTTTTGTAAAACATAGAACCCAAGAAGATATTCAAAGAGCTAGAGAGGATGATAAATTGGTGGAAACTATGAGAGATCCACAATTAGATTCAGATCGAACCATTAGACCTGAATGGCTAGTTAATATAGGAGTATGTACACATTTAGGTTGTATACCGGCACCTGGGGGAAATTACAGTGGCTACTTTTGCCCTTGTCATGGTTCCCATTATGATAATTCTGGTAGAGTTCGACAGGGTCCAGCTCCTTCCAATTTGGAGGTCCCCCCCTACGAATTTATTGACGAAAATACCATCAAAATTGGTTAATTCTTGTTTTATAATTTTAGCTCAGTAGTGGAGTAGCTCAGCAATACAGTAATGGAGTTGTACAGTTGTGTAGTTGTGTAGTTGTGTAGTTACGCAGTTGTTGCCACAATTTTTGCTGCCACGTGCACCTGATGGGACACTGGCGTTGGTACAATTAAGGCAGACTAAATGTACGGACCAAATTAAAGCATTCATTGAGAGACGCACGAATCATACATACGTGAACCAAAAATTTCCGCTTGAAAAGTCATATCTCGTTCGTGAAGGTGAATGATTCATAACAGGATAATCGTTGCTTCATTTTTTTTTTTTTTTTTTTTTTTTCCATTGTAATTGCTCACTACACATTTTATTGGTCCGAATTTTTTTTTTTTTTTTTTTTTTTTTTTTTTTTTACGTGCCAAGGTGTGTTTTCATAGGAATAAAAACAAAATACTCTTTTAAAATATTATTCCATATAAATATAGATCTGTATATACATAGGTCTAGGTATAGAGGATATCATGGATTTCAATTATGGAAAAATATTTTACAAGAACATCAGGAAAGAATCCCCAATGGATTTGTTTGCCTCTTACACTTTTGCATATTCCTTAATATTAAATATTTATTTCCTTCACACGTTCTCGTATAAGACATGTTTTTCATTATTATCTTTTCTATGTTGTAAAAAAGAAAGGACAAAAATCTGAATTGGTCACATTTTTTGTCCATAAAATATGCGAGAAAAAGAAAAAATATGGGTGGACATTACAATTATAAATTATTTGTCTATTAAAAATGGTATTATGTAGAACGACCGTGATCTTGTATGTTAATACTTCCTTCTTTATGACAATAGCTGTTTACATATATACTACCCCAAAAACATAGAGAACACCAAATATACACATATGGTGAGTTCCAAAATATAGTCAAATTGTAATTTTACCCTTTCAACTGTGGAAATTGTGAAGATTATTCCTTAATTTCTGCCTTTTCCACAAAATTTGGAATCGAAAATATTTATTAGAAATTACGTTTTGAGTTTTAGAATGAAGGTACCACAATGGGTGTGGGTATTTCAAAATACAGTGGGGCCACAAATGTGTAGGTACGCATACACACATATATATATATATATATATATATATATATATATATATATAATGTATGTACATATGCTCCAACGGTCGACTACACCATAGCACGAGAAGTTATACATGTAGGCTCGCGTATGGTAAGGCACTTTTAAAAATGCCTTAGCGTTGGTAGAACAAAAACAAATATGCGACATGTGAGAGACACAAGCAAGTGTATTCAAACGGGGAAGTGGAGCAATGCAAATTGATGCTCAACTGTGTATATATATATATGTGTGTACATATATGTGCATATGTATAGGATAGCGAGGGCAATCTTCCTGCTGATTATCGTGCCTTAATCACATATACATGATAGATACAGCTTTTCTTGAGCGAGCGTGTATGGCAACAAGACTCATCACACTTTATGTGACACAGCTACAACCCTGAATATACCTGTTTAACTTATTCGATAAATGCTTGTACATAAGAAAACAGAAAAAATTGTTTATAAGGAATATGATAAAAAGAAGGACTAAAAGAACGGCCCACAAATTTCCGCTATTCTGTGGAGTATTATATGTACCACCAAAGAGTGATCCATCATATTGTGTACTAGTGTCACGAATGTGGCTCCAATTAAGATAATTTATAAAAATTTTCTTGAGGTATTTAATTTTGTATAGGATATAATTTAAAAAAGATAAACTTGTGAAAAAATTGTAAACTTTATTATAAAATGTTTGAATTTTGTCTACTGAAGATTTATAATAAATGATGGGTGTTTTGAATATGTCGTTATGACAATGATTTTCATAATATAAAAAGTTGAATATAGTTCTTTTTTTTTCTTTAAATAAGAATTTGGCATTTTTATCATGAAATGAATTTTTATTATGCAACAACATATTTTCTTCCTCTTCACCACATAAAGGGAATTTCTCTCCCATAGAACTGGAATTACTACTACTGTTTGGAGTCGTCGCTCTCCTTCTTCTTCTTCTTCCTCCACCTGTGGATTTTTCGAATAGGTATATTTTTTCTATCTCATCATAGAGTATATCTTGTAAATATTTACATATAAACTGGAGTGAATCAAGTTGTTGATTCTTTTCATTAATTGTTAAGATACAGATCTCTTTCATTATTTTAAATAATGACTCTGTTTTGTTTCTATTTTTATTTAGATTTTTCATATTTTTTTCATTTATCATGATATATTTTAATAAAAGATTAATTGTATTTTGTAAAATTTTTAAATTTGACAACAAATAATATATAATTTTTGTTTTATTATTTGTAATTTTTATAACATCTTTTAATTTAGAAATTACATAATTATTTTTATTTTCAATTGTTTTTACTTTGTCTACTAATGTTAATAAGGCATGTCCTCTAGTATTTTTCGATCTTTCTTCAATTTTTTCTTCTCTTATACAATTCTGTTCATAATTATTGTAATGTATATGATCATTTAGGACATGATCAAATTCTTCGAGATATTGTAATTTATTTTCTTTATTGTTTTTTTTTTTCCCTTCATCATTTATAATTTTTTCTTTTATTTTATTCCCTGGTTTCTTAATAATTAATGGTATTTGTTTTCCTGATTTTAATACGACAGAGTACGTTTTGGATTCATCATTATCATGGTATTCATTTATAATATCATACACTTCATTTATAAGTTTATTATTATTTTCTTCTGTCTCTTTTATTTCATTTAAAATTTTTATGCTTTTATCATTTGGTTGTTCTCTATGTTCTACATTCACAAGGTTTTTTATTTTTTTCTTCTTTTGTGTCTCTTTGTGCATGTTTGCTTCGTCCACATATTTTTTCAGGTACTCGTCTGAGTATATAATGCTTTCCATTTCCCCCAAGGTTAGGCACACGTCATCCTTAGACACACGATTTGGTTGTGCATTTCGCTCCAATTGTGCACTTTGATTTGCTTCTCTGTATCGATGACGAATTTGATTGTGTTGATCTGCTTCTGGATGTTGAATTTTCCCCCCCACTTTCAGCTTGTTCTCATTTCTGGTAATGTCGTTTTTTTTTTTAAGATAAATATCTCTCCAAATGGATATACGATTCGTAATTAGACCCATAAAAAAGGCCGTTACAGATCCATAGCATGTCTTATTTATGGATTGAAAATATGTTTCTTCATTTTCTTGTATATTTTTTCCTACTACCTTTTTGGAGTGCAATAATTTCCCCTGATTTTTCACCCTATGAAAAAGGTCCATAAAGACGCTTATTCTTATATGTGCAGATTTTGTATGAAGAAGCTTACTTTTTGATGTGGTAAATTTTTTAAAAAAAAGAAAATTATTTGTTAACTGCTCTGAGATGACATTTCTTATATAATTTATATTCATATTCGCTATTTCGTTTTCATTTTTTTGGATTAATAGGATGTTAAAAATGTTTTCTATTAATTTTGTAAGCAGTTTCCTATGATTTGGACTATAAATTATAAAAAATATGCAGTGTCGAGAAGATAGATTTTTAGATCCTCTTAACATGTGTGCATACATTGTAAAGATGTTAATTACTGAGGGGGGATCATACTTAAGGAGGAGAGATTCAACACTTATTTGTTTATTTTTTGTAGATGCATAATTCAGTTGATCCTTTGGCTGGGTTACTGCATCGGACATGTATTCATCTTCCCAGAATTGTTTTTCATTTTGCTTGAATTCCCTACTCCCATAAATAACTCCCTTATCTGTATCTTCCTCATCCGTGTATAAATAATAAGAGAGGTCTCTTTTGGAGAATCTGTCAACCCTTTTGCATGTTCTGCTTTTATAAAATTTGAAAAAAACGTAATAATGTAATTCGTTTTCTAGTGATAATTTTTTTTTCTTCTTCAAAATGTGTAAATTTTGTAGGATATCATAGCATTTGTTATGATTGTGAAGGCTAAGTAGCGTTTTATTTTTCATAAGATATATTTGATGTGGTAAATAAAATGTATTTTTCCAGTTCATCACATAATCAAAGCAATATTTTACAAATTCCAAATCATATATTATGTGACGTTTTTTTAGTTCATGAAATAGATACATTATTGTGTAACCATCATGCGAATGTTTATCAAAAGGTAAATTTTGTAAATCTTTAAGTTTATATGGTTCATTAAATTTTTCCAAAATGTAGGAGGATAGAGTATCCAAATCCTTATGCGTGAAATATCCCGAGGTATCACAAAGTGGTGATCGAAAAACCGATGAATACATATAATGGAATTTTTTATTATATTTCATTTTACTAAATTTTGTTAATAAAAATATGTTTCTAAAAATATTCCATTTTTTTGGATGGATTTTAATTTTTATTTCCTTCAATTTGTTGTATCTGCTACGTCTTGAGGGGTGTGTTTTACTTGACATGAATACAAGATATTTTCTGATCGTTGATTTGATTAAATTATTTCTAAATGTAATTACCTTATTAATTTCCCTTGCTTGTTTATATAAACATATCATATCATGTTTGCACCATGAGCGATATTTACATGTATTAAGAAACGGATGCATATGTTTATTCTTCAGTAAATTATCTTGCAAATTTTTTATAGAATCATAATTGTAACAATGATATTTGGGTGGTTTCCTTCGATAACGAATAGCACTTGAACTATCTGGAAATGTTTTCTTATCATTATAGTTCCTAAACAAACCATTAGGTATATTATATTCCTGTGTCTGCATATGCATAATACCTCTGTAAGAATTTACAAACACCTTTTTTAAGAGAAGGTGAACTGGGGAAAGAATACTCGATCGAGTTGTCATATAATTCCCCCTCTTTTTACTACCAAAGAGTGAATCCTTTGCACTGTAAAGCAAATGATCCGTTTTTAAAACATCATCTGAGTTGTAATTATGATAAGTGATAGTGTTTCTATCCCTCATGAAGTATTCAATATATGGAATATATTTTTTAATCACATTTTTATACGTTATGAATGGATAATACTTTAAAAGTTTCGATATTTTTAGCTTGTTAAAATTTTGAAGAATAACATATTTGTTTTTCATTGCCTTGTTCAAAATAACTACTGCGTTTGATGTTCCTTGTTTGTTGTGATATTTTTGATTTAACATATTTTGTTTTGTGCTTACGGTTGAGCTGGCGTCAGTTTTATTTTTCTCTTCATCTCTTTGCTGACTTTTGTTAATTTCATCATCATCAGCAGCAGCAGCAGAAGAAGAAGAAGAAGCATCAACATCTACATCAGCTTTATCCTTGATTATGTTCCTTTCATTTTCTCTATTTTTGTCTTCAAACACATTGCCTATTTGTTCTGTTAAACGATCGAGTACATGTTCGTTAAAATGATTCGTTTTGGAATATTTTTCAGTAAGTTCCGTGTTCATTAACTCTTTTTCGATAAGTTCAGTATCCATCAATTCCTTTTTTATTAACTCTGTGTCCATCAGTTTTGAATCCATTAGTTCTGTGTCTATTAATTCTTCTTCGATTGTTTCTGCATCTAGGAATGCGTTTTCAAAAGGTGTGAAATGATGCCCCTTTGGATGAGGTTTCGTGGAATTATGTTCACTTGTGTGTGTTTCTGCACTGTCGGGTTCTAGAGAATCGGGTTTATTTTCTTTGTTCTTATTTTCTCTATGTTTTTTCTCTTCTCCCCCATCGCTTGTGGCAGCAGCTGGATATACAGCCTGCTTACGCTCATTGTCTTCAAAAAGGACCTCCAAATTTTCTATTACCTGATGATCTCCAATTTGTTCCTTTTTTTCGTGTACATAATTATCATGAAATTTTTTTTCAACCTGAGTAGTATTATCATCTGAATATATTTTATCACTAAGCATATCAACACCAGAGGAAGCAAAAATTTGCAGATGTGTCAAAGTACAATAATAATTATTCTCTAAATTGTGATGCGACAAAACAACAACTTTCATATACTTGACCCAACAATTATCTTCTTCATAATTTTTACAATATTCATAAATGTTAAATAATTCAAAACTTTTTGTAAAATTTGTTGCAATTTTCCCTAATTTTTTCCATTTTTTTGTCGGGTATACATCACTGCCTAAAATTTCGATAACTTTAAAATTAGATGCATAATGTTCTAATGAAACTAATCCAATTTTCTCAATATGTATAATGTCGCTAAATGAATATATCCACCATATATCAGAATTGCACGGAGTCAACATGTAGCTATCATAGTCGTATTGTTGTATGGACCGAATGTTAATTATTCCTTTGCTGTATTCAATTATCTTCGTTCCTGTGTCTAATGACCCGAAATCGATTTTTAGCTTTAGACTCGTCAGATTGTAGTTTTCACCAAGAATGTATTTTTCTGAATGGGGAATGATACAGATGTGAGTGCGTATGTGTATTCATGTTTATGTTCATACTGATGCTCATGTTGATGATCATACTCGTGTGTTTTTGTTTGTTTGTTGATGGGTGGCGCATGTGATAAATGGTTGGAATTATGAAATAATGCGGAATGTAGTTTTTTCAGTGTTGTCATAAAAAATTTTCAAGGGAATGTGTATAGACATTAATCCATTTATTATCCCCCATTTTGAATACATACAAAATTTTTTTTTTTTTTTTTTTTTTTTTTTTTTTTTTTTTTGTATCTCACACATACCTGTCGATGTACTGGTTTGGTTGTTATGAATGTCATTCATGTAGTTCGTATCTTTGGGGGTGAAAAAGCTTTTTATAAGAAAAAACAAAAAATTTATTGAAATTAAAAACCACCATATCATATTCTTTGCCTTCCGTAATAGTAACGTTTCTTTTTTTTTTTTTTTTTTTTCTCTCTTTTATTTACTTTATTTTGTTTGCTACTCTACAATTTTGCAGACTATATCATCTGTGTGTAAATATCCCCCTCCCCTTATCCTTTGTTTTGCCGCGTTTACTGCGCACTCCTAACGTGGGATTTTTAAGCGGCTATTTAGACACAGGTAAGCAGGTACTTAACTTGGTCACTTTCGAAATTTCATGGTGCATTATTGGAATTATTTGTCGCGCCGATTTGTGTAGAAATGCACCTGCCTAATTACATGTATGAATGGCACATACTATTATCTATGATATATGCTTTTTCGTATCAGTTTTTTTTTTTTTTTTTTTTTTTTCCACTAATTAATTAGGTAGTTTTGTTGTTTCTTTATCTGGATGCTTTTAGTTAACTACTGATATTTATTTCGTATTTAACAAATATATATATATATATATATATATATACTTGAAGATTTGTTCAATTTATTCAATTTGTTTTTATCTTGTTTTCGCTAGCTGGGGAGGGCTACAAATGGAATATGATTTGCTTCTTTAGAAATTAGATAATGGAATATGTTGGTTCACATATATAGCACAGACGGCTATAGGCTTATTACAACATTTTGACTAATATGTCTACTGTCTTGGGGTCCTCCTCTTTCCCTTGAATCAAGTACAGAACACAGATGATGCAATTTTTTATGCCTTTGTCTTTTTCTTTATTGCATTTAATTTGAAAAAATGATGAATATGCGGTAAATAAAAAAATGGGACGCGATGTGAACATATAGTTATAGAGAAACGAACAAATGGATTACAAAAATATGAACAAATAAGCAGCGCTGCCAAACAAATAAATGGCGTTATAAACAAATAAACAGCGCTATAAATAAATAGGCAGCGCCATAAACAAATGAATATTGTAATAAACAAATGAATATTGTAATAAACAAATGAATAGTGTAATAAACAAATGAATAGTGTAATAAACAAATGAATAGTGTAATAAACAAATGAATAGCGTCATAAACAAATGAACAGCGCTATGAATGTTATGGGCAGCACTACTAACGGATGGTACTACGAATAAACGGATTGTGTTTTGAACAAACGAAAGATGTGTGTAATGATGTGATTTTATAAATCCGTAGGCAGAGTTGCATAAAGCATGTATTTGTGTATTTACATGCAATCACATAAAGGTAAACATTTATCACGACCTCTCTGTTAATTTAAAAAAAAAAAGCTAAAAATAAAAAAAAAATAAAAAATAAAAAAAAAAAAGTGAATTGAAATGAAATGAAACTATAATAAAATTGAGCCCTTTTAATTTTTCAGTATTTTTTATTTTGTTGTAGTTTAAAAATAACGTTCCCTTTTATTTTTTTTTTTTTTTCCCCCCCGTTTTTTGCCGCGTTTTTGTTGCATTATTGCTACATTTTTGCTACATTATTTTTGGCGCACTTGCGTCAAGCGCTTGCCGATTTTTCCACAAACATATTTGTGGTAAAAATGATATGAAAATTTTGTAACCACGGGGACAAAGGAAGAAAACTACACATTTGGTTAATCCATTTTTGTTAATTATGTGTTATGAATGCTTCATGATATGCATGTTTTGCTATGAAATTTGAGTATAAAATTTGCCATGAAATTTGAGTATAAAATTTGCTATGAAATTTGAGTATAAAATTTGCCATGAAATTTGAGTATAAAATTTGCCATGAAATTTTGCTTTAAAAATTGCTATGAAATTTTTTCTATGATATTTTACGATGAAATTTTAGGATACACGAATTATATATACGTAAAGGTTCATAGTACTTTGTCAGAATTATTTATTTTGTATTCCTCCCTGTTGTGCATACTGTGCAATGGAACAAAAATGTAAAAACACATTTTATTTAGGTAGGAAATATTACCCATGGGAATGAAAAGTTCCTTAATGGGGAAAGAAGGATTGTAAAAGGCATAACGAGCATCATAAAAGTATAACGAACTACACTAAGGAGTAAAAAATTTGTTAAAAAAAAAAAGAATATTCCATAACTGCATTTATTGTTTACCGGATTATTTTATTTTATTATTTTTTTTTATCACGCCCAGACAAATTTGTCTAGCTTTATTATTCCTTTGCTTTTATTTCTTGTTAATGAAAAAAATTTTCTCAGTAATATTACATGGGCTGCTCATACGTAGAGTACACATTCATGACTTAAAAGAAATATTTTTATTTTTAAAAATTTCTTGAAATGGTGTTGAAGTATATATTTATATTCCTCATTATTTGAAAATAGTTCTTTCCATTTTTCTGAAATGCTTGTATCGTTAAAGTCGTAAAGGTTTTCTAAAAAAAGGTATCCAACGAAAGAATTTTTATGGTATTGTATATAGACACATTGTTGGCAGCGGAAATGCATAAACAAATCGATCGTAATGTGTGTTCTGGACTTATGATGAAAAAAAAAAAAAAAAAAAAAAATTGCAAGTCTGAACTTACGTATGCAGAATGTTTAAGACATACCTATCTTTTTTTTGTTGACGAGAAAAAGGGGAGATATATCCACTTGTGTAATAAAATTAATTACGAGGTTTAAAATGTGAAAGTCGACGGAGAGGTTGTTCAAATAATTCATAAGCTGTGAAAAAAAAAATGGAGGGAAGGAAGATGAAAAAAAAAAATTATTTTTATTTCTCAAAGTTTGTTTCAAAGGGAGGATATGATTAATTTGAGAATTGTAACTATATCGATAAGATTAAGAAAGATAAACTAGCAAAAGAGCTAATTGGTAAAAAAGAGGATTAAAACATGAAGAAAATTGAGTTCAATTGACGTTTGTCTGAGGATAGGAAAAAGTAAAACATGGACAATACGACGATATAACAACTAATAGAGAGCACTTACAACTTTCAGAATGTTTTTTAGAATTTCCCCATGTGCATGTATGTGCTGTAAACTTGTAAAAATATTTCTGAGTATTTGAACCCTTTTCAGTTTACATATGATAGATCGGATGTATGTCACTAACGCATTTTTCATATTCTCTTCTTGAAATGATTTTAAAAAGATGGCCCTTTTTGTATTTTTAAAATTGATAAATGTACTATTGGTAAAATAGGATATATTTTTATGTAGTATTCTTTTTGATTCGGTTGATAAATTGTTATCTAGTGTAATTTTTTTTTGTTTATTTATCTCATTTTTTTCGAAAAAAGTAGAGGTAAAAATATTGTGTACTGCATTTACGTAGGAGAAACTAAAGTTTGAAAGGGAAGGGGAATAGTAATGTGAACTTAGCAGTAAAATGTTACATCTAATGGATTCTAAATGTAGATCTTTTTTTTTGAGAAATGAAACGAAATGATGTAACTCTTTTACGTATTTCTTGTTTATTAATTTCATTATTGGGTAATAATTATGAATTTTCTTATTTGTATTATTTTTTATTTTTGTTTTTATTTTTTTGATGAGCGAGCTAATTCTTTGCAGCATGGAGTTATGTTCAAGATCTTGTTGCGATGCCCGTCCAGCAGAGTCGATATATGTTTTTTTCTTTTTTAAATCTTCATATTGTTTGTAATCTAAGAAAAATTTATATAAAAATGTTTTCTGTAATATACTTTTTAAGTTGTCTTTAGAAAATTTTTTTTCTTCTTGTGTGTCATCATTCAAAGCAAAATAATTTGAATGTGTCATTTCGTCCATTGTTTTATAATGCGTATCAATAATGAATTCATTCTTTGGGTAGTTATAAATAAAGGAAAAGCAAAAGTACAAAAAGAGGAGACTAA
Organism: Plasmodium gonderi; assembly: GCF_002157705.1. Taxonomy (NCBI): domain Eukaryota; phylum Apicomplexa; class Aconoidasida; order Haemosporida; family Plasmodiidae; genus Plasmodium; species Plasmodium gonderi. The sequence continues at coordinate 3,309,187 of NW_021628937.1, forward strand.
TAACATTTTCCGTTTCGACAGATGATGAGTTTAATTTGCTGATACTATATGATAAATCAGTCAGTAAAGTGTACATAGCCCTTTTTAGGTGCATCTTATTTTTTTCATTTTCTTTATATATTCTTTGTATTAAATTAAATGTGTAGCAAATATTTTTAATCATTTTTATCACTATTTCTATTTTAAAGTATTCACATTTCTGCTTCACACAAAGGTATTCCGTTAGACTTTCAAATAGTTCCACCTTTAAGGCATATGACTGTGTATTTACACTGCTTATATGTTTTGCAACTTTCTCTTCTTTTTTTATTTTGCATGAGATGTTCTCAAACAGTGTTTTGCTAGGAGAAAAAAAACGTTCGTTTGTTTGGTACACAATTATTTTATCACCCACGTGTGCCATTTCAGATTTTGGTTCGATGTTTCTAGCGCACCCGTGTTCTAACGGTTCCGTCACCACAGCAATTTCGTCTTTGTGGAGAATTGAGGAGATAATATTTTTCAAGCATAAATTATTTCTGACAATTAAATCTAATTCGTAGAACCCTCCCATCAAATGACAAATTAAAATGTTCATGACTTTATTTCTTATATTTGGATATTCATATGTATGATTTCTTAAGTTTACTATTTCTTCAATTTTATCATAATAGGAACTTTCATTTTTAATGAGGAGAATGAACAAGTATATATGGACAAGTGCAGAATTTGAAGATGTAGAATTTTCTACATTATTTAAAAAAGAATAAATCTCATTTTGTCTTTCTATAAGTGTAAAAATACATAACAAAATGTTTATAACATTTTGATAAAATCGATTCAGATTTTTTAAATTCAATGATCTCATCATGGTAATGCAAAAACTGAATGAAATGTTATATGTATTTTTTTCTTCTAAGATGTTTTTGTTCAAGATTTGCAAATTTTGTCTAGCTTGGTCAACATATGAAATATGGTTTAAATTGAATTTGTTCAGATGACTTATAAAGGTGGAAAAAAGTTTAAAATTATTAATTCCTTTTTTGAGATCCTCATAAATGGAACATGGTAAATATCTGCTTATATCTTCAATCGAGATATAAATTTTATCTATATTTTCTAATAGATTTTCCCTTGTTTGTTTAATCATAGCACATATTTTTCTTGCACTAACAATTGCGTAGATGGTGTATATATATTGAACATAATTTTGGGATTTTATATTATCTAATATATTCCATGTTTTCATTTGTACATTATTCACATCAGTTAGTATATTTTTCTCAAAGTGAGTATCTTCGACGTTGTAACTTTTTATTTCTTCTTTTATCATATTCAAGCATCTGTCACATGTGTTTATGCATTCACTCAATTCGTTCGTCAGTAGGTACAATAAGGATAAGTTGTTCAACATCTTTATTTGTTCTTCTTTAACTAGTTCAGATCCTGAGGTTTAGGGGGTAAAATGGAGCAGTAAAGAAAGAGTTAGATGTGGTAAACATATAGGAGAATCACACCTTATGCAAATGAGATGATCACAAAAATGTTTTCAATTCGATTCGTTAAAATGGAAGGTACATGACGTTAGGGACAAAAAGGGAAAAAAAAGAAGAAAAGAAAAAGAAGCAGAAGAAAAAAGAAGAAAAGAAAAAGAAGCAGAAGAAAAAAGAAGCAGTAGAAAAAGAAGCAGAAGAAAAAAGAAGCAGAAGAAAAAAGAAGCAGAAGAAAAAAGAAGAATAAACATTACTGTGAAAATATAGACACCACCGTGTGCATAATCATAACTGTGCCCCTTTTGATCTCTCGCTCATTAGCTCACCGTTAACTAAATAAGAATCAACCGATTTTAAGGTCTCTAAACAACTTCCAAAATCGGCATTTTTGAAGTACAGCTTCTTCGCCTTTTCTATCAGAATAATTAGAAAGAAGTTTTTAGTTGATGTAAAATTGGGAATTTTCTGCTTTACATTTCTTGATTCTCTTGCAGGGAGTTCATTCCTTTTCATTTGCGTAAACTTCAATTCGATGACTTTTTTCTGCACATTTTTTTGATCTTGTAGCAGTAGTACTTTGGGTTTGCTGGTCATGGTTAAATTGGAGGAAGATATGTTCATTGGATTGCTACTTTCTCTTTGTCCATCAGTGAGTTCGTCTATGTATGTGTTTATTTTGTTTGAATTTTTTTCTGCAGATAGATTCTTATCATTGTGGTTGTCTATATTTACATATGAGGAGTTCATCCTGTCTACTTTATTATGCAGTTCTGGTTTATCCATTTCACTTTCTTGAGAATTTTCATATATCGAATGGATGGCTCTTTTACGTATTTCTTCCTTTTGATTTTTCAGCTGCTCATTTCTTAGTTCTTCTAATTGACATTGTATGTTTTGTGCATCTTCCTGGAGCTTTTTGATGAAATCTTCTTTCGAATTTTTGTCTTTCCTGAGTATTTTCTTCAAATCATTTATACTTTTTATTCTTCTGTCATTAATTACTGATTTGAATTTCTTTTCTTGAGCAATTAATTTATTTTTTTCCTCCTTTGTACATTTTATCAAATTTGGATATGCTACATTTTTGTATATTAAGAAAATAGTAAAATAATTTAAATGTCCCCATAATTTTTTTTCCTTTTTTTTTAAATTAAAAATAATAAATTTTGTATTTTGTCTAATTTTCACATGTTCTTTGTTCACATTTATTTTATCATACAAATCAATATTCATCATTTCATCTTTATGGTTTATTTTAATATACATTTCTGTAACTAAAATGTCTTTCGTCTTTTCCATTTCGATGACTTGTTCATTCTCCCAGCAATAGTTCTCGATGTATCTCAGATCAGAAAACACACTTTCCTCACTATTTTCCTTTTTCAATTTTATCTCAATGGAATCGAAGTTTTCTCTCCAGCTAAGTTCCATGGTGTGTAAAGCAGGCTGAGTTATCGATATGATAGATATGGTTTGCTAGACCACTTATTAAATATTCTTTAGGAGTGTTTCTCTCAATTCTGTGGATACTGCTTCATCTGTGTCTTCCCACAGATGGGGTCCATGGATTGGATGGGGTTCGAATATAGAAAGAGTAAAAATGGGTAGACCCAAAACGTAAGGAAAAATATCACAAGGGAAACAAGTGTGCCAAAAATAATTGATTATAAACAATGCGATAGAAATTAAGAGTGATGTTAAGACAAGGTAATTTTACAAATACCTAGAGTTTGAAACAAAAAATTTTAAAAGTTGAGTCTATCAATATAGTGTTACACAATTTAGAAACGTTGCAGTTTTATCAGTGTACTAATGTGAGGTATTAAATATGGAAAACAAAAAAAAATAAAAAAAAATAAAAAAAAATAGAAAAAAATAAAAAGGACACGATA